>NC_053024.1:205949593-206320713 GCF_003073215.2 Triticum urartu
AATATAAAAGATTTCTAGAAGCAAAATTTAATCCAGCATATAATTTTTGTATAATCATCCACAAATTCAAACCATGTGTAGGGCAATTACGTATCATTAAGTTCATCCTCTCCCAAGCTTGTGCAACATGCTCATGATCAAGTTGCTTAAAATTCATAATATTGTTCCTAAGAGAGATGATCTTAGCAGGAGGAAAATACTTAGAGATAAAAGCATCTTTGCACTTATTCCATGAATCAATACTACTTTTAGGCAAAGAAGACAACCAAGTTTTAGCACGATCTCTAAGTGAAAATGGAAATAGCTTCAATTTAACAATATCACTGTCCTATCTTTCTTCTTTTGCATATCACGCAAATCAACAAAGTTGTTCAGATGGGTAGCGGCATCTTCACTAGGAAGGCATGAAAATTGATCTTTCATAACAAGATTAACCAAAGCAGTATTAATTTCACAATATTCAGCATCGGTAGTAGGAGCAATCGGAGTGCTAATAAAATCATTATTGTTGGTATTGGAAAAGTCACACAATTTAGTATTATCTTAAGCCATCGTGACAAACAATCAATCCAACACACAATAACACAAGAAGCAAGCGAAAAGAGACGAATGGAAAAGGGGCAAAGAAAAGGCAATGGTTTTCGAAAATCGTTTTAGAAGTGGGGGAGAGGAAAATGAGAGGCAAATGACAAATAATGTAATGCGAGGGAGAAGAGTTTATGATGGGTACTTGGTATGTTTTGCCTTGTGCGTAGATCTCCCCGGCAACGGCGCCATAAATCTTTCTTCCTACCTCTTGAGCATGGGTTGGTTTTCCCTTGAAGAGGAAAGGGTGATGAAGGAAAGTAGCTTAATTATTTCCCTCAGTTTTTTCAACCAAGGTATTAATCCAGTAGGAGATAACGCTCAAGTCACCTAGTACCTGCACAAACAATCAAGAACCTTGCAACCAACACGATAAAGGGGTTGTCAATCCCGTCACGGCCACTTGCAAAAGTGAGATCTGATAAAGATAATAAGATAAATATTTTTGGTATTTTTGTTGTATAGATTGGAAGTAAAGATTACAAAATAATAAAACGAGATGCGATGTAAATAAAAGAGATGCAATATAATAAGAAACAGACCCGGGGGTCATAGGTTTCACTAGTGGCTTCTCTGGAGATAGCATAAATTACGGTGGGTGAACAAATTACCGCCGAACAATTGATAGAAGAATGCATAGTTACGAGAATATCTAGGCAATGATTATGATTATAGGCATCACGTCTGTGTCAAGTAGATCGAAACGATTCTGCATCTACTACTATTACTCCACACATCGACCGCTATCTAGCATGCATCTAGAGTATTAAGTTCATAAGAACGGAGTAACGCATTAGGAAAGATGACATGATGTAGAGGGATAAACTCAAGCAATATGATATAAACCCCATCTTTTTATCCTCGAGGGCAACAATACAATACGTGCCTTGCTGCCCCTACTGTCACTGGGAAAGGACACCGCAAGATTGAACCCAAAGCTAAGCCCTTCTCCCATTGCAAGAAAGATCAATCTAGTAGGCCAAACTAAACCGATAATTCGAAGAGACTTGCAAAGATAAAAAATCATGCATATAAGAATTCAGATAAGAACCAAATAACATTCATAGATAATCTTGATCATAAATCCATAATTCATCGGATCTCGGCAAACACACTACAGAAGAGTATTACATCAAATAGATATCCAAGAACACCGAGGTGAACTTTGTATTGAGAATCAAAGAGAGAGAAGAAGCCATCTAGCTAATAACTATGGACCCGAAGGTCTGTGGTAAACTACTCACACTCCATCGGAGAGGCTATGGTGTTGATTTAGAAGCCGTCCGTGATCGACTCCCTCTTCGGCAGATCACTGGAAAACGCCCCAAATGGGATCTCACGGGTACGGAAGGTTGCGGCGGTAGAAAAGTGGTTTCGTGGCTCTCCTGGGTGTTTTTAGGGTACAAGAGTATATATAGGCGAAATATGTACGTTGGTGGAGCTCCGTGGGGCCCACGAGGGTGGGGGCCGCGCCTACCCCCCTGTGCATGCCCTCCTTCCTCGTGGCTGCCTCGCGGACTTCCAGACTTCCACTCTAAATCTCATGGATTGTGTTTGTTCCAAGAAAGATCCTCACAAAGGTTTCGTTCCATTTGGATTCCGTTTGATATTCCTTTTCTGCGAAACACTAAAATAGGCAAAAAAAACAGAAACTGGTACTGGGCCACCGGTTAATAGGTTAGTCCAAAAAATAATATAAAAGAGCATATTAAAGCCCTTTAAACATCCAAAATAGATAATATAATAGCATGGAACAATAAAAAATTATAGATACGTTGGAGACATATCACCACTCTTCGAGGACGATGTAAGCCTCGGCGATGAAGATTTTATCGTGCCAGAGGAACCCCTCGAACAAGAGCGCTTCAAGCGCCGGCTAATAGCCACGGCTAGAAGTGTAAAAAAGAAATAGCAGAAGCTTCAAGCTGACCAAAACCTGCTCAACGAAAGATGGACTAATGTCCTGGCAGCCGAAGAATACAACCTCGAGCGACCAAAAAAGAGTTACCAGAAGCGTAAGCTGCTACCCCAATTCGACAATGAGGCGTTGGAGCCCATACCACCCGTGTGTAATGCGAGTGACGGACACGATAGACCACCATGTGGCCGGGACAGAACGACAACTCAAGACGAACACCAACCTGCACCACCTCGCCGCAAGAGCAGAGAAACAACAGCTCGGGGATACACATATGACCTACGACAGGACCTGGAAAATAGAACATGACAGACCAGATCAATCTATGGATCGCGGGGTGTAGGATCGAAAGTATCTCTAGAGGGAGGGTGATTAGACTACTTGACCAAATAAAACTTATCCTTTTCCCAATTTTAGTTCTTGGCAGATTTTAGCAACTTTGGAAAAGTCAAGCAATCTTAACACAATTCAAGCAAGCATGCAAAGAGTATATGAGCAGCGGAAAGTAAAGCATGCAACTTGCAAGAATGTAAAGGGAAGGGTTTGGAGGATTCAAACGCAATAGGAGACACGGATGTTTTTGTCGTGGTTCCGATAGGTGGTGCTATCGTACATCCACGTTGATGGAGACTTCAACCCACTAAGGGTAACGGCTGCGCAAGTCCACGGAGGGCTCTGCTACCTCTTGAGCACTGCGCTGGATTTCCTTGAAGAGGAAAGGATGATGCAACAAAGTAGCGTAAGTATTTCCCTCAGTTTTTGAGAACCAAGGTATCAATCCAGTAGGAGGCTACGCGCGAGTCCCTCGTACCTGCACAAAAGAAATAACTCCTCGCAACCAACACAATAAGGGGGTGTCAATCCCTTCTCGGTCACTCACGAGAGTGAGATCTGATATGATAAGATAATATTTTTTGTAATTTTGTGATAAAGATGCAAAGTAAAATAAAAGCAAAGTAAAAGGCAAGGTAAATAAATAAGTATAGGAAGATTAATATGATGAAGATAGACCCGGGGGCCATAGGTTTCACTAGTGGCTTCTCTAGAGTGCATAAGTATTTTACGGTGGGTGAATGAATTAATGTTGAGCAATTGACAGAATTGAGCATAGTAGTGAGAGTATCTAGGTATGATCATGTATATAGGCATCACGTCCAAGACAAGTAGACCGACTCCTGCCTGCATCTACTACTATTACTCCACTAATCGACCGCTATCCAGCATGCATCTAGAGTATTAAGTTCATGGAAACAGAGTAACGCCTTAAGCAAGATGACATGATGTAGAGGTATAAATTCATGCAATATGATAAAAAACCCATCTTGTTATCCTCGATGGCAACAATAAAATACGTGCCTTGCTGCCCCTACAGTCACTGGGAAAGGACACCGCAAGATTGAACCCAAAGCTAAGCACTTCTCCCATCGCAAGAAAGATCAATCTAGTAGGCCAAACCAAACTTATAATTCTAAGAGACTTGCAAAGATAACCAATCATACATAAAAGAATTCAGAGAAGATTCAAATATTGTTCATAGATAATCTTGATCATAAACCCACAATTCATCGGTCTCAACAAACACACCGCAAAAAGAAGATTACATCGAATAGGTCTCCACAAGAGAGGGGGAGAACTTTGTATTGAGATCCAAAAAGAGAGAAGATGCCATCTAGCTAATAACTATGGACCCGAAGGTCTGAGGTAAACTACTCACACTTCATCGGAGATGCTATTGTGTTGATGTAGAAGCCCTCCGTGATGGATGCCCCCTCCAGCGGAGCTCTGGAACAGGCTCCAAGATGGGATCTCGTGGATACAGAAAGTTGCGGTAGTGGAATTAGGTTTTTGGTTCTGTATGTGATCGTTTGGGGGTATGTAGGTATATATAGGAGGAAGGAGTACGTCGGTGGAGCAACAGGGGGCCCATGAGGGTGGAGGGCGCGCCTGGGGGTAGGCACGCCCCTACCTCGTGGCCTCCTCCTTTGTTTCTTGACATAGGGTCCAAGTCTCCTGGATCACGTTTGTTGAGAAAATCACGTTCCCGAAGGTTTCATTCCGTTTGGACTCTGTTTGATATTCCTTTTCTTCGAAACCCTAAAATAGGGAAAAAAACAACAATTCTGGGCTGGGCCTCCTGTTAATAGGTTAGTCCCAAAAATAATACAAAAGTGGATAATAAAGCCCAATAATGTCCAAAACAGTAGATAATATAGCATGGAGCAATCAAAAATTATAGATACGTTGGAGAAGTATCAGGCTCCACCCACAAAGGGTCCACGAAGAAGCAACCTTGTCTATCCCACCATGGCCATCGCCCACGAAGGACTTGCCTCACTAGCGGTAGATCTTCATGAAGTAGGTGATCTCCTTGCCCTTACAAACTCCTTGGTTCAACTCCACAATCTTGTCAGAGGCTCCCAAGTGACACCTAGCCAATCTAGGAGACACCACTCTCCAAGAAGTAACAAATGGTGTGTTGATGATGAACTCCTTTCTCTTGTGCTTCAAATGATAATCTCCCCAACACTCGACTCTCTCTCTCTCATAGGATATGTATTTGGTGAAAAGAAGATTTGGGTGGAAAGCAACTTGGGGAAGTCTAGAGATCAAGATTCATATGGTCAGAATGGAATATCTTGGCCTCAACACAAGTGTAGGTGGTTCTCTCTCAGAAAAGGTAAGTTGGAAGTGTAGGTTCATACTGATGGCTCCCTCCACGAATGAAGAGGAGTTGGAGGGGTATATATAGCCTCCACACAAAATCTAACCGTTACACACAACTTGCCAATCTCGGTGGGACCGAATTGGTAAACTCGGTCGGACCAATTCAGCAAATCTAGTGACCGTTAGGATTTTTGGTGGGACCGACATGCAACTCGGTAGGACCGATATGGTTAGGGTTAGGGCATAACGTAATCTCGGTGAGACCGATTACACAAACTTGGTGAGACCGATTTTGGTAATAAGCTAACCAGAGAGTTGGTCGGGTAAACTCGGTGGGACCAATTCGCTCATTTCGGTGGGACCAAAACGTTACGAAGGGAAACAGAGAGATTACAATCCCATCTCGGTGAGACCGAGATCACTATCGGTGAGACCGATTTGCCTAGGTTTTGTGGCAGTGGCTATGACATCTGAACTCGGTGGCGCCAAATAGAATGAATCGGTGGGGTCGAGTTTGACTTTTGGTTTAGGTCATATGTGGATGTGAGAAAGTAGTTGAGGGATTTGGAGCATATCACTAAGCATTTTGAGCAAGAGCCTCATTAAGCAACACATCATCCCTCCTTGATAGTATTGGCTTTTCCAATAGACTCAATGTGATATTGGATCACTAAAATAGAAAATGTAGAATCTTGAGCTTTGAGCTTGAGCCAATCCTTTTGTCCTTAGCATTTTGAGGGGTCCACTTTTCTCATCCATGCCATGCTAATCATTGAGCTTTCCTGAAATATTAATCTTGAAATAGCATTAGCTCAATGAGCTATATGTTGTTAGGAATTACCAAAACCACCTAGGGATAGTTGCACTTTCAATCTCCCCTTTTTGGTAATTGATGACAACATATAGATCAAAGCTTCGACAAATGATAATAAGAATGAAAAACATTGTCGCTTTGAGAAGTATGTGAAAAGCAAGAGCTCCCCCTAAATTTGTCCATAGTTTAAGATTTGCTTTGGACTACAAATGCACAATGAGTTAGGATCATGGGTTACTCTTCCATATCACATACATCTTGGTGGAGCGCTCAAAATGATAATAATTAAATACATGCACTCATCACCAAGCAAAGTGAATGATCATATGGGGATATAAAAGGATAATGTCATCCAACAAGCAGTAAGGTAGCATATGATCAAACACATGATCATCCAAGTATCACACAAAAGCATAAAGTATCTCAAACAAGCAAATAACAAAGTTCAACCACCAAAAAAACAAGAGAGAAAAAAGAGCAACACTCTCTCTCTCTCGAAGCCTATGATCTATACATTTTCTCCCCCTTTGGCAACAAGTTACCAAAAAGTTCATAAAAATGCATAGTGCTAGATCGACTCTCAGGCTTGGTCTTCAGGTGGTGGTGTAGATAAAACTCCAAGGACGAAGGCATCAATTGATGTAGATGGAGCTGGTGGAGTGGGTGCTGGAGCTGGTGGCACTGAAGCTGTAGCTGGTGCAGATGAAGTTGCTCTGGTGTCTGTAACTGGCACTGCAGTAGATCTCTGTCCTCTTGGCACTCTAGCAAAAGCATCAGTGGTAGACTTGCCCTTCTTCTCCTGCACTTCATCCTGAATTTGCTCAACAACTGACTGTATCTCAGTGACCTTCACATCTAAATCATAGAACTTCTGCTCCATGATCCTCTCCAAGCTCTCCTGGTTTTGAGTCAGGATGGCCAATCCCTTCTCAATCCTCAGAGTGGAGGCAATCAAGTAGCCAAGCTGATCTTGCTTGCTCTTCAGAACATACTGAGATGCCTCATCAATGGTTGGCATATTTGCAGCCTTTTCAGTCCTTGCCTTCTCCCTCTTTGCTTGTGCTTGCACAGAAGATGGTTCATTCTCCTCCATCACCACAGTATTGTCCTCAAAGTCTGGGTAGATGGGCATATGTTCCTTGTCCAAGAGATATGTGCCTGTGCTTATCTTGGAGTTGATTAGCTCCTGGATCTATGGGGCATACCCACAACTTCTCTTCTAATCTGCAGTTGTTCTCTTTATAGTTTCCACAATTAGGCTCGTGACTTTGAACTTTTGAGGCACATCAAATATGTGAAGCAGGTTAATTGCATGGCCTCTGATCATCTTGTGATCACCTAACTTTGGCAATAGAGTGTGCCTGAGGATCTAGTTGATTGTTGGCAAACCTGACAGAAGGTAATGTACTAATCCAAATTTGTGTGTCTCAAGAGCAGCATCTGGGATCTCTCTGTACATATGTGCCATGGTGTTGTGATCCTTCTTCTTCTTGGCATAGACATCCAAGTCATCTTCATTCTCCTCATGACCATTGATTAATTTTTCCCATTCTTCAACTGTTGACTGGTACCTAGTACCTTCAGACATCCAGACAATCCTTCCATTTGGGTAGAAATGAGCTGTGGAGTATAACTGCATAATAAGCTCATCATTCCACTTTGTGAGCTTCTCCCAACAAAGTCCTCTACCCACAAGACTTGAAACTATCCTAGACTCCAGGACAGTGTTCTTCATTTTCCCTGATGTACTCCCAGTCCACCCATCTCATATCACAGACTGTAGTCTTCCTTTCAAGCAACACTGTCTCATAGAAGTCCCGTTGTTCCTTTGTATGGAACTTGTAGTCCACAACAGTTCTTCTCCTAACTGCATAGGGATCAGTCAATCTCCACTTTTTGAGTCCCGCGTCCTTCCTGAGCTTCATGTCCTCAGCTACTAGATGAGCATCATTGTGATATAGAATTTTGGGCTTCAACTTCGTCAAGACATGTGACTCATCATCTTCTTCTTCTATAGCAGCTTCAGGCACTGGGGCCTTGTTCTTCTCTGCAGCTGGAATATTCCTTGTACTCCTCTTGGGTGCAGTTTTGGGTTTTGGAGGAGATGCCTTGGGAGCTTCTTTGGGCTTAGATGGAGCAGCCCCTGATCTTATAGTATCTCCCATAAGCTTTTGAGCTTTAGATGCTGGTGCAGCAACCTCTTCCTCTTCATCTTCCATCATTGAGGTCTTCCCAATTACTCTGTCCATGGTCTTCTTGACCCTTTCTTTCCTTTTCTTCTCTGCCACAACCTGTTCTTTGGGTGCAGATCCCAAAGTTTCTTGAGTGGATGTTCTAGCCTTTGACATAGGAACTCTCTTGGCAGGAACCTTTGTCTTCATTCCTGGCTTAGTGGTAGCAGCTATGCCATATTCCTTTTTTAGAACTTTCTTCTTTGAGGTGGCCTCTTCCTCAACAGCCACATAGTCCTCATCCTCAGAATCTGAGGTTCTCTTCTTTCTGGCCCTGGTGGCTGCCTTAGGAAAGTTGCTGGGTGTACTCCTGCTTCCCTCATCATAGCTGCTAGAGGGACTAGTGCCCCACTCATGTGAACTTTCTCCTCAGACATGTTCTGACTGTCACTCTATTCTGACATGATGCAAACACTGACAGCAGACCCTGTGAATAGATATAGATGAGATAGATTGGATGAGCATCACAAAGTACATATGTTTATGCAAAAGAATGAGTTAAAAACTTAGTTTTAGTTTTCCACAGAAAGCATTTTCGATCTACCGATTTGAAAACTCGGTGATACCAAAGCAGCTTTTGGAACCTAAACTAGTGAACTCGGTCAGACCGAGTCACAGTTCAGTGGCACCGAGACTGCTAGGATTTCACAAAGAATTGAACTCGGTCACACCGATTTGCAATTCTCGGTCAGACCGAGAATCACATGTGCAATGGCCTTAGCCAAATCGGTGGAACCGATTTCAACAACTCGGTTGGTCCGAGATGATTTCGGTGGAAACCTAACCCTAAATTTTCAATCCACAGCTAAACTACGGTGTGATTTCGCTGGATAGAGTGATCTCAATCGTGGCAAGATACATGGCAAAACAATGTGCTAGGAATCGGAGTGAGATTAGCGCAATGATCAAGTCCATACCCTAAGTGCGGCGATGGACCTGCTACGGCGGCAAAGGCGGAGGCGATTTCCATTGACGGCGGCGGAGACCAGTGGTGGGAGGCAGCTGGTGATGAGGAGGACGATACGGAGACCCAGGGAGGCAGAGAAGGCTGAGCGCGGGCGAAGTGGTTCAGAGAATTTTCCAAATTTTGGCCCGGGGATATATATAGCCTGACCATGTCGGTGTGACCGAGTGGAACAACTCGGTGGCACCGAGAAGCATAACTGCAAGCAGTTACTGCAACTCGGTGTGACCTAAAAGTTCAAATCGTTTGCACCGAGATTGAAAACCTAGATCAACTTAGTGATCTCGGTATGACCGAAATGGATGAATATGTCAGACCAAAACGCACAAAGAAGTTTTGGAAGTTTAAGTCTATGACGAATCGGGGACTTCTTGTGCTCCTCGCACAGAGTGGTTCGAATCTAACTTGATCAAACTTTGTGATGTAGCATGAATAGAGTTTGAGACAAGAAAAGCATAGATAGCTAGAGAAGGTTCTTAGGCATTCTTGTCCATCCACTTGGCAAAAGAAAAAAGGAACCAAGCAATCAAAACAACAAGTGGATGTCCTCGAATGAGTAAATTATGCAACCAACATCCTCACACAATAAAATGGCAAACAAAATATGTGGCAAAGCATGCACAACCAATTCTAGCATCTATCAAGCAATTGGCGATGACTAGGTCATCTATATATGAGTATATTGACTAAGGAGTCAAATGAGAACATTTGATCATAGGTCATCCTCATCGTTTAAGCACAAGTGGGGTTACCACTTTTACATAAATCGTTGTTGTGTTCACACCATTAGAGTTGCTTTAGCTCAATTCTTAGAGTAAAGCTCCCCCTAGATGTGAGATCCCCCCTAAGAGGGATGAACTAACCTTGGGTTTTGTCGATGATGACTTCATGTAGGTGTGAAAGATGTGGATGCTCAATGTTGATGTAGATCATTTGGAGCAATCCTTTGGAGTGAGTTGCACTTTCAATACCCACACGGGTTAGTCCCACAAGGAACAAACAAGGATATCCATAGACATAGAGTGATGCACACACAAGATGATTTCTATGATAGCATTAGGTTACCTTGTCCCTTGTCTTACCAACAAGAGGGTTTGTGACTCCTTGAACTAGTGCAAGATGTGGAAGTTGATTGCACTTGTTCTTTCCAAAATGGTAAGAGTGAAGTATGTTGGCGGAGTCACCCTTAAGAACTCTTTAGTTCTTCTTCTTCTGGATCCACATCATCTTGATGGGAATCCTTGGAGTTGTAGTCGTACTTGATGAAGTAGAACTTGATGTAGTCTTGGGAACCCACTTGACCAAGGCCTTGGGTGCTTCTTCAAATGCATCAATTTCCTCTTGAAGCTTATCCTTGCCTTTTTGCTCGTTGTCTTGTGGTGGAAGATCATCTTGAGCTTGTGTCCCTTTGAAGGAAGTAGGATCATACTTCTTTTGTTGAGGAACAAACTTCGTCTTGGGGTATTGATCTTCTTCCCACTCAACTCCATTGGCATTGAACTTTCGTTCGAAACCAACACCTTGGTTCTTCCGGTGCCTTCTTTGCTTGTATACAATTTCCTAGAATTGCTTACTCCCGGCAAGGCTCTTGTAAACACCTTTTCTCTATAATTCCCTTCAATAAGCTATTTTCTTGCTCAAGTGTAACTTGGCTAATAGAATCATTAGTGGAATCAAGAGAACTACTAGAAGCAACAACATTAGATTTAGCATGATTATTGTTACTACTGGAGGAAGAATCTGTCTTGTTCTTGATACTAGACTTGACTTGAGGCATGTAAGTGGATAAGAGTAAATGCTTGGCAATGTAAGAAGAACTTTTCTTGCGAAGATCATCATTGATTTCCTTTAATAACTCATGCTCTTGCTCAAGGTTGAGATTTTCAAAATGTAATTTCTCATGAGTCCTTAAAAGTTCTCGATGATCTCCTAAGATAGTTTCATGAGCTAACTTAAGAGTGTTTAGTTCTTTAGTTAGAAACTCAATCTTTTCCTTATCATTGTCATTCATTTTATCTTGATTAGCATGATTAATTGAAGCTTCATCATAGTATTCATCACTAGAGTTGTCAACAAGTAAATCATCATCACCTAACAAGTCATCTTCATCACTACTGAAATCAACATACTCGGGGTGTGATACCATTGGGCCTTTAGCCATGAAGCATCTTCCAAGTCCTTCATTTGGTGAATCAAATATGTCGTAGGAGTTGGTTGACACAAGTGCTAGACGGGCAACACCTTCATCTTGAGTATATTCGGAGTCGGAGTGATAGCTTCTCTCGGAGTGATTGTCGGAGTCGGAGCCGGATACCCATTCACCAACATGAGCTTGATGTCTTCGTTTTGTGTAGCTCCTTGATGACTTGTCCTTCCTTTCCGAATCCTTGTTTCTCCAGGATGTTCTTCATTCACAACGATCATCTCTACTGCTTCTCTCTCTTGATGGTTATTCTTCTCTTCTACTTCTTCTTTTTGGAGAATCTTCTCTTCTCTTGTAGGGTGTCTTACACTCATTGGAATAGAGTCCGGGTCTTCCACAATTGTAGCAATTTCGCTCTCGACTAGATGATCTTTTGTCAATGTAGGACCTTGACATGGAACTTCTCTCTTTGCTTCTACTCTTGTAGAACTTGTTGAAGTTCTTCACCATTACGCTCAATTCTTCATTGAAGGTTTTTCTCACTTGATGATGTGGGAGCTTCACATGACGCTTTGTAAGCACCCCTTGACTTGTTATGGAGATCCTCCTTATCCTTAAGTGACATCTCATGAGAAAAAATTCTTCCAATGACTTCCGTTGGCTTGAGATCTTTGTAATTGGGCATCATTTGGATCAATGTGCATATAGTATCATATTTTTCGTCCAAAGCTCTGAGGATCTTCTTGATGATGAATTTGTCGGTCATCTCTTCACTTCCTAAGCCGGCGATCTCATTTGTGATAAGAGCAAGCCTAGAGTACATTTCAGTGACGCCTTCACCATCCTTCATTTTGAACTTGTCAAGCTTACTTCGAAGCACATCCAACTTTGATTCCTTGACGGAGTGTGTACCTTCGTGCATATTAATCAAAGTATCCCAAACTTCCTTTGCATTCTCAAGACGGTTGATTTTGTTGAATTCTTCGGGGCACAATCCGTTGAAGAGGATATCACAAGCTTGACCATTGTATTGCAGCATCTTCAACTCTTCCGCGGTAGCTTCATGGTTCGGTTCTCTCCCATCAAAGAATTCACCTTGCAAGCCAATACATACAATAGCCCATACGACGGGGTTATGTCCAAGAAAATTAGTACCATCAAAGTAAGGATCTCTATGATGGTAATTTCCCTCGCTAGACGCCATACTCTCTTAGGTTGTGAAACCAAGGCTATGACTACCAAAAGCTATGGAAATCAAAGAAAATGGAGAGCAAAGCTCTGATACCACTTATAGGATCGAAAGTATGTCTAGAGGTTGGGTGATTAAACTACTTGACCAAATAAAACTTATCCTTTTCCCAATTTTAGTTCTTGGCAGATTTTAGCAACTTTGGACAAGTCAAGCAATCTTAACACAATTCAAGCAAGCATGCAAAGAATATATGAGCAGCGGAAAGTAAGCATGCAACTTGCAAGAATGTAAAGGGAAGGGTTTGGAGGATTCAAACGTAATAGGAGACATGGATGTTTTTGTCGTGGTTCTGATAGGTGGTGCTATCGTACATCCACATTGATGGATACTTCAACCTACGAAGGGTAATGGCTGCGCGAGTCCACGGAGGGCTCCACCCATGAAGGGTCCACGAAGAAGCAAACTTGTCTATCCCACCATGGTCGTCGCCCACGAAGGACTTGCCTCACTAGCGGTAGATCTTCACGAAGTAGGCGATCTACTTGCCCTTACAAACTCCTTGGTTCAACTCCACAATCTTGTTGGAGGCTCCCAAGTGACACCTAGCCAATCTAGGATACACCACTCTCCAAGAAGTAACAAATCGTGTGTTGATGATGAACTCCTTCCTCTTGTGCTTAACATGATAGTCTCCCCAACACTCAACTCTCTCTCATAGGATATGGATTTGGTGGAAATAATATTTGGCTGGAAAGTAACTTGTGGAAGGCTAGAGATCAAGATTCATATGGTAAGAATGGAATATCTTGGCCTCAACACAAGTGTAGGTAGTTCTCTCTCAGAAAAGGTAAGTTGGAAGTGTAGGTTCATTATGATGGCTCTCTCCATGAATGAAGAGGAGGTGGAGGGGTATATATAGCCTCCACACAAAATCTAACCGTTACACACAACTTGCCAATCTCGGTGGGACCGAATTGGTAAACTCGGTCGGACCGATTCAGCAAATCTAGTGACTGTTAGGATTATCGGTGGGACCGACATGCAACTCGGTAGGACCGATATGGTTAGGGCATAACGTAATCTCGGTGAGACCGATTACACAAACTCGGTGAGACCGATTTTGGTAATAAGCTAACCAGAGAGTTGGTCAGGTAAACTCGGTGGGACCAATTTTCTCATTTCGGTGAGACCGAAATGTTACGAAAGGGAAACAAAGAGTTTAGATTGCAATCTCGGTGGGACCGATCACTCATCTCAGTGGGACTGAAACATTACGAAAGGAAACAGAGAGATTACAATCCCATCTCTGTGAGACCGAGATCCCTATCGGTGAGACCGATTTGCCTAGGGTTTGTGGCAATGTCTATGATATCTGAACTCGGTGGCGCCGGATAGAAAGAATCGGTGGGGCCGAGTTTGACTTTTGGTTTAGGTCATATGTGGATGTGAGAAAGTAGTTGAGGGCTTTGGAGCATATCACTAAGAATTTTGAGCAAGAGCCTCATTAAGCAACACCTCATCCCTCCTTGATAGTATTGGCTTTTCCTATAGACTCAATGTGATCTTCGATCACTATAATAGAAAATGTCGAGTCTTGAGCTTTGAGCTTGAGCCAATCCTTTTGTCCTTAGCATTTTGAGGGGTCCACTTTTCTCATCCATGCCATGCCAATCATTGAGCTTTCCTGAAATATTAATCTTGAAATAGCATTAGCTCAATGAGCTATATGTTGTTAGGAATTACCAAAACCACCTAGGGATAGTTGCACTTTCACGGGGGCGTGCACCGATGCGAGAAGACGACTATCAAGCCTGGCGCGACAAGTATAACCATGCCTGGGCCGAAAACCGTGTACGGACTTCATCCGAACTGCGTCACAACTTGGCCCGGTACAGAGGCGCCACACACCCCCTATGCTTCACCGATGAGGTAACGGAGCATGAGTTCCCTGAAGGGTTTAAACCCGTGAACAGCGAACCATATGACAGCACAACATATCCCGCAGTATGGATTGAAGATATTCTTCTCCACATTCACATGGCTCGCGGTGATGATCTACACGCCATCAAATACCTTCCCCTAAAACTTAGGGGGCCAGCTAGGCACTGGTTAAACAGCCTCCCAGAAAACTCTATTGGAAGCTACGAAGACTTGGATGATGCCTTCAGAGACAACTTCCAAGTCACTTATGTCCGGCCTCCGGACGCCGCTGACCTCAGTCATATAGTTCAACAGCCCGGAGAGTCGGCGAGGAAATTCTGGACCAGGTTCCTAATTAAAAACAACCAGACTGTCAACTGTCCGGACACCGAAGCCCTAGCGGCCCTCAAACATAGCATCCGCGATGAATGGCTCGCCCGACACCTCGGCCAAGAGAAGCCGAAGTCCATGGCAGCCCTTACATCACTAATGACCCGCTTCTGTGCAGGCGAGGATAGCTGGCTAGCCCGTAGCGGTAACAGTACCAGCGACCCCGGCACTTCTGAAGCCCAAAACAACAACGGAAGGCCCCGACGCAAAAAACAAAAGAATCGGAGCAATAATGATGATACAGAGAATACGGCAGTCAACGCCGGATTAAGTGGCTCCAAATCCGGTCAACGGAAGAAGCCATTCAAATGAAACAAAGACGGTTCATCAAGCCTGGACCGAATACTTGATCGACCGTGCCAGATCCAAAGCAATCCTGATAAGCCTACCAACCACACCAAAAGAAGTTGTTGGGTCTTCAAACAAGTCAACAAGTTAAATGCTGAACATAAGGAGAAAGGGTCACCTAGTGAGGACGACGACGAGGAACCTCGCGCGCCGAAAACAGGGGCACAGAAGAAATTTCCCCCCGAAGTCAAAATGGTGAATATGATATACGTCACCCATATCCCCAAGAGGGAGCGCAAGCGCGCGCTAAGGGACGTCTATGCGATAGAGCCAGTCACCCCAAAATTTAACCCATTGTTGGCCTGCCCGATCACCTTCGATTGCAGGGACCATCTGACTAGTATCCATCACGGAGGTTCGGCCACATTAGATCTCGATCCAATCATCGATGGATTCCACCTTACACGAGTCCTCATGGACGGCGGAGGCAGCCTTAACCTGCTCTATCAGGATACAATCCACAAAATGGGTATTGATCCATCAACAATCAAGCCCACTAAAACTGCCTTTAAAGGATTGATACCCGGTGTAGAGTCCCGCTGCACGGGCTCAATCACATTGGAAGTGATCTTCGGTTCGCCGGACAACTTCCGCAACGAAGACTTGATCTTTGATATTGTCCCCTTCCGCAGTGGCTACCATGCACTGCTCGGACGAACCGTGTTCGCTCGCTTCAATGCAGTCTCGCACTACGCCTATCTCAAACTCAAGATGCCCGGACCATGAGGTGTTATAACAGTGAATGGAAACATGGAACGCTCGCTCTGCACTAAGGAGCACAACGTGGCCCTGGCAGTAGAAGTACGGGGTGGCCTCATCAAGCCAACCATTATGTCGGCGGCCAAGTCCTCGGGCACTATCAAATGAGTCCGGACTACCCCACAGTATGATAGTCCAGCTCATCAGGAGCTCGATTAGCAATTCGGCCTCCATCTCAGCCCCTACCAAATTGTGGCATATGTATCACGTGCACATAATTACGCACTAAAAATACCATGGGAAAGGATGACGCATAATAAGGACAAGGTATACAATACGGCTAGACCCTATCAGGACACTCACATTTCCTTTTTTCTTTTATTTTTATTTTTTAGGTTCCTTGCAACCCACACCACCCTTTCGACGGTACCAAGGCCTCTTTCTGCGGCCTACTATGAGAACACTGGACGATGATCCTCTCAAAGGACAATATACCAAGGAGAAAAGCAGCATAGACGTGTGCCAGAGCACCTAAAGGATCCTTAAAGATCACCACGTCCGCTTTCAGGACGCATGCACAACTTCCCCTTGTGTTCGGCATGTAAAATAGCCTTGGTTCTTATTGCACTATTTGTATCAATACGTTTCAACGTATCAATCAGACTATGATGGAAATAGTTTTTAGCCCAAACCTATGTGGCATTGGCTTATCTCTTAACATATGTTTCCATGTTTTTGTCTGATTGTCATGTACGCCTTGGTATGACCTAAATTGCCAGGGGCTCTATTAAGCCACGTACATATTTTAAATACTAAAACAAAGTCCGAACGCTTTCACAGTGCAATTCGGCATCCCGAATATAGCATTATATGCATTGGCTCCGAATCATGTCTTTGGTCAATAGTTGGGTTTCCTGGCTACTATGCTTGCTACCTTACGTTCCGTCTGATCGGCTAGGGTAGTAAAGGGAGAACTACTGCGATTGTGTTTCTGGTTCATCCGGAGAAACACCTTAGTAGAGAAAGCTGAAAACTGACTGTCATGATGCGGTGAGAGCTAGTCAGCTACTCGTTGACTAAGTATAAATCTCTCGCGATTTCTCCGCATTATGTGATAGACCTGCCTTCACCCGGCCGGACATTTACAGCACCCATGTTCGGATAATCGGACAATACTAGGGGCTGCGCCCACACCCCTATTGTAAAACTCCTATGGCTAAGTGAGGGCGATGAAGCCACATAGTTTGATTGCCTGGTTCACCGCACTAACACCTCCTTCACGGAACAATACGTTGGGTCAAGCGTGTTTAAGTGTCATACCGAATACCCCCATACTACCTATGAGGGGGCTGAAGCCGACGACTGGCCAACTCTCAGATGTCATAAACAGCCGCATAGGAGGAGATATTTTAAAGTAAAATAAGCAATATATCATACATAAGCCTGGTTTCATGATACATGATTGGACAACATAGATACATTCATTCAAAAATGTCGTCCTTTGAACATTGGCCCTCTACAATGCGGGATCCTTTCAGGACATCATGAAAGTACCGCTCCGGCGTGTGGTGCTCTTTGCCTACGGGCGGTCCCTCGGTTGCAAGCTTAACGGCGTCCATCTTCGCCCACTGCACCTTGACACGGGCGAAGGCCATCCGCGCACCTTCAATGCAGACTGACTGCTTCACGGCATCAAGCCGAGGGCAGGCACTAACCAGCCACTTCACGAGACCGAAGTAGCTACTGGGCATGGGTTCGGCAGGCCAAAGACGGATTATCAAATGCCTCATGGCCAATTCGGCTACCCTATGCAGTTCGGTCCACTACTTCAGCTGATCGCTGAGGGGCACGGGATGCTCCGGCGCAAGGTACTGCGACCAGAATAGCTTCTCCATTGAGCTCCCCTCTTCGGCCCGGAAGAACTCCGCGGCATCAGCAACACTCCGGGGCAGGTCCGCAAACACTCCTGGATAATTCCAAATCCGGGTTAGCAAGATATACCTTTTCCTCACAAATTTTCTCTGCATGTTAAAGGCCTTAACCGCCGCAATTTGCTTTGCCTCTTGGATTTCCCAGACAGCACTCTGGGCTTCGGCCTGGGCTTCCTCCGTGCTTTGGCATGCCTTAGCAAGTTTGGAGTTCTACTTCGAACTCTTGTGCTCTAAGGACTCACATTTTCCTATGGCATCCTTGAGCTCTTGCTGGACTTCCTCCACCCGCGATTCATGTTTAAGGCAGGAGGCTCGTTCCTCCTCCGCCTCCTTCCTGGCCTCAGCCAGCGCACTCTTGAGGGCCTCAATCTCAGACGTTTCAGCTGCAAACATAATTATAAAACTCATTGAGATACCAAATCATAGCTAACATTGTTTCAGACGTGTTTCGGTATTACATACCTTGCTCTTCTTCTAACTTTAGCCTTAGCTCGGACGCTTCGACGGCATGGGCAGCTGACGCCTGTTTGGCAGCCTGTTTGTTCAAACGGATATGTACGTTAACCTCCTGCATGAGTTATTAGACCCTCTGTTCGGTTTTTCTTTCCAAACACCAAACAGAGTCTCAGGGGCTACTATCTATACACATGCATTCTTTTTGTACAACCAAAAGATACTGTAAAGCACACACCTCAAAGCCTCTTAAAAGGCTAGTGTAGGCTTCGCTCAATTCGCCTTTCAAGGACTGAACCTTTTCAATCACCATACCCATAAGGGTACGATGTTCTTGCACAATGGTGGCACTCTGAAGCGCTCTTACCAGAGTGTCTGGCGCCTCCGCAATGACAAAGGTCGCCGGTGTAGTAGGTGTTGACGAACATAGTAATTTCAAAAAAATTCCTATGCACATGCAAGATCATGGTGATGCATAGGAACAAGAGGGGAGAGTGTAGTCTACGTACCCTCGTAGACCGTAAGTGGAAACATTATGACAACACGGTTGATGTAGTCGTACATCTTCACGATCGACCGATCCTAGTACCGAAAGTACGACACCTCCGCGATCTGCACACATTCGGCTCGGTGACGTCCCATGAACTCTCGATCTAGCTGAGTGTCGAGGGAGAGCTTCGTCAGCACGTTGGCGTGATGACGGTAATGATGGTGCTACCGGAACAGGGCTTCGCCTAAGCACCGCTACGATATGACCGAGGTGGATTATGGTGGAGGGAGGCACCGCACACGGCTAAGAGATCAATGATCAACTTGTGTGTCTCTGGGGTGCCCCTGGCCATGTATATAAAGGATGGACGGAGGAGGAGGCCGGCCCTCATATGGTGCGCCCAAAGCGTGGAGTCCTCCTAGGACTCCCTAGTCCTAGTAGGATTCCACCTCCCACATGGAATAGGAAAAAGGGAAGGGAGAAGGAGAAGGAAGGAAGGGCGCGTCCCCTTTCCCTAGTCCAATTCGGACCAGTCCATGGGGAAGGGGTTCGGCCACCCTTGAGGCCTTTCTCTCCTTTCCCGTATGGCCCATTAAGGCCCAATATGAATTCCCGTAACTCTCCGGTACTCCTAAAAATACCCGAATCACTCGAAACCTTTCCGATGTCCGAATATAGCCTTCCAATATATCGATCTTTATGTCTCGACCATTTCGAGACTCCTAGTTATGTCCCCCATCTCATCCAGGACTCCAAACAAACTTCGGTCATCAAATCACATAACTCATAATACAAATCGTCACATAACGTTAAGCGTGCGGACCCTACGGGTTCGAGAACTATGTAGACATGATCGAGAATCATCTCCGGTCAACAACCAATAGCGGAACCTAGATGCTGATATTGGTTCCTACATATTCTATGAAGATCTTTATCGGTCAAACTGCATAACAACATACGCTGTTCCCTTTGTCCTCGGTATGTTACTTGTCCGAGATTCGATCGTCGGTATCCTCATACCTAGTTCAATCTTGTTACCGACAAGTCTCTTTACTCGTTCCATAATGCATCATCACGCAACTAACTCATTAATCACATTGCTTGTAAGGCTTATAGTGATGTGCATTACCGAGAGGGCCCAGAGATACCTCTCCGACAATCGGAGTGACAAATCCTAATCTCGATCTATGCCAACTCAACAAATATCATCGGAGACACCTATACAGCAGCTTTATAATCACCTAGTTACGTTGTGACGTTTGGTAGCACACAAAGTGTTCCTCCAGTATTCGGGAGTTGCATGATCTCATAGTCATAGGAACATTTATAAATTATGGAGAAAGCAATAACAACAAACTAAACGATCATCGTGCTAAGCTAACGGATGGGTCAAGTCGATCACATCTTTCTCTAATGATGTGATCCCGTTAATCAAATGACAACCCATGTCTATGGTTAGGAAACATAACCATCATTGATTCAACGAGCTAGTCAAGTAGAGGTAAACTAGTGACACTCTGTTTGTCTATGTATTCACACATGTACTAAGTTTCCGGTTAATACAATTCCAGCATGAATAATAAACATTTATCATGATATAAGGAAATATAAATAACAAGTTTATTATTGCCTCTAGGGCATATTTCCTTCAATAGGCGCGCCCCCTTCTCGCAAAAAGGGTTGCTCATCAGTTTCCGGAACCATGTGGGTTTACGGAGCGACATTTGGTTGGGGGCCAAACTGGACATGGCCCCCATCACCAGTCTCCATGGGGGTTGGTTCCCCCATCTTCTCTACAACCGAGGTGTCACGCTTTTGTACCGTCTTGGCAGCCTCCGTCACCTCTCCCTGTTCCGGAAGGGTCCTTTGGGACGACACCTCGGTGTTGTCCGATGCAGTGGGGGAGGAAGCTGGTGGAGGCGAATCGCTCTCCATCATGTTCGGACCCAGCAAATTCCCAGTAGAGTAAGTTCGCTGGGGAGGACATGAATCGAACTACAGCATGCAATTTAAGCATGTTATAACTATAAGCCAGAAAAGACGGACATATATATACCTTTGAGTACTTACGATCCGGCCAGGGGCTTCGGCCAGGGGCGCCACTCGTCGGTGTCTGACTCAGAGTCATCCGTAAGCGAGGTTCTCCCTTTCTTGGATGCCTCCGCCTCTAAATCAGCGGAGGCTGCCCTTTTCTTCTTCTCCCCCTTAGGGGGGAGTTGCTCTCTTCCTCCTCCTCTTCCTCTTCGTTAGGAGAGGAGAGGGTTCCGGTGTCCTCGGATGCTACTTCCGAAGCACCCTTACGGCAGAGGCCACTCTGGGCCTCCTTGCCCTTCTCCTTGGTTTTCTCTTCTGGCGCCTGGTATGACGCCGAGACCAGCATCCTCGTCAACAGGGGAATAGCTGAGTCTTTGGGCAGCGGAGCTGGACAGTGAATCTGTTCCGCTTTCTTTGTCCAGCCTTGCAAAAGAAAATGGAGAGTTTAGTGCGCTCCTTGGTCTCAAAAAGTAAGGTTATCAAAGAACTTACGGGGGTCGCAGCGTGGGTGTTGTCGTAACCGAAGTCTTTGGTTGTCTCCGGCCATGAATTCTGGGTTTTGAAGAGCAGCTTCCACATGTCTTCATTCTTCGTGCCGAAGAACCGCTAAAGGTTCCGGGGACCGGCCGGGTTGAACTTCCACATGGGATCTTGACACGCCTGATAAGGGAGAATCCAGCGGAAGAGCATCACCTGGATCATGCTGGCGAGGCTGGTATTTTTATCTACCATGGTCTTGATATGCTTCTAGAGCATCGTTACCTCGTCAGATGAAGCCCAGTCCAAGCCCTTGTTGAGCCAAGATGCCAGCCGCATTGGGGGTCCAGACTTGAACTCCGTAGGAGCAGCCCATGTGGACTCACGAGGCTCTGTGACATAGAACCACCCATGCTGCCATCCCTTCACGGTCTCCACGAAGGTGTCCTTGGGGCAACTAACATTGGGCAGTTTTCTCACCATGGCGCCACCGCAATCCGCGTGCTGGCCGTCCACCACTTTCGGCTTCACATTGAAGACCTTGAGCCATAGGCCGAAATGGGGGGAAACACGGAGGAATGCGTCGCATACAACGATAAACGCCGAAATGTTGAGCAAAGAATTTGGGGCTAGATCATGGAAATCTAGCCCGTAGTAAAACATGAGGCCGCGGACTAAAGGATGAAGGGGAAACCCCAGTCCATGAATAAAATGAGGGATTAACACTACCCTCTCGCCGGGCTTCGGAGTGGGGATGATCTGCTTTTTGGCTGGGAGCCGATTGGCGATCTCCTTGGCCAGGTACCCCCGCTTCCCGGAGTTCCTTGATGTTTTTCTCCGTGACGGAGGAAGCCATCCACTTGCCCTGCGCTCCGGATCCGGACATGGCTGGAGTACTTTTTGGGAACGGAGAGGATTGAAGCTTGGGCGCTGGAGCTTGACGGCGGATGGGCTGAGGAAGGGGAAGGCGTGGGGTAAAAAGGGGGAATGTTATCTCCTTATAAAGGCAGTGAATATCATGCGTCCCCCATGAGCCTTAAAGCTCGCCTATTTCCAAGGGGTCGTGCGAAACGGCACGGTTGGGTTTCCCAAACCCGTATTGATGAGAATCCTGTAATAAGGGGGCACGATCTCTGTTTTGACAACATGTGTCGTCGGTGGTTGCGTCTTACAACGCGAAACGGGAGGCCGAAAAATGGTTTGAAATAATAAAATGGCCAGACATAATGTCTCACCAGTAAAATCTTCAGAGGACAGAACTTATCCGTATTCTGCCCTTGTGATTCAGAGGTATGACTATTGTACTGAGCCGGATATAGTACTGACGATCAACTACTTTGAAGTATTTGGAGAAGGAACCCGCCTTGCAATGCCGAAGACAATCTGCGCGCTGGACACATCGTCATTGAAGACTGGTTCAGGGGCTACTGGGGGAGTCCAGGTTTACGGGGTCCTCGGGCATCCAGGCTATGTGATATGGGCCGGACTAATGGGCCGTGGAGATACAAGACTGAAGAAATTCCACATGTCCGGATGGGACTCCCCTTGGCATGGAAGGCAAGCTTAGCATGCGGATATGAAGATTCCTTTCTTTGTAAACCGACTCTGTACAAGCCCTAGCCTCCTCCGATGTCTATATAAACTGGAGGGTTTAGTTCGTAGAGGCAATCATAATCATATAGGCTAGACATCTAGGGTTTAGCCATTATGGTCTCATGGTAGATCAACTCTTGTAACCCCTATACTCATCAAAGTCAATCAAGCAGGAAGTAGGGTATTACCTAAGTCAAGAGGGCCCGAACCTGGGTAAACACTGTGTCCCCTGTCTCCTATTACCTTTGATCCTTAGACGCACAGTTCGGGACCCCCTACCCGAGATCTTCTGGTTTTGACACCGACGACAGGCTTCTCCGAAAGTCTGTATAAAACAATATGCTTTGATCACCTCATCAGAGCGTATATTCCAACTTTGAGATGCGTGCACCAGTCCATAGATGGATCGATGGAGCTTGCACACTTTGTTAGCACCTTTAGGATCGGCAAAACCTTCTAGTTGCATCATATACAACTCTTCTATAAGAAATCCATTAAGGAATGCAATTTTGACGTCCATTTGCCAGATTTCATAATCATAAAATGTGGTAATTGCTAACATGATTTAGACTAACTTAAGCATCACTACGGGTGAGAATGTCTCATCGTAGTCAACCACTTGAACTTGTCGAAGACCTTTCGCAACAAGTCGAGCTTTGTAGATGGTAACATTACCATCATCGTTCGTCTTCTTCTTGAAGATCCATTTATTCTCTATGGCTTTCCGATCATCCGTCAAGTCCACCAAAGTCCACACTTTGTTCTCATGCATGGATCCTATCTCAGATTTCATGGCCTCAAGCCATTTATCAAAATCTAGGCTCATCATAGCATCTTCAAAGTTCATAGGTCCGTCATGGTCTAGTAAGATGACTTCCAGAATAGTACTACCATACCACTCTGGTGCGGAACGTGCTCTATTCGACCTACAAGGTCCAGTAGTAACTTGTTCTGAAGTTTCATGATCATCATCTTTAGCTTCCTCTCTAGTTGGTGTAGGCATCATGTGAACGGATTTCTCTGATGTGCTGCTTTCGAATTTGAGAGAAGGTACAATTACCTTATCAAGTTCTACTTTCCTCCCACTCACTTCTTTCGAGAGAAACTCGACCCATTCTTAGGAACAAAGATATTGCCTTCGGATCTGTGGTAGAAGGTGTACCCAATTGTTTCCTTAGGGTATCATATGAAGACACACTTCTCCGATTTAGGTTCGAGCTTATCACGCTGAAGCCTTTTGACATAATCGTCGCATCCCCAAACTTTAAGAAATAATAGCTTAGGTTTCTTGCCAGACCACGGTTCATACGGTGTCATCTCAACGGATTTAGACGGTGCCCTATTTAACGTTTATGTAGCTGTCTCTAATTGAAAGTGCGTTATATCGACTAGAGGGGGGTGAATAGGCGATTTTTGCAAATTCGTCACCGAGGAATTTCAGGGTGAGGAAATTCCTAGACAATGAACTACTTAGAAGTGGAATAAGTACTCAGATGCAAGCATAACAGAGTAGTAGCATAGTCATCCTGATGAAATGAAAACAAGCACGGAGTACAAGTAGCGTAAACATGGGATGAGCAGGCTGAAGACAAACTGACTGAAGAAATTGAACTGAGGAAATGGAGAAAGTCTTCAGTCGAGGTCTTGAAACAATAACGATCAGGTACAACAACACAGAATGAAGAAAAGAATGGGTTTAGGAATTAGAACCAGTTAGCTTGGTGAAGACAGAGATTTGGTAGAGTAGTTCTTACTATTGTGACAGTTGTACGTCTGGTTGGAGCGGCTAGGTATTTAAACCTGAGGACACACAATCCTCACCGTATTTTCCTTGAGCTAAGGTCACAAAGACCTCGCCCAATCACCTGTGGTAAGTCTTTAGGTGACTTCCAAACCTTCAGAGACTCGGTCACTCGGTGATCCACAATTTCCTCTTGGATGCTCTAGACCATGACACCTAACCGTCTGGAGGATGCTTAGTCCTCAAAGGTAACAAGCGTCGGTTCCACACAGGAACAATCTCTTTAGTGATGCTCAATCACTTTGGGTTTGTAGGTGTTTGGTTTGGGTGTTTGGGTTTTTCCTCACTTGTTGATTTTCGCTCAAAGTCCTCAGAGGATGGGATGCTCTAAATGACAAGTGTTAGTTTCTTGCGGAGCAGCCAACCAGCTAGTGGTTGTGGGGGGCGGCTATTTATAGCCTAGGGAGAAGCCCGACATGATAAGACATAAATGCCCTTCAATGATATGACCGTTAGGTGGGTAGATGTTTTGGGACAGCTGGAGCATAGCACGGCAACGGTCGGAAATTTGACTATCAAATTCCTCTGGGCTATCATGTTCCTCACTTGTAGGCAATCTGCAGTAGCGAATTCCTAACTCCTTAGTCAAAATAATTCCTGAGAGACCAGAAGATCTTCGTCTCTGTCACTGAAGAAATTGACTGAACTGTATGAGATTTCCAATGGCTTCACTTGAAAGGATTGGTAGGTGTAGGATTTTGAGATGAGCATCACTTGGAAACTTTTCCTTAGTTTTAACTCGAACCCCTGTAATAGTATGGTGTTTCCTACGACTCAAGAAAGGGAAAAACCGTAAATACGAAAGCAAAAGTCTTCAAGATTCATATTCCTTGCATGAATATCAAGTCTTTAGGATCACACCAATTTCTTCACTTTCAAAGTCTTTAGAAAGCCAAAGTCTTTAGATGAAGACATTCATTTTTAGGGGTCCACTTTCTCTATGAATATCAAACTCCTCATAGACTTATATACCTGTATACACTCACAAACACATTACTCCCTTAACCTATATGTCTTGAATAGACCAAAATCACTAAGGGGCACTAGATGCACTTACAATCTCCCCCTTTTTGGTGATTGATGACAATATAGGTTAAGTTTTCAATTGGGATAAACATATGAAGTGTAAGTACTGATATTGAGGAATTTGATTGCAAGATATAGAAGAACTCCCCCTGATGATGTGCATATGTGAGGAATTTTCTTTTGAGAAGCAATGCACATTGAAGAGTAGAATCATGGAGATCTCCCCCTATATCTTGTAATTCATACACGCATTTAAGATACGATATGAAGAATTTGATATTCATGATGAAATATGGCGACTGATGTAATTCAACATGCATGCATTAACATATATGAGGAAATAGCATGCAGAAAAACATAGCAAAGTATCAGACCACCATTGGACTTAAGTTTACAACTCGATCCAACAAATACTTCAGAAGAACAAGAGTTGTAACTTAGCAAAAAAACGCCCTTATATAGACCCGCTTGAAGACTAACTCAAATTTCACCCCCTTTGTCATCGAATGACCAAAAGGGACGAAAAGTGAGGACTAACACCCTTGAAGAATATCATCATGAAGTCGATGGAGGAGCGCTAGCGTTGTTGGGGTCGGTTGTTGAAGTAGAGCCTACCGCAGTGGCATCCAAGTCTTCATTTTCATCAGTCTCGCGCAATGAAGAATAGGAGCTGCCCACCAAGTGAGGAACTTTGACCTTCTTGAATTTCTTCGAAGATGGCTGAGACCAGTCAAAGTCCTGCTTGAAGCCCATCTGCTTAAGATATTCTTCACCGTAGAGATGAGACAAAACAGCGCATGTGCGATCAAATACTTCATGCAGATAGTAATGGTTCTTCTTCGCTGAGTTTTGCGTGATAGTCATGTTCTGAAGAATTGAACCAAACTGTCTCTTGACCCATTTGTGGTTGCGATCGACCTTTTGGTGAAGACTGAGGAGAGGCTCACGATCAGTCGGCACCCTTGGAGCAGTTGCTTGAGGATTTGGCTTTGAAGCATTAGCGGCAGAGTCATGAGTGGCAGAGTCATCATTGGTGGAGTAGGAAGAAGCTTTGCGGAACTGGCCATCCAATGGACGAGTGCCTTCATCAATAATAGTAGCCTTGCCCCTCTCATCAGATGAGGAAATAGGTCGTTTGAAGACTTCAATTGGGACCAAGTAGCTGACGCGATTTTGCAAATCAGCCTTTTAGTTGATTGAAGACCTTGATATGATGAATGTCAAGATCCAGGGAGCATAAGGCTTCAATTCAAATGGTGATAGAGTGACATTGGCCATAGTCCTCATGAAGAAATCATGGTAGTTGATAGGCATACTATGTATGATGTTGAAAAGCAGATTCTTCACGATGCCAATGACCTCTTCTTCATTAGAGTCGTGGCCCTTGTCGGTGTCAAAACTGGCGGATCTCGGGTAGGGGGTCCCGAACTGTGCGTCTAAGGTTGATGGTAACAGGAGACAGGGGACACGATGTTTACCCAGGTTCAGGCCTTCTCTATGGAGGTAGTACCCTACTTCCTGCTTGATTGATCTTGATGAATATGAGTATTACAATAGTTGATCTACCTCAAGATCGTAATGGCTAAACCCTAGAACTCTAGCCTGTATGACTATGATTATGATTGTCCTCACTGCAGACTAAGCCCTCCGGTTTATATAGACACCGGAGGGGACTAGGGTTATACAAAGTCAGTTACAGAGAAAGGAATCTTCATATCTGAATGCCAAGCTTGCCATCCACGCCAAGGAGAGTCCCATCCGGACACGGGTGAGAGTCTTCAGTCTTATATCTTCATAGCCCATCAGTCCGGCCCATGTCCAACAGGCCGGACGCCCGAGGACCCCTTAGTCCAGGACTCCTTCATTAGCCCCTGAACATCAATGACGAGGTGTCCGGCGCATAGATTGTCTTCGGCATTGCAAGGCGGGTTCCTCCTATGAATACTCCAACATAGTCTTCGAACACAACGAACGTGTTCGGATCTGCGAAACAAGTACCACACACCACCACAGAGAGTATAATATTTCACAAGTCCAATCTGCTGACAAGTTTTTTGTAACGTGATATCACGTCCCTGCCCGGTTATTATTTCGAACTGTTTTTTAGCCTGTCGCTCCATGTTTCAAGACGTGGTTTTATTGGCACGTCTTGTTGAAGCAGAGATCGTGTCACCTTATTGCGGGATTCTCATCAATATGGGCGTGGGTATCCCAACCGTTTTGTTGGCATGATTCCTTAGGAATAGGTAGGTTTTAAGGCCTAGCAGGAGGCGTTCGATATTCATCGCCTTTATAAAGGGGCTACGACCCGACTTTCTCCTTTACGCCAAACCTTTCCTCAACCTCTCCAACCTCTAGTTCTAGCACCCAAGTTTCAATCTAATTGCTTCAGGCTTCCCAGTCATGTTTGGACCTAGCCCTCAAGGCCGGTGGGTGGCTTCCTCTGTCACAGAGGAGGATATTGCGAAGCTCCGGACGGCAATGTACCTGACCGCGGAAATCCCCCACAGGCTTCCTGCCCAAGGGTAGGTTATTCCTACTCCCAGATCCGGCAAGAGGGTTGTATTCATCTCCCACTTCCTCCGAGGGCTAGGGTTCGCTCTTCGCCCTTTGTTCGAGGGCTCATGTTCTATTATGGGCTAGATTTTCACGATCTAGCCCCAGACTCTTTTCGTCTCACCTCGGCATTCATCGTCATGTGCGAGGCCTTTCTCCGTATTCCCCCACACTTCGGCTTATGGCTCAAGAAATTTAATGTGAAGCCGAAGGTGATCGAGGGGAAGCAAGCGGAGTGTGCTGGCGCCACGGTGAGCAAGCTCACCAACGCTCTTTGGCTAAAAGGATCCTTCATAGAATCTTCCAACTATGGCAGCGGGAGTGGTTTTACATCACTAAACCCCATGGTACCAAGTGGGCAGCTACACCTGCGTTCCGATCCGGCCCTCCAATTCAGCTCGCATCATGGATCAACAAGGGGCTGGACTGGGGATCAATCGACGAAGTGCAGACTCTACACAGCCGCATCCGGAGTCTTCTTGAGAAGGACACCGATCTCATCGACGTGATTCAAGTAATGTTAGTCCGCCGGGTCCTCCCATGCCAGCAACGGCCCCTCCATATGTGGGAGTTTAACCCGGAAGGACCACGAACCCTTCAGCACATCTTCGGAACGACGCACAGAGGAATGTGGAAGTTATTTTTCGGGACACGAAAACAGTGGCCGGACACTAATGAGGACATCGGCCTTGACTGCAACCATCCGGATACTTCGGTAAGCACTTGACTTGTAGCGACCAGACCTCAAACGGTCAAGTCTCTGTTCTTCAGTGTCATCCCTAGCTAGATCGGTAATGCTAACACACATAGTACTCGAAGGATTTATAACAGAGTAGCAATCACACACTTATTACATCGAATGTCTCAAAAGAGAACGTATTACAATAAATATGGCTTAAGGCCATCTAATACGGTAACAGCGGAAGGCTTGGAAGATAAGTGAGTCCATCAACTCCAACCGCATAGCTAAGCTGCATGGCAACGACCTAACGAACCTTACTCTTCGTCTGAAAAGTCTGCAACATAATACGTTGCAGCCCGAAAACGGGTCAGCACATGGAATATGCTGGCAATATAACACAGTAGAGCAAGAACAGAATAATGCTATCACTACATGCATATTTGGCTGGTGGAAAGCTCTATGGTTATAGTTTTTACGAAAAGCCAATTTTTCCCTAAAACAAAGGAATAGATTTTTTAACTATCATGGTAGTTGAAACATCATTGATAAGGTTCCTCCAACTCAAACCCAATTAAAGTAGTTATCAACCCAACAATATTAATTTAGAGTGACGAGATACTTAGGATACTCCAAGTACTAGATACTCAAGATTTGTCCATAACCGGGGACACGGCTAACCATGATTAGATTGTACACTCTGCAGAGGTTTTCACACTTTTCCCCACAAGACTCAATCGCCTCCATTGGATTTCTCGCACTACGTGGTGTTTGAGAAACGGATGACCGAGACACAGTTTTTCAGAAACATTAACTCTTTACTCCAGGCAGACCATACCAACCTACATCCCTCTACCTGCTGATCCACCTCTTTAAGAGTTCATGCAACCTACTCAACTATGCTAGAGCCCATAATAGCTTGTGGCTGCACACGGAAGTTTCTAGCATGAAAATATCTCAGTTCCCTTTGAGCCTGGGTGGCGGACCTTGGGATGATCACAAGGGTACTCCGGGATATCCTAGGACAACACTGGATTCTCCAGGTGCCCGACAAGCAATCCACCCAGATGTGTATTAAAGTTACCACCTTAAGTTGAACCATTAATTAAATCATCTCACATCTGTCATGGATTCACTCACCCAAACCACGTCTACGAGCATAGCATAGCAATATAGGCAGTAAGTATAAGTAACTCAAAAGGTTTGAATATAACAGGGCAATAGGTTTTACCTCATCAACTACTTCCCAACCCACATGTTAATCACATCCTAATCATGCAATGTTCGAGGATTGGAGCTAATGCGTAAAAATTGGGTATGAAAAGAGTATGATCAGTGTGTTACTTGCCTTGCTGACGATCCGCAAAACCTAGAGACTCGTAGTAGCATGCTTCGCACTCCGGGAATTCTATCGCAAACAAACAATAGCATACATAATAAATCAAGCAAAGAAGCACAGGTAAATCTCAAAGAAGAAGAACTAACCCGAAATTTCAACTTAAGAACTCCGGTTAGCAAAAAGAATCAAATCAAACGGAGCAACGAAACTCAATCTGCGAAAGAAACAAGATCTGTTTTCTAATCTGAACTAAAGTCAAATTTTACAGTAAAAAAATCTTGTTCAAGTTGATTAAATAGAAAGAGGGTTTCGAGACGAAGATCTAGGCGCTTGAATCGCCCGATTCCGATAAACGAGCGAAAAGATAAACTAAAACGAAAATCGAATGAGAAATCTCGATCGGAAATAATCGCGGAAAATCCGAGAAAAGAAAAAACTGACGAACAGGCTAACGAATGAACGTTCGTTGTCTGTAACTAGCGAGAGAAAACCGTTCGTTAAAACAAACGTACAGACGAACGTCCGCTAAATAAACTAATCCGAGAAAACCGGCGAACCGATCTAAAAAAACGAACTATGGTTTTCTAAAAAAATGGATCGGTTTTAGAATAAACTGAACGGCGGCGGCGGCGTATACCTTCGGCGAGGATCCGGTGAGGCGGGGCGGCTCGGGCGAGCTGGGGCTGCAGTGGCGGGGTGCGCGGGCGGCAGCGGCGCGGTGCTAGGCGGCGGGGTGGCGACGGCAGCGGCGGCGCGGGATTTGCTACGGCGCTGGCAGCGGGCGGCGGGGTTCGGTGGTGGTGGGGGGTTCAGGGCGGCGTATTTAAAGGAGGGGGCTTGCTTGGGGTTGGGGGCGAGGCGGCGCGGGAGAGGAGTCCTGGCCGGACTCGGGGTCGGGCGGCGGCGCGGTCTCCTGGAGGGAGACGGGGCGCGGGGCGGTGGGCCCGCTGGGTTGGGCTTTGGCCCAGTCGGGCATTGAAATTTCTTAGATAATTTCGCCGAAACTTAAATAAATCCTAGAAAATAAAATACAAATCTAAAAATGCCAAAACAAATTTTCACTGTCCTAGTAAAATATTTAGAACAAGATGAACATTTTCTTGGCCGTAAAATGCAACTTTGGAAAACGTGCAATTTTTCTAATGCAAATAAAATAACAATAAATCTGAATAAAAACAAATATTTGATTTATATATTTTTCCTCCAATATTTCATTTACTTTGGAGAAGTCATATTATCTCCTCTCATATATTTTAATATGAAATATTTTCGGAGAGAAAAATAAATAAAACCAAAAATCCTCATTTCACTATTTTATAGAATCCAAATATGAAAACAATGAAATCCCCACCTCCTTGGGTCCTTGAGTTGCTTAGGATTTCGAGGATCGCGAAACGAAATGCAGCAAAAATATGATATGCACGAATGATCTATGTATAACATTCCAAATTGAAAATTTGGGATGTTACAAACCTACCCCCCTTAATATGAATCTCGCCCTCGAGATTCGGGTTGGCTAGAAAATAGGTGTGGGTGGTCTTTGCGAAGGTCATCCTCTCGTTCCCAGGTGGCGTCATCCTCAGTATGGTGGCTCCACTAAACTTTACAAAACATGATAACCTTGCTGCGGGTGACTCAGCTAGCAAATTCAAGAATCCTGACTAGCTTTTCCTCATAGGTCAGATCACTGTCCAACTAAATAAACTCCAAGGGCACTGTATCTCGTAACGGTATATCGGCCATCTCAGCATCACACTTCTTCAACTGTGAAATGTGAAACACATCATGAACTCCTGCCAATCCTTCAGGTAACTCCAACTTGTAGGCAACTTCTCCCATACGTTCCAAAATTCGATACAGTCCTACAAATCTTGAGGCTAACTTTCCCTTGACTCCAAAATGTTTCACTCCTCGCAAGGGTGACACTCGCAGATATGCTCTATCTCCAATTTCATAGGTTACCTCCTTGCGTTTTGAATCTGCATAACTCTTCTGCCTGGAATGAGCTACCTTCAGTCTATCGCGAATCAACTCGCAGATCCATAATCTAGTGCACAAGCTCTCAACATATCCTCCAGAATCTGGTTGACTCTCTCTGTCTGTCCATCTGTCTGCGGGTGGAATGCTTTACTGAACTCCAACCTTGTCCCCAAAGTTTGGTGCAGCCGATGCCAAAACTTTGAAGTAAACTGTGTTCCTCTATATGATACGATGTTCCTCGGAACTCCATGCAGACATACAATCCTGGTCATATATATCTTGGCCAACTTTGCACGTGTATAGGTGGTTTTCACTGCGATAAAGTGAGCCACTTTGGTCAAGCGATCAACTACTACCCATATGAAATCATATCCCGATTTGGTCCTGGGTAATCCGGTGATAAAATCCATGCCATGTTTATCCCACTTCCATTCGGGTATCAGCATAGGTTGTAACAATCCTGCTGGCTTTTGATGCTCTGCCTTCACTGTCTGACATACATCACATACAGCTACATACTCGGCAATATCCTTCTTCATACCAGTCCACCAGAAATGTTCCTTCAAATCCAAATACATCTTGGTGTTTCCGGGGTGTATCGAGTATGGTGAGTCACGAGCCTCCTGAAGTATTAACTTCCTGATCTTTGTGTTATTGGGCACATAAACATGGTCCTCAAACCATAAGGTGTCGTGCTCATCCTCACGAAAACCTTTGGCCTTTCCTTTGCTCATTCTCTCTTTTATCTCGGCAATCTCTTTGTCATCCTTTTGAGATTCTCGAATCTTTCCTAACAATGTAGACTGAACTTCCATTGTTGCAACAAAACCTCTAGGAACAATCTCCAATCAAAGTTCCCTGAGATCCTCTACTAACTCCTTTGGCAATCCCGTGCTTACTAGGGCGTTAGCATAACTCTTCCGACTCAAAGCGTCTGCTACGACATTGGCCTTGCGTGCATGATAGTGAAGCTTCATGTCAACCATCTCCTCTGCCTAAGGTTCAACTCCTTCTATGTGAAAATGTATTTCAAACTCTTATGATCCGTATATACATCACAACGATTTCCAATAAGGTAATGTCTCCAAGTCTTCAATGCATGCACTACGACTGCTGACCCAAATCATGGGTGGCATAATTCAATTCGTGTGGTTTTAGTTGTCGTGAGACATACGACACAACTCTTCCATCCTGCATAAGCACACTCCCAAGTCCTAGGCGAGAGGCGTCGCAATACACTGGGAAATCCTTGCGTATATCTGGCAGAATCAACACTGGGGCTGTAGTCAAACGTTTCTTTAACTCCTGAAAACTCGCCTCACATTCTTCCATCCATTTAATTTTGGTATCCTTCTTTAGTAACTCCGTCATTGGTTTCGCAATCTTGGAAAAATTCTCAATGAATCTCTGGTAGTATCCTGCGAGTCCAAGAAAACTACGGATCTTGCTAACTGAAGTGGGTCCCAACCATTCAGTGACTGACTAAACCTTGGTGGGGTCTACTGCTATACATTCTCCTCATATAACATGTCCAAGGAATCCGACTTCCTTCAACCAAAACTCACATTTGCTGAACTTGGCATACAACTGGTGTTCCATGAGTTTCTCAAGAACTAAACGTAAATGCTCTTCATGCTCCTCCTCATTATTCGAGTATACCATTATATCATCAATGAACACCACAACAAACTTATCCAAATATTCCATGAACACTTTGTTCATCATGCTCATAAAGTAAGCAGGGGCGTTAGTCAGTCCAGATGACATGACCGTATATTCATACAACCCGTACCGTGTGGTGAATGCTGTCTTTGGTATATCCTTCTCTTGAATCTTCAGCTGGTGATATCCTGATCACAGATAGATCTCTGAAAACACTTTAGCTCCTTGCAGCTGGTCAAACAAATCATTGATCATCGGCAGTGGGTATTTGTTCTTGATCGTCACCTCATTCAACGCACGATAATCAACAAGCATTATGAGAGACATATCCTTCTTCTCAACCAAAAGCATTGGGGCTCCCCATGGTGATGAACTCTGTCTAATGCAACCTTTCTCCAATAACTCCTTGATCTGTTTCTTAATCTCTTCCAGATTATTCGCGGGCATCCGGTAGGGTCTCTTTGATATAGGCCCTGTACCTGGCAATTGCTCTATCAAAAACTCGATGTCTCGCTCCGATGGCATGCCTGGTAACTCTTCTGGAAAAACATCTGGGTAATCTTGTACTACAGGCACTTCCTCCTGAACAACTCCCGTGAGGGTATTTACTTGGCTCCTCCTAGGCGCATGCCTAGATACATACTTAATCCTTTTTCCCTCCGGGGTGGTGAGATAAATCGACTTACTAGCACAGTCAATGCTTCCTCTATACTTTGACATCCAGTCCATGCATAATATCACATCCAATCCTTGTGACTCCGGGATTATTAGGTCGGATGGAAAAACATGGCTACCAATGGTTAAGGGTATCTGGTCGCACCATCGCCTAGCCATATACTCTGCTCCAGGTGAACTCACTAACAGAGGGGTCCTAAGGGTTTGGGTTGGTAGTTTAAACTTATCCACGAATCCCCTTGATATGTATGAATGCGATGCACCAGTATAAAAAAGAACAAGGGCGGTAAAGACTTAACCAAAAACTTACCAATAACTGCATCTGGCTGCTCTTCAACCTCCTCCACGTTAACGTAGTTCACTTGTTGAATAGATTGGGCTTCTTCCCAGCGCTCCCATTACCGTTTCCATTCTTCGCTTTAGGGCACTCCATGGCATAGTGTCCAGTCTTCCCGCACTTAAAGCAAGTAATGTGACTTATATCTCTCTTGGCGGGTGTGGCTGGATTGGAGCGGTTCTGATTGTTGCTTGTTCCGTTTCCAGTCCCATTCTTAGAACCATTGTGGTTATGCGAACTTCCTCCGGTGTGGTTATGACCTCCATGGTTATGAACAAGTCCTCCCGAGCTCGGGGTTAGACGGGGCTTCTGCGGAGCTCCTGAGTTATACCTTCCTTGTCCATACTTCCTCTTACGACTCTGAATCTGCTGCTGCTTCCCTTCAATCATACGAGCCTTATCTACCAACTCCTAGTAGTTGTTGAAGGTTGCCACCATCAACTGCATGCTCATCTCATCATTCATCCCTTCCATAAACTTCTCCTGCTTCGCGGCATCTGTGGCCACATCATCAGGGGCATAGCGAGATAACTTGCTAAACTCATCCACGTACTGAGCTACAGTACGGTTCCCCTAGCATAAGTTGTGAAACTCATGCTTCTTCATGCTCATAGCTCCAGTTGAGACATGGGCTGTGCGGAAAGCTTGCTGAAACTAATCCCAAGTGACGTTGGCTATGGGGAAAGTGGCCGTATAATTTTGCCACCATGAGGATGCTGGTCCATCCAATTGATGTGCAACAAAACGCACCTTCTCAGCATCTATGCAACCTACGGTGGTCAACTCCCTTCCAATACGGCATAGCCAAGCATCTGCAACTATAGGCTCGGTGCTACTGGAAAACACTGGTGGCTGCAACCTCAGAAAACAGGCTAGGTTATGAACTAGAGGCGGGATGTTGTTGTTGTTGGCTTGGCTCTGGACTAACAATTGCATCAAGGCATTCTACTGCTAGATCAACTGAGTGAGCTCTAGTGGGAAAGTAAATCTGGGGCCATGTCTCGGAGGCATCTGAGGGTTTAGAGGGAAGAGAATAGAATAGAATGAGGTCTAGTGACAAAAACACTACCCATATGCACATGAGACAAACACAATCATATCACTCAATCAATCAAGCAAAGCATACAATCGATCTAACTATCGTTACAAAAGTGCTCGGACTATACTATATACATGGTGGAATACTACTACTGATGTGGTGGTCTACTAGAAATATTGATCGGTCGAAGACTCCATGATGTCTGCTCCAGCTTCATCTTCATAGTCATCATCGCTATCGTCGGGGTCCGAGTCGGTGTCGTCGATGATGATGTAGTCCTCAAAATGAATCTCCTTGGGTTCTTCGTCTTCTCCTCCTAGCGTGGGGTATCCATAAATACTCCTAGCTTCCTTTCCAGATCATCATTCTTCTCTACTAGTACGACGATTTCCTCCTCATAATCTTCGCGAGTAGCCTTGAGTTCTTCCACAAGTTCCCTGATCCTTGTCATTGCCTTCTTCAGATCTATCATGCCCGCGCACATCTGGTTCTCCTGGCGACAAATGTGGTGGTTTAACTCCTGGATGAAAGCGGCGATTGATCTATACCTCCTGGTGCTGATCATCTCCCATTGCTCATCTCGGCAGCCACAAATCTGATAGATAGTATCCTTAAGCTCCTCATGGTAAACTTCTCCAATGCGTCCCATGGTGATGTGAGCTGCCATACTCTTTCCTAGACTCCAGGTTGGTGCATCAAAGGAAAACTCTATCGGTTTGGTAAATGGCGTGAATGTCCTCCCTAGAACATGAACTTGAATCATCCATCACTCCTCTTCTGGTAAAGTGGCGTTGTAAGTTGTCGGATGTGGGGTTCCAGCAAACCCTTAAGGTTCGAACACTGGGGTGCGCACGAAGTCTTTCCCTCCTACCAATCTACGCTGTAGCTCGCTAAGATCTTGTGGACAAACTCGACGAACTCGAGATACAAAAAAGGCACGGGGTTTATATTGGTTTGGGCCATTGTTGTGATGTAATACCCTACGCCAGTGTGGTGGTGGTGGATTGCCTCTTGGGCTGATGATGAACAATACAAGGGAAGAACAGCCTCCTGAGGTCCGATGAGATCTCTCCTCTCCTATGGTGGCTAGCTCTACTTATATAGGCCCTAGTCCACTTCCCAAATATTGAGCGGGAAGGGAGCCAACAATGGCGGGCTAATTCGAAGGGGGACAACTAGTACAAGCTATCCTGACAAAAGTGGTCCGCGCCTGTGAAAGGCTCTGGTGGTGACGCTGTCTTGGGCTCCACGATGACCTCCATCTTGCCGTCCTTCTAGTCTTGGTCTCGTTGCACCAAAATGGCAACCTTTGCCTAAGGCCTCGGTACTTCGCGGCTGCGCTTGCCTCCTTTGCACCAAAGAGGAAACAAGGACGATGCGCATGCTAGCGCCCACCTGGCGCCCGCCTGGTGTTGTGCGTCATGGCTCATGTCACGAGAGTCTCATGAGGTTCGCCCCGCCTTGATATCTCCGCTCCTCGTGAGCCTGCCTGACCAGGCCGCTCCAGAGGAGGTCTTGCATCATCTGCCTCACGAGGCTTGGCCCCTTCCGAGGGTCCTGGATGCCTTGTTGATGAAGACGGGCCGTACAGCCTGCTGGCTCAGCCACGCCGTGGGCCGCAGGCAGGCAGGTCTAGGGACCCCCGTTCCCAGAACACCTACAGTAGCCCCCGGGCCCAAGGTGCGCGCGGGCTTGGCTTCGCGGCAAAGCCAAGGGTTAAGTTCGGAGCACCGCGGGGCCCCAAAAGCCTGCGGCCTCGGTCGACGCGTGGTAGTTGAATGGACGTGGGCGTCTCCGCTTCCCCATGCTGCCTCGGCGACTGCACGACTTGACAAGTCCCTGCGAAATGCAAGGGAAACCATCATTACCTGCGATCGTGGGAGATGCTGGTTGACCTTCTCTTGCTATAAATGGGTAGGGGGCGGAGCCCCCGTCGCCCATCTCTTCCTCGCTTGGTTGCTTTCTTCTTTGCTTCATTGCTCGCAGTGCCTCCGATGGCGCCACGAAGGAAGTTCTCTACCGCTAAGATGGGGAAGGCCCCTCGCGAGGGTCTTGGTTCCCCAACGCCTAAGCGCGGTCGCGGCGTCCGTGCAAGCACGCTGCGACCCCCGCCGTGGCCCACCGTCGAGGCGGCGCCGCGGCACGCGGAGGGGACCGTCCCAACCATGGCGGTCCAGTTGACAAGGGGAGGCGCGCGATGGTGGCGCGGCCTCCTCGCCCGCGCTTCCATTCAGCGGAGGTGTCGCCGGAGTTTGTTGTCCAGTCGGAGAACCCGACCGGCAACTAGCTCCAGCTTCCGTGCTTCCTTGTCGATGAACTGCCGGCCCCTGGTCTAGGAAGGCTTTGGTTGCTGGCGGATGGTTGCTGCAACAAGGCCTCCTGGGTCCCGGTCGAGACTTCCGCCGCGGGCAACATAGCCCTGGCCCACGGCTGGCAGACGTTCGCCCGCGCACGCGGCCTGGGTAGGCGGCGCATGCTCCACTTCAAGTATGACGGTGGGTCGACCCTCTTTGTGAGGGTGTTCGGGGAATATGGTCGCCGCGCCGGGTGCTGCCCTAAGACGAACGACGGTGAGGAGGTGCTCGGCCTTGGTGACGGTCACAACGAGGATGAGGGCGAGCCTGCCCTTGGTGGCGACCGTGTCTCTTCCAGCTACGGCGACTCTTCCTCCGGTGACAGCTCCAGCAGCGGTGGCTCCGACCAGCGGGTCATATCGTCGCCGCGCCTCCGTGAAGTGCGAGGAGGGGTCTGGCTAGGCTCGGGGCGTCACTAAGGGCCTGCTTCCGCGGATTGCTGAAACGCCGCTTTGTTTAGCTTTTTCTTTTTTTCCTGCATGAGAAAATGAAACCAGTATGGGCCCAGATGGGTGTGTATGGAACTGTGGTTCTTGGTAAATGCAACGTGCGTGTTATTCCCCTGCCGTGTTGTTATTTTGCACAAAGATAACTTAACCTGGCGTGTTTGGGACGCCCTTTCCCTCACAAGATGTCTGTGTTTGCTTAGAAACTGCAAAAAAATTTGCTAGGGGTGCGCTAGAGGATTTGCCGTTCACCCAAACCTTGACTTGGCGCTTTGTATCGCGGTACCCGAGGGGCACGGATTAGGAGAGATGCGCCAGCTTTTAGGCTCAATCAAGGGTGACTCGCGAGAAGGCAAAGAGAAGAAAAATGCTCGCGAGGGCACCTGCCTAGCCCCCTCACGAGGTATGCGAGAGAGAGATCACGAGCAAACCAGAGCCAAAAAATGCGGTAAAAAGCAAAGGAACCAAATCAGCAGGGAACGCCAAAGGCAAACTTTGATTAAGGAGAAGCGAGCCAACTGCGGAAAGCAAATGAAAAGCCGTGTCCGACACCTAATCTAGTCTTCAAGTCTTCTCACCAGCGCAGAGCTAAGTGCTGTCCACTAGGTGTGGGAGGGAGCCCCATGGCCTAAGGTCGACGCTCCTGAGACTATGGGGCGTGGACAGTCCCAACTCATTATTACGTGAGAGTGTTACGGGCGGCGATTCTTCACAGGCATCGGGCCTTCTTCACGGGCTCTGGGCCTTTCTTCACAGGCTCTGGGCCTTGCTTCATGGGTAGAACTTCCGGAGGTGTTGGATGTTCCAGGCGTTTTGGATAGGTGTCCCTTCTTGCGTCTCCAGGCACACGGCGCCAGGCCTGGAGATGTGGACGACCTTGAACGGGCCCTCCCACATGGGTGAAAGCTTGTGCAACCCTTCCCTGGAGAGGACCCGCCTCAGGACAAGGTCATCCGTCTCGAGCGTCCTGGAGCGAATGTTGCGGCAGTGGTAACGCCGCAGCGCTTGCTGGTACCTGGCCGCCCTTAATGCAGCTTCGCGACAACGTTCCTCCTCCAGCACGAGATCCATCCCCCGCATGGCGTCCTGCCGCGTTTCGTCGAACGCAAGAACCCACGCGGAGTGATGCTTGACCTCGTGAGGGAGGACTGCTTCAGCTCCGTAGACGAGGAAGAACAGAGTCTCGCCCGTTGGCTTGGTAGCGGTGGTGTGGATGGACCACAGCACGGACTGGAGCTCGTCGTGCCAGCCTCTGCCGCAGCCCTCCAGCTTCTTCTTGAAGGTCCTGGTCTTGAGGACCCTCAGGACCTCAGCGTTAGCGCCCTTAGCCTGACCATTGCTCCTGGGATGGGCCACCGAAGCGTAGTAGATCTGCGTTCCAAGGTTAGCACAATAGGTTTTAAAAAGGTTACTAGTAAACTGCGAGCCGTTATCTGTGATGATGTGGTTGGGGACCCCAAAGTGGCTCACGAGGCCCTTGATGAACTTGACAGTGGAGCCGGCTGGAATGGTACGGACGACTTCCACTTCCGCCCACTTGGTGAACTTGTCAATGGCGACATAGAGATAATGGTAGCCCCTGGCGCTTTTGGGAACGGGCCTAGGATGTCTAGCCCCCAGACCGCGAATGGCCACATGTGCGGGGTGGTTTGGAGGCCCTGAGCAGGCTGATGGATTTGCTTGGCGTGGAATTGGCAAGCTTCACAGGACTTCACCAGCTTGGCTGCATCGTTGAGTGTTGTGGGCCAATAGAATCCGCTGCGGAAGGCATTGCCGACGAGGGTCTGTGACGATGAGTGATGTCCACAGTCCCCGTCGTGTATGTCAATCAGCAGCTCCCTCCCTTGATCGCTGGAAATGCAGCGCAGCGTGACATCGTTCGGCCGTTTCCTGTACAACTCGCCGTCTTGAATGCAGTATGCAGTGGCATGTCGAGCCACGCGCTCCGCGTGTTCTTCCTTCTCCGGCAGTGTCCCGTGCATCAGGTACTCCTTGAACTCCTTGGTCCAGCACTCCTGCTAGGGCTCGAGCGCCAAGAGTAGCCGAGCTCCTGAGGTTGGGCCGCAAGCTTGGGCTCCCATGGCTGGGGGCTGTCGGAGCTCCTCCCGAGGCTGAGTCGTTCTTGAAAGAGGTGGCGTAGCTGAAGGCTTGAAGATCCGCTCTTCGAAGACAGCGGGCTCTTGCGGTTGCTGCTTGGATGCTCTCTTGGCGATGTCGTTGGCTTCCTTGTTGGTGCCCCGGGGCACGTGCTGCAGCTCCAAGCCTGAGAACTGCTTTTCCATTTTGTGCGCCTCCGCAAGGTAGGCCTCCATGTGCTCGTCCTTTGGCTCGTACACTTTGTTGGAGAAGTTGACGAGGAGCTGCGAGTCGCCCTTGATGGTAAGGCGCCTCACCCCTAGAGCCACCGCAACCTTCAGGTCGGCTATGAGGCTTCATACTCTGCAATATTGTTGGAGACCTTCTCGCCGTGCTGGAAGCAGAGTTGCACGGCGTAGTAAAGCTTGTCCCGAGTGGGCGAGATGAGCACTGCTCCAGCCCCCGCACCCTGGTGCGCAAAGGCGCCATCAAAATACATGACCCAGCTGTCTGGTGCCTCACTTCTTGGGGAGGTGGACCGGTCTTCTCCTTCCTCAAGAGCCGGGGCATTTGTCCATTCTGCCACAAAATCGGCGAGCGCGGCTCCCTTGATGACCTTGGTTGTGCTGAACTCCAGATGGAATGCTTGCAGCTTGATGTTCCATTCAGCGACCCTTCCGGCTGAGTTTGGGCTCCTGAGTACCCTCTCAAGTGGGTAAGATGAGGCGACCTTGATGAGGTGCCCCTGGAAGTAGTGTCGCAGCTTGCGCAAGGTCACCAAGAGTGCGATCAGGAGCTTTTGCGGCATGGGGTAGCGTGCCCTTGCGTCCCGCAGTACAGTGCTGATGAAGTACACTGGGTGCTCGATGAGGGCTGGCACACTGTTGAGGCTCGGGTCTTGTGGAGATTGTGGCCTATCCTGAGGTGGAGGGTTTCCTGAGACTTGGCCATCCTCAGGAGTTTCTGCGACGTTGCCGTGCTGAGCTCGATTTTCCGCCGCTGATGGCTCTGGTGTGCCTTCCTGACCCTGTGCTGCATCATCTCTGGCTTGGCGCGGCACACCCTTGTCTTTGTGCTCCTCCCGAACCGCCACCAGCGTCGTGCTGGCGGAGTATGGCGTGGCAGTGAGGTAGAGTACCAGAGGCTTGTGAGGCCGTGGCGCCACCATCACCTGGGGGCTGGTGAGGTATTTCTTGAGGTCTTGGAAGGCCCGGTCGGCCTCCGGGGTCCACTCGAAGGGGCCTTTCTTCTTCATGAGCTTAAGGAAGGGCAAGGCGCGCTCGCCTAGCTTAGAGACGAAACGCCCAAACACGGTCACCCGTCCTGCCAGCTTTTGCATCTCCTTGAAGGTCTGTGGTGGGCTCATGTCTTCGATGGCCTTGATCTTCTCCGGGTTCGCCTCGATCCCTCTATGGGATACGAGAAACCCTAGCAGCTTGCCAGAGGGGATGCCAAACACGCACTTCTCTGGGTTAAGCCTCAAGTTCACCCGATGCAAACTCTCAAAGGTCTCCTCCAAGTCTTGAATCAACGTTCTCGTCACGCGAGATTTGACCACTATGTCATCAACGTAGGCCTCTGTGTTCCTGCCGAGCTGCCGCCCCAAGGCGATGTGCATCAGCCACTGAAAGGTTGCGCTCGCGTTGCGAAGGCTGAAAGGCATGCAGGTGTAGCAGTACACCCCACATGGTGTCAAGAAGGCCGTCTTCTCCACATCCTCCACCGCCATATTGATCTGATGGTATCCAGGGAACGCATCCAGGAAACATAACAAATCACACTCGGCGGTGGAGTCGACGATTTGATCGATGCGTGGAAGGGGGAACGGATCTTGGGGGCAGGCTTTGTTGAGGTTGGTGAAGTCGATGCACATCCACTCCTTCCCACCTTTCTTCGGTACTACGACGGGGTTCGCCTGCCATTCGGGGTATCGAACTTCTCGGATGGTACCTGTCTCTTGGACGATGAAGGCCTGCTTCTCAATGGACTGCCGTTTTGCTCGCTGCTTCACGGGGCGTACGTTGGGGCAAACCCTTATATGATGCTGGATTACCTCTCTCGGGACCCCTACCAACTGATTGGGCTCCCACACGAATATCTCCTTGTTCACGCGCAAAAACCTCACCAAAGCTTCTTCTTGTCCAGGGTCAAGGCCGGTTCCTATGGCGAAGGTGGCTCCTGAAGACCTGTCCTTGTTGACCGGCACCTGCTTGGTCTCCGCCTCGTCTTGGGTGAACAGCTGCTTCTTCTTGGTGGGCGTGGTCTCCTTGGCCTCGGGCGCACTGGCGCCGGCGGGCTGTGCCGCTGCCGCGGTCTTGAAGGCGAGCCTAAGCGCCATCACGGCCTCCTTAGTGCCCCCCTTGATGGTGAGGACGCCCTTGCTCCCTGGCATCTTCATGAGGTTGTAGGCCGGGTGAGTCGCCGCCATGAACTGAGCGAGAGCCGGGTACCCGAAGATGGCGTTGTACCGGAGACCAATGCGGGCGATGTCAAAGTCCACCAGCTTGGTGCGATAGTTGTCTCGCGTGCCAAAGGTGACAGGGAGGCGGATCTGCCCCGGAGAGTGGGCAGCTCCACCACCCACTCCCATGAAGGGCTTGCTGAGGCCGAGCCGCTCGAGCGGCACATGAAGAAGGATGAAGGCTTCTATGGAGAGCAAGTTGAGGCCGGCGCCGCCGTCAACGAGGGTCTTGGTAACGGCCATGTTGCAGATGGTGGGCGTGCAGAGCATCGGGAGCATCCGGAGCTAGCGGTGGAGTCGGGGTGGTCTTCCAAGCCGACGGTGAGGTCGGCCTCCGGCGCGGCCCAACCCGGCGGAGCCCCCGGGCGCCTGGTGGCTGCCCCAATCTGACGGAAGAAAGGTTTGACGTGGCGATCTAAAGGTGGTGCTTGATAGCCACCTAGCAGTGCCGCGACTGCGTGGTGCGCTGGCACCACATAGCGCGCGGTGAAGAGGTCGCGGAGTTCCCCCAGGATGCCACCGTGGATCCCGGGAGGTTGAGCAGCCAGGCGCACAGCTCGTCGGTGAGGGCCATGGGGAACCAGTTGGCCATGATCTTGTCGTCCCCCCGGCCTCGAGGACGGCCTCCTCATACGCCAGCAGAAATGGCGTCGGGTCTGCCGCGCCGTCGTAACGCGGTGGCATCTCCCTCTTGAAATTGGTTGGCCACTGCGCTTACCACAGGGCGGGGGCCAGGGCTCGGTATCCAGACTCCCTGTTGCTGCTGTCGGCCGCAGAGGTGGGTGGCAGAGCACCTGCCATGGGAGCGAAGTGCAGCGGCGCGGGGTGCAGGTTGGTGGAGAGGAGCTCCAGCGCACCCCTACCTGGCTCGCCAAATGTCGGATGTGGGGTTCCGGCAAACCCTTAAGGTTCGAACATTGGGGTGTGCGCGAAGTCTTTCCCTCCTACCGATCTACGCTCTAGCTCACTAAGATCTTATGGACGAACTCGACGAACTCGACGAACTTGCAACACAGAAAGGCACGTGGTCTATACTGGTTCGGGCCACCGTTGTGGTGTAATACCCTACTCCAGTGTGGTGGTGGTGGATTGCCTCTTGGGCTGACGATGAACAATACAAGGGAAGAACAGCCTCCTCAGGTTGAGGTGTTCTTGTGCTTTCGGACTTGTGTGTATCTCTGGGTCCGCTGAGATCTCTCCTCTCCTATGGTGGCTGGCTCTACTTATATAGGCCCTAGTCGTCTTCCCAAATATTGAGCGGGAAGGGAGCCAACAATGGCAAGCTAATTCGAAGGGGGACAACTTGTACAAGCTATGTTGACAAAACTGGTATGCGCCTGTGAAAGGCTCTGGTGCTGACGCCGTCTTGGGCTCCACGATGACCTCCGTCTTGCTGTCCTTCTGCTCTTGGTCTCGTTGCACCGAAATGGCAACCTTTGCCCGAGGCCTCGGTACTCCGCGGCTGCGCTTGCCTCCTTTGCACCAAATAGGAAACAAGGACGCTCCGCGCGCTGGCGCCCGCCTGGTGTTGTGCATCATGGCTCACGTCACAAGAGTCTCATGAGGTTTGCCCTGCCTTGATATCTCCACTCCTCGTGAGCCTGCCTGACCAGGCCGCTCCAGAGGAGGTCTTGCGTCGTCCGCCTCGCAAGGCTTGGCCCCTCGCGAGGGTCCTGGATGCCTTGTTGATGAAGACAGGCCGTACAGCCTGTTGGCTCAGCCACTCGGTGGGCCACAGGCAGGCAGGTCTGGGGACCCCGTTCCTAGAATGCCGACATAAGTCCCGGTGAAGCTTGGTATTCCAATGTTCAGGTACTTAGCGACTTCCTTCAAGTGTCGTCCAAAAGGTGCTTCTTCATCCGGTTGTGCAAACTTGTTCATTGCGTCTGCCATCCTAAAGAGTAGAAAATGGAGAGGAGTCAGAAATGAGAAGAGATTGGTGATCTAGGGCTTTAGCTTAGTGGTCGTGTCCTACACTCAGCGTGTGCTCTGATACCATCTTTTAGCGACCTGACCTCAAATGGTCAAGTCTCTGTGCTTCAGTGTCATCCCTGGATCGGTAATGCTGACACACACAGTCCTCGAAGGATTTATAACAGAGTAGCAATCACACACTTATTACATCGAATGTCTCAAAAGAGAACTTATTACAATAAATATGGCTTAAGGCCATCTAATACGATAACAACGGAAGGCTTGGAAGATAAGTGAGTCCATTAACTCCAACCGCATAGCTAAGCTGCACGGCAACGACCTAACAAACCTTACTCTTCGTCTGAAAAGTCTGCAACATAATACGTTGCAGCCCGAAAACGGGTCAGCACATGGAGTATGCTGGCAATATAACACAGTAGAGCAAGAACAGAATAATGCTATCACTACATGCATATTTGGCTGGTGGAAAGCTCTATGGTTATAATTTTTGTGAAAAGCCAATTTTTTCCTACAACAAAGGAATATATTTTTTAACTATCATGGTAGTTGAAACATCATTGAGAAGGTTCCTCCAACTCAATCCCAATTAAAGTAGTTCTCAACCCAAAAATATTAATTTAGAGCGATGAGATACTTAGGATACTCAAGTACTAGATACTCAAGATTTGTCCATAACCGGGGACACGGCTAACCATGATTAGATTGTACACTCTGCAGAGGTTTGTGCACTTTTCCCCACAAGACTCGATCGCCTCCGTTGGATTTCTCGCACTACGTGGTGTTTGAGAAACGGATGACCGAGACACAGTCTTTCAAAAACATTAACTCTTTACTCTGGGCAGACCATACCAACCTACATCCATCTACCTGCTGATCCACCTTTTCAAGACCTCATGCAACTGTTCGCACACGAACACGTCATCGTGTACCCTCGACGCCTGGGGTGACGCACCACAGCTCACGTCAAAGGAGACCCGCCCGGAAGCGCGGTACGCAAGACAATCCGGCGGACGCTTTTGTATACCCGAAACCCCACACGCCCGGGAGGGACCCCGTCTAGGCGCGCGGTAGCTATGGGCTGCCCTAGGTCGACCTGATCGCCCCTAGGGCCTCGAGGTTCGCTGCCCTGCAAACGAAGAACGAACGAAGAATGAGGAAGAAAAAGAACAAGGGAGAGGGATAAAGGTAAAGGTAAAAGATGATAGATTGATATGTCAATTGTGTGTTGTTCAATTGGCCATCACCCCTTAGGTATATAAGAGGCGGCTGGACTTCCCGTGCAAGGAAAAGGCTTGGATTCACGTCCAAAACCCTAGCGAAATTTGCATTGGTTTTGTCCAAACTTTCCAAAACCGTTCGGTTTAAACTGGCTATACCTTGTCGGTCATTTTTGAGGTGGTAAAGAACCTCGGATGGAAACAAGCCAAAAAGCAATCTTGAATGTTTTGATGAGACGAACAACTTTCATGTTGAACACTTTTAGATCTGAGATAGTCTTCAATGGCTAATTGCTCACGCATTGTATCAGACATCCATCGACATGTGTCTTATGTCTAGCGTAATATATTGATCCCTAGCTGGTCCGCACCATATTGACTGGAACTTTTTCATACGAAGTCATATTGAGATGATTTATATATGAAAACCGATCGCCTCGACAATACAAAGACAATTCCTTTAGAGTGCTCCTTCATCTAAGGCCATCTTGAGGGTGAAATCAGCCGAATAGTGTTCTATATACAAAATCTCAGTACTTCAAACACTACTTCGGTCTTAGAGATGAGACCGGCTGTCTATGACCCAAATATCAAAGTTTCTCGTTTTGACGATACAGAACTTCTCCACTTTGAGCACTTTTCCATTTAAGGCCTTCTTAATTATATTTTCGATCATGCCAAAATCTGGTGTCAACACATGCCCCCCTGTTTTTCGGCAAAACTTGTGTGCCGAATAATAGCTTGCACGAAGTTTGTTCTAAGCGCGTTGTCAACACTTCATCGGCCATTTGTCCTTGCTTAGGATGATAGGTATATATCGGCCATTTAGATTAGCAACAAAGTGAAGCTAATTGAACATATGCTGATTTGGTAATACCCTTTCATGATGTAAAAAATTATATTGCATGCATGGATTAAAATTAGCCCATTGAGGGTAACCAATCATACCTGATGAAGAATTCCATGGCATATGCATCAACGACATAGTTGAATAATATGGATAATGTGTGGACCGAAGATGTTGAAACCTTCGGCTTGGTCCTTCAATGTTTTCACTCTTTTTCTTCTTCATCTTTCCCGCACTTCGTGTAATGGATGCTTTCACATAATTCTTATTTTGAGTACTTCCTTTAGGAACCCATGCCATGTTCCTTTCTTCAAGTTCTTGTGCACTAAGTTTTTGTAATTTCTTTTTTTGCCAATATGATAAGCCGAGTGAGCGCCCCAGCTGTGATTTTTTTTGAACTAATGACAATTCTTGTTTTACCTTGTGCACTTTCAACTTCTTTTCTTCAGATTTGGCACTTTGATTCTCGACAATTGATTGCTTCATCTCATTGCCTTTAGTAGCCAATGTTAACACTTTAATTGGCTCTTTATCCTTTAAGATCAAATCTGAACTGGCACTCTTGCGACCATCTTTTTTAACTCGATATACTTGTTTGATCACCTCTTCCTTCTTTCTTGAGCTCCGGACCAATTCTTTCTTATTGAAACGGTCTTGAACATATGATAGCTCACTGAACGTTGATCTTCTTGGAGATGCATAACAATGGTGAGATGGTCTAAAATATGATGGAGAATATGCCATTGTATCATACCGGTCCCGTGATGAATATCAATCTACATGAGCATAGGGAGGCATCCATGACATTGGCATTGGCGGCCAAAATAAGGATATGAACACGTTGCATTAACATTCTCTTCTTGCCAATACCAATCCTTGGATTTGCGCCTAGGGGGTGATCTTGATACTTTTGCATTAGTTGGTCGATAAGCACAGTTCTCCTCACTTATCTTCTGATATATTTCCAATAGTTGCGCGAAAGTGACTTTCGACTTCTTACCTTTGTGCTTACGTCGGCTTTTGTTTTCTTTGGTTGCTCTTCCACCAGTCTTTGGATTTTCTTGTTGGCCCCCAGTCCTTGGCGCCTCCATTGTAGCTTCGATGGAATTCTCGCCCTCAAGATTATGTTCATTATCCTCTTTAACAAATTCTTTACTTGAAAGCTTGATCCCATCACCTACAGTTTTACCTTCTCTTTAAATGGATCACCTTGAATCAGATGATGCAAAAATCTTTTACCATCTGGACCAACTGGAATAGACTCGTTATCTCTTGGTGTCTCAACAAATTTCAATCGTCCTTTATCAATGGCGATTTAACTATTTGATGAAACATATTGCAATCCTCAATACTATGCTTGAATGAATCATGCAACTTACAATAAATTCGTCCTTGGATAGATGGCTTGACATGGTGATCAAGAATTCTAATGTAATTATTTTTCAACAACAAATCAAAGATTTGATCACACATGTTTGAATCGAAGGTATACCTTTTGTTTTCTAGCCGATCTTGTTGTGAGAACGGCTTTGGAGTTAAGAAAACGAATGGTTCAGATTTGGCATCTTCCCATTCGGCTATGAATTCTCTTTCGCATACTTTTCCGATGTCCTTAAATAAGAAACTATACTAGCTTCAGTTTTCCCAAAAGATTTTAACCTTGGCTTTAAATTTCTGAAATCGAAGTAGTTAGAACATACACGTCTCAATTGAGACCATGCGTAAGCCAAGCATGAAGCAAGCAAAGCTACCCAATTAGATGTGAACTTTAAATAAAGCAATGGGAAAAGCTTTGGCTACAGTAATAAGTCACTATCGGTCTCTTTGAATGGTACAATATATTGGCTGATATGCTTAGTAACAATTTTATTGCTAACAAGTAAATTGCCCTTCTTGATTGGTCTTTGAAAATTACTTATTAGAATTTTCCTAATAGATGCATCAACAATAAAGTTGTGACCAAATTTGAAAATAGGTAAATTACTTGCTAGACATACCTCTTCAAATATGTTGGGAGAGCATGATGATGGTGTGACTTGAAGAATGTCTTGCTCCGCCTTTGGATAGCTCCCCAACGCCTTGTCATCATCTTTCTCTTGGTTTCATGCATCATTAGTTCGAAGATCTTCATCCATCAAACTTTCTTCGGCTACTTGTTCTTGTTCTTGAAGCTCATCAATTTCTATGGCACGAAACTCATAGGGCAGGAAGTAGGTTCCATTAACTTCAGAAAAATCAAGTATGGTTGTCTTGCTATACTTCCCATGCCCTTTCTCAACAATGTTTGCCTCTTTGGATTTGATGGATTCAGAATCTTTACTACTTGATTCGGATTTTTCAACTGAAGCACTTTTAGTTTCTGAATCATCATTCTTTTCACCGGTTATATCAATTGGAAACACTACTTTTCTTTGAGCTAATTCCCTATCAAATCTCTCTTGGCGAAGTACTTGCACCCTATCGCGCAAAGCTTTAACTCCCCTCTCAATCTCAGCTCGCTCTAGATTAGTTTGCCTCCCAATGCTTTTAGAATCTTTCGGCAATGAAGTGTTAGTGTTGCCAAAATTTTGCAATTGTGTAGGGGGTGTATAATATGCATTAACTCCCCTCTCAATCTCATCCCGCTCTAGATTAGTTTGCCTCCCAGGCGTCATCGGACTCACCGTCAGAGGACTCTACGGCGCAATCCTCCCCCGAAGATGAGGAGGCAGAAGATGATGCTCCCCCTCCAGACGGGGGAGACAAGAAAAGGAAGGCCGCCCCAACTGGGGAGGCCGAAGCATCCAAGAGGGGAAGGACTCTCCTTCAGGACAGCTCTACCACCGCCGCGGACGACGAAGACGAGTGGCTGCCCAGGGCCAAGCCCCTGGGGAAGTCGTAAGTATTCGGATACTAGAGTAACTCATAGCATTCCCTTGTCGCACTGCTTCACCAGACACCGAATATGATTATGCACGCCGCCACGAGCCCGTATCAATGTATCGTCGGACGGCTCCCTGGGTTCGTCGGATATGGATAGCGATCCAGTTCCGACCGCCACCTCCCCTCACCCTGCGGACGACGCCGAGGTATTGTCTCAAGAGGCACCGGGTCGAGGGGGGACAGTCCTGGAGGCGCCTCAAGGCGGCCTTGCGAACTCCGGGAGCAGAGGGGACAGGGCCCCTGAGGGCTTCGAGTTCGGCCCTCAGCCGAACACCGCGCTGGAACCTGCAGTGGTTCCGGACTCAGGCAGGTGGCCACCTTCCAAGAGGGGCAAAACGCCTGTATGGGTGACCTCTGTCCATCCAGAGGCGTCGGACAATCTGCTGGAAGCGCTTCGCAACGCTTCCATCGACGAGGAGCACCACACTATTATGAGTGCGGTGATCCAGAAGGTTCAGTCCACCAAGAGCGGATTGACTGAAGCCTGTGCCAGCCTTCTATTAGGCTTTGAGGTAAGTGTTTAAAATATAGGAAAAATATTACCGCATAGACAGTAGCCCCTGATGCTCTGTTCGGTGTTCATAAAGAAAAGCCGAACAGAGGATCAAACAATATCGCGGGAGTCTAATATAAGTATGTCAATATGCATATGGAGGCTTCGCAGCTGGGGTCCACCGCACTGACTACGGAGGTCGCCGTACAGAAGAAGGACCTTAAAGGGTCCTAGGACAAGCTCGGCCTTGCCAAGAGGCAGCTCGAGGAGAACAAAGGTAAGTAGTACCTAGTCTATGGAGATGTATAAAAAGAATGCAATTGCAAAATGACATGATCATCATAAATTTGCCAGGGGCCACAGCCGAAGTGGCGACCCTAAAGCAAGCGTTGTCTGAGGCCGAAGATAAAGTGGCCAAGGAGCGCACCGAGCGAGAAAGGCAAGAGGCTCGGGTGGACGAGGTGCAGCAAGAGCTCCAGGCTCTCGTGACGAAGCACGAGGAGTTGGAGCTTGACTCGAAGACGCGAGAATCTGAGCTTGCCACGGCCCTCGAGAGCGCAAAAGTGCCAAGGCCGAAGCCCAAAAGGCCCTCCTGGAGATCGACGCAATGAAGAAGATAGCGGCGGGTAAGGCATTATATATGCAAAGCAAGCATGTAAAAGTAAATTACCGATTACTTACCCGAATCCGGAGCTCTCCACGAGCATTCACAGATTTGCCCCGCAGCGTGTCGGATGCCGTGAAGTTTTACTAGGCCGAGAATGGAAGCTCGACGGAGAAGTTGTTTTGGGCCCAGTATACTGGGACCGAACACCCAGTGTTTGTGAGCGACCAGCTAAAACAGTTGGTCGAGCTGCTCAAGGCGGCCGAACAGGCCATGAAGGGCTTTATAGTCCAGTTGTGGCCTGGCGATGCCCTTCCGAACAGCTACTTTGGCCTGGTGAGGCAGCTTGTGGATGCCTGCCCATGGCTGGAGGTCCTCAAGCGATCCGTCTGCATCGAAGGTGCACGCCGAGATTTCGCCCGTGTGAAGTTGTAGCGGGTCGAGCTAGACGCCGTGAAGCTGATCAAGGAAGGGCCGCCGGAGGGCAAGGAGCATCGCCACCCCAAGATGTACTACAAGTGTGTTCTGAAAGGTACCCGTCTCATAGCGGACGATTGCACGAAAGATGTAATATTTGAGTGAAACTTGCTCGTGTGATCCTGTATGATCAAAACTTGTTTCATATGCACTATGCAATGCTTGTTTGAATTTAAAATATTACCTCTGTTTGGCTGTTTATCCAATCTGAGAGATGGCTAGTCCTCGGTTTCTGCCCCCATGCCACGAGTGCTGTGGTGTTCGGGATAAACCTGAGCACTCTTGTTCCCATTTTTGGGTCCTTCGAGGGAGGCGCTCAGCACAACGAACAAGGCAACCGGACTAATAATGCTTTATCACTCTCACTTAGCCATAGAATTGTATAATTTTAAATTTCGGCGAAGCCCCTGGTATTCGGAAGGCCGAATTCGGGGCGCGATACACGCCTTTAAGCCGGGCAGGGCCAGCCCCTCGCTCTAAGCGGCATAAGTCTTTAGGGACTCGAAACCTCACCGAACAGCGACCAGCAAACAGTCAGTTTTAGCTTTCTCTACTAAGGTGCTTAGCCCAGCAGAACCGGGGCACAATCACAGTAGTTCTCCTAGCGCTACCTTAGCCGATAGAGCGGAATGTAAGGTACCAAAACATAGGAGCCGGGAAAAACCCAATATTTGACCAAAGACATGATTCGGAGCTGATGCATATAATGCTATAAGCTCGGGGTGCTGCACTTGTGAAAGTGTTCGGACTTTTAACACCCTATTGTGGGGTACGTAAGCCCCTGGTGTATTGGCCATACCAAAGTGTACGGTCGCAAGGCGTCATTAATGAACACACACACACACACACATATATATATAACAAGAATGCAATAATAGTCGTAATGTTATGCATTGTTTATTCAAAAAGGTGCGTTAAAGCAGAATGATACAGATAGTGCGATAAGCAAAAAGTAGGACTATGTCCCTTCCAAGGGCAAGCTGAGTAATAGTATTAAAGCAAGTATTTCGCTCGTTATCGTAATCCACCTGGGAATTCCGTAGCTTTCCGCCTCCTTGGTTGCTGCATCATGTGTTCGGCAATCATGCTGCCGGACAGGGTTTCCTGAGATTAAGGTCCTGAAGAAGATAAAAAATAACAAAGCGGGAAGCCCCTAGTGCGGTTTAAGCCGCGTCTTGGGGCGTGCCGCAGTTGTGCCCCCCTCCCCACCTATGCCCATGGTATTTTTAGTGCGTAATTATGTACGCGTGGCACGAGTTTCGCCATTTGGCTGGGACTGGGGTGGGGGCCGCATTGCTACGCGAGCTCAGATCGTGCCAGGTGGTTTGGTTGACGATTACTCGGAGCGTGCTTGAAGGTGTCTGGGTCTTGAAACGCCGAACTGGTGGACTGCCTTGAAAGGCTGCTTTGCGCATCTCCTGCGAGGGCCGCAGTGTGCTCCTCCGTTCGGAGAGAGCGCTCTGTGTTTCCATTGACTATAATAACCCCACGAGGTCCTGGCATCTTGAGCTTGAGGTATGCATAATGCGGTACAACATTGAATCTCGCAAATGCGGTTCGCCCGAGCAGCGCGTGATAACCACTGCGGAACGGGACTATATCGAAGATTAGCTCTTCGTTTCGGAAGTCATGCGGGGATTCGAAGACCACTTCCAGTGTAATTGAGCCTGTGCAATGGGCCTCTACGCCTGGAATAACGCCTTTAAAGGTCGTTTTTGTGAGTTTGACCCTTGAGGGTCTATACCCATTTTGTGCACTATGTCCTGATAAAGCAGGTTCAGGCTGCTGCCGCCATCCATAAGGACTCGAGTGAGGTGAAATCCATCAATGATTGGGTCTAGAACCAGTGCGGTGAATCCGTCATGACGGATACTAGTGGGGTGGTCCCTGCGATCGAAAGTGATCGGATAGGACGACCATGGGTTGAACTTTGGGGCGACTAGTTCCAACGCATATACGTCCCTGAGCGCACGCTTCCGCTTCCTCTTGGGGATGTGGGTTGCGTATATCATGTTCACCGTCCACACTTGTGGGGGAAACCTATTTTGTCCTCTAGTGTGTGGCTACCGGGGCTCCTCCTCGTCATCGCTATGTGGCCCCTTATCCTTGTTTGCGGCAATTAACTTGCCAGCCTGCTTGAACACCCAACAATCCCTGTTGGTGTAATTGGCTGGCTTGTCTGGGATGCCGTGTATTTGACACGAGCGATCGAGGATACGGTCCAAACTGGATGGGCCCGGCATACTTTATTTTAATGGCTTTTTCTGCTGACCGGGTTTAGAGCCTTTGAATCCAGCATTGACTGCCGTATCCTCAGTATTATCGCTGTTAATGCGGCGCTTATGTTTGTTGCGATGTGACCTGCTATTGTCGTCCTTGGTATCCGAAGTACCATGGTTCTTTGACATATTGTTACTGCGAGCCAGCCAACTGTCTTCTCCCGCACAAAAGCGGGTCATGAGTGTCGTGAGGGCTGCCATGGATTTCGGCTTTTCCTGACCAAGGTGCCGGGCTAGCCACTCGTCGCGGATGTTGTGTGTTGAAAGCTGCTAGGGCCTTCGCATCCGGATAGTCGACGATTTGATTTTTATTTGCTAGGAATCGAGTCCAGAATTTCCTGGCCAATTCTTCTGGCTGCTGAATTATGTGGCTCAAGTCATCGGCGTTTGGTGGTCGCACATAAGTGCCCTGAAAGTTGTCGAGGAATGCGGCTTCCAGATCTTCCCAACAGCTAATGGACTCTGCTGGCAAGCTGTTAAGCCAATGTCGCGCTGGTCCTTTGAGATTTAGTGGGAGGTATTTGATGGCGTGTAAGTCATCACCGCGGGCCATGTGGATGTGGAGGAGGAAATCCTCGATCCATACTGCAGGATCTGTTGTGCCGTCGTATGATTCAATATTTACAGGTTTGAAACCTTCTAGGATTTGATGATCCATTACTTCATCTATGAAGCATAAGGGGTGTGCAGCGCCTCTGTATTGGGCTATATCGCGATGCAGCTTGAATGGGTCTTGCCCGCTATGTTCGTCCCAGCCGGATTTACTTTTACTGTATCTGGCGTGACGCTTATCGTCTCGCATAGTGGGGCGCCCTTGTGATCCATAGATTGATCTTGCGTGTTTTTCTTTGTCCTCCAATACGTCTCGCAGGTCTGGCGTGTTTCCCCATGATTTTTTATTTGAATGGCGTCGGGGTGCAGGCTGAGCTTTTGGCTGGAATGCCTCTCTATCACGGCCATGAGGTGGCTGATCAGCTGCGTCATACGCTTCTTCCTCCAGTCGAGGTAGCAACCTGCATTTTGGGTAACTCTTGGAGGGGCGCTCGGGTTTATATTCCTCGGCCGCGAGGACTTTAGTCCACGTGTCAGCTAGTAGATCTTGATCAGCTTGAAGCTGCTGCTACTTTTTCTTCAGGCTATTTGCCGTGGCCATAAGCCGGCGCTTGAAGCGCTCTTATTCGATGGGATCCTCTGGCACGGCGAATTCGTATCGCCGAGGCTTGCCTCGTCTTCGGAGGGGGGCATGTAATTATCATCCTCCGCCTCTCCGTCTGCCGCTCTCTCAGGAGGGCTGGCTCCTCCATCCTCCTACTCTAAATCTTGCTGGAGGGGCTTGTTGTTGTCTTCGGCACTATCCGGAGTGTTATAACCTCCTGTGCCTGTAACACCACTTTTGCTTTGGCCGGACTTACAGCGGCGCCGCTGACGTCGGCACTTGGGTTGCTTCTTGGAGGGGTCATCCTCCACTGTCTCATTGGCATTGCCTTCTTTGGGTGTATCCACCATGTATATATCGGATGATGAGGTGGCTGTCCAGTGCCCTGTGGGCAGTGGTTCCTCTTCGTCTCCCGCATTGTCGTCCATACCGTCAATATCTTCGGAGTCGATGTCGAGCATGTCGGTTAAGTCATCGACAGTGGCTACTAAGTGGGTGGTGGGTGGGCCGCGAATTTGTTCGTCATCCGCATCCCAGTCCTACCGGACATAGTTCGGCCAGGATCCTCCTGACAAGGAGAGAGACCTTAATGAGTTCAGTATATCGCCGAAGGGCGAGTGCTAAAAGATATCCGCAGAGGTAAACTCCATGATCGGCGCCTAGCCAGATTTGATAGGAACGGGCGCAGGCAGTTCGGAGTCCGTGGCCGGAGAGGGATCTGGCAGTTTCACAACACGTCTCTCGTGCAAGGTAAGGTCGATGTTCGGCTCGATCGCCGCTGAGGGTAAGGCCTCCGTGGCGGGGTCCATCCACCCGTCCGCAGAAGGCGCAACTGGCTCCGAATTGAGGGTCGGAGCGGCTGCCGGTGCGATCGCTTAACACTGTCTGATGGTAGAGATAAATCATACTCATCGTGACCGCGTGACGCACAAGGCAGAGGCTTGAATCTGTCGAAGATCAAGTCTCCGGAGATATCGGCCGTGTAGTTTAAGCTTCCAAATCTGACCTGGTGGCCAGGGGCGTAACTTTCAATCTGCTCCAGATGGCCAAGTGAATTGGCCCGCACTACAAAGCCGCCGAACAAAAAAGATCTGTCCGGGGAGAAAAGTCTCACCCTGGACTGCATCGCTATCGATGATAGTAGGAGCCATCAAGCCTAACGGCGACGACACAGAGGAACTCTCAATGAAAGCACCAATGTCGGTGTCAAAACCGGCGGATCTCGGGTAGGGTGTCCCGAACTGTGCGTCTAAGGCGGATGGTAACAGGAGGCAGGGGATACGATGTTTTACCCAGGTTCGGGCCCTCTTGATGGCGGTAAAACCCTACGTCTTGCATGATTAATATTGATGATATGGGTAGTACAAGAGTAGATCTACCACGAGATCAGAGAGGCTAAGCCCTAGAAGCTAGCCTATGGTATGATTGTATGTTGTCCTACGGACTAAAACCCTCCGGTTTATATAGACACCGGAGAGGGTTAGGGTTACACAAGTTCAGTTACAAAGGAGGAGATACAGATATCCGTATTGCCTAGCTTGCCTTCCACACCAAGTAGAGTCCCATTCGGACACGAGACGAAGTCTTCAATCTTGTATCCTCATAGCCTAACAGTCCGGCCAATGGATATAGTCCGGCTGTCTGGAGACCCCCTAATCCAGGACTCCCTCAACAGGGTAGTGGCTTTCCATTCTCCCATGACACGGGCTTCCGAGAGCGCTTGGATCTGAGATCGAATGGTTGCATGGCGTGATTCTAGACCTATGGGTGAATATCCTATCCTGGAGGGTTATTCTGCAAATTTTCAGCAACTTAGCATGCAACCGTTTGATATCAGATCCATGGGCTGCCAGCAGCCCGTATCATGGTCACGTCTACCACGACTGTCGCGTCGCTCGCGCGGTCGTGCCCTTGGAGATTTAACACGGTGCGTTCGGCTATCTGATGTTGGCATGTCATACATAGTCATCACTTAGTCACTCATACTACAACAAGGTTGGCTATAAGTGTAACTTTTTTACTCCTCACTATATCTTTCTTCGTATTCAAGGAAGAAACGGTGCTAAGTGTGTGTATTTATTGCATTTTCCAAGGAGTGACCTCTTCCAATGAAATGGTGTTGCTAAGTTTGCTTCATTTAATTAGATATAGACTCAAAATTGTCTTTTCACCTAGGTACACGCGCTTAGCACCATTTCTTCCTTGGGTCACCAAACTAGTCTCTCTCTTCTTGATTAACTTGCCACATCAGACTTTATGCTTATGTGGCAAGCTTAAGCATCTGTAGGAGCAAGTAAAAGTAAGTACAATAGTGCGCTTTAAATGGCATTTTTGCATATGTGGAGGAAAGAGAGGCAAGGAAAAAGTGGAGAAGTGGGCTCATGCAAGAGCCAGCCTCTACTACATGGTGGAGCATTGGGAGAGACACCTGTATGGAGGTGGTCAGGAATCTGGGAGACTCACACCGGTCATAGCGCCGCAGTTAAAATGATAATGGCAAGTCAAATCATGGGGCCCCACCTGTCCAGCAGTAACTCACTGTCAAATCACACAGCCCTACGTTTGCAGCAGCCTACTCCCTCGTCTTCTCGCGTCTCCATCAAACCGACTAGGCGGAACTGCCCCGCCGCCAACCGCACAGGAAAAGCCCCGCCCTCGACTTTTAAATAGTATACAGCATACTAATTTTGTATCCATGGATTGCGCCCGCACCATGGAGCAAAGCGTCTAGAAATAGAGAAGAGGGAGCGGCGAGACGGTGGTTTTGGAATGGAGATGATGGAGAGGAGAGGAGGTGGTTTTGCAATGGAGAAGAGGGAGAGGAGCGTGCGGAAGCGATTTAGGATTGGACGAGAGGGCCGACGCGCTCTGACTGGATCAAAATCAAAATCAATTTGGTGACATGCATTCACATTTTGCTTGTCAAATACAGTACGTGGTGAAACTTGACCCAAAATATGCAAAACAACAAAAAAATACTTCCAAGACCAGCGCCGCTCTTCCACTCTTCTCCTCTTAAACCACCACCGCTCCTCTCATGTTCCAATCTAAATGCAGTGCCGCTCCTCTCCTCTTCCATTTGAAAACCACCACCCATCCTCTCTTGTTCCAGTCCAAAACCAGCATCGCTCCTCTCCCGTTCTAAACCAAAACCATCGCTGCTCCTCTCCTCTTCCATTCAAAAACCACCGTCGGCGAGTGAATGTGCTGTGGAGAAGTAGATCGATGGAGGAGTACAACCGATACGTGAGGATCGCAGACGGCGACCCTGTGAAGCTAGCTAGGATGTTGGAGATACAGTCTTGGTTTGACAACAAGGACCAACTAGCGGCGACGGCGACATCCATGGCCAAATACGTGCAATAGAGCGAAAAGGCGGCGATACTCCTGAAGGGAGTCGCGCCGGAGTACATAGAGCTCCTCCTCTGGGCCATGGAGCAAACAGATTCACCGAATCCGATCATGAGGGAGCGGTGGTGGGAGTATCTATCCCAGATGGAGCATCCACCAGAGATTGAAGGATCGAGCATCTACAGGGTGCCGTTTGTGAGGGTGTCCTGCCAGAGCGAGCCGGTGGAGTCTTCGTCGACCGAACCCAACTACAAGAGGAGAAAAGCAGTTGGCCCGACGATGCTTCCCCGCCATCATCTCCCTCACCGTTCACATCGTCTCACAGGGCGGCTGTCTGCCGCTGAGGAATGGGAGGGGGCTGCCCCCCCCCCAGCCCAATAGTCAGGCAGGTTGTGAATTGTCAGGAGGAGCTTAGGGTTGTCAGTATTTGCAGGTTGTGAATTGTGTTTTGTGTTGTGTATTTTGAGAGTACTTTCAGATATGAATGTCTTTTGAATTTCAGATTTGCAGTATTGAGCATATGAAGTATTTTATGAATTCTAGATATCTATTTTTAGCACTTAAAAAATGTAGTTTCATAGGAGTATAAAAGTGCAGACAATGTGATTCTCAGAGAAGAAACTGCAAGTTCAGTTTCAGATAAGAAACTGCAACTTTCAGAGGCAGAGCATTTATATTAACACGGCCTTTTCAAACAGGGTTAACATCATGTTGGAAGTTTTATTCATGGTCAAAAATGGAACTACCAGCCAGTTAACATCATGCTGATCAACATTCATGCATAGCACATCTTCATATGATGCACAGTCAAAATGCCCACACAATGTCGAGTGTGCGAAACACAGAGAAAACGAGGGATGAAGTTTTGGCAAGTGTTGGACGTGGTTTTGGGCTGGCCTGTCTAGGCTTTCATTTTTAACATGCGCAGCCCACGTCCTCGGATGGGAGGTCCATAGGCTTGTTTGTATTTTCTTAGGGCTGTCATGTATCGACCGGCCTTTGGACCTCCCATCCGAGGTTTTATTTTTGGCAGCCCAATTTATGTATTTTTTTGAAGAAAACACAAAGGTCTGTTCTATTTTTCTATATAAGAATAGGAACGCCAGGTCCAACTTATGTTTCCCTTCTAACTATATTATATATATTTAAATTATTTTATATGTTGACTGTTTAGTTCACATAATTGGCAAATAGATGACCGCTCTCGCGATCCCCTTCGCCCCCGCCACCACCTCCACCCTCGCCGCTGCCCCCACCACTACCTCCACCCTTGCCACCGCTATAGATCTCGCTGCCACTCCCGCCTCCTGACTCCGGGCGTGCCTGCCCCCTCAGCAAGTCCGCTCGCACGCCCCATCGAGTCGTCGGCCATATCCAGGAGGGAATGGCTGGACGACAGGCAGATGTACAAGATGCTTCTCCCACATGTCTACAAAGCCTTCCCGCGGATGCTCCTGCCGCTCGACTCCGTCGCACCAGTGGTGCCGCGGGAGACTCGAGGTAGGAGATGGAGGGAGCGGGCGATGCGGATCCGCGACGACGCTCTCTCCTGGACCCAGTGCACGCGTGAATGGAGGGAAGCAGAGGAGGAAGCTGCGAGGGAGGAAGCCAAGGAGGGACCGAATACATTCTCTCACTCACGCGGGTATGCTCGGATGTGCAAGGATCATGTGGATTGGGAGCTGCTGAATCTAGCCCTGTGGATCTACTTCGAAGGAGATTTCTCGGAGAAGCACATTATGCCCCACCCCAGTGAGCCGCCGATTGCATTCATTCGATGGGCGAAAGGGGAAGTGAATTCAGGAGATCCACGCCGTGCTACGAGATGGGAATGCTTGACTGGACTCCTGCCCACCAGCACGCCACCGGAGCCGGAGTAGGTGGATCCCCTACCTTACCTCTTCCCAAACCTGCAGAAGATTGAAATTAGGCTTGCAATCTGCTTCAATTGAGTTGTCTGGTGGTTATTTCTGCTTCCCGAGAGACAACATCTGGCTGGAGGATGAGAAGGAACCAGGAACTCCGATGAATTTCCCCTATCACAATGGGGGGAGCGCCGGTTGGGCAGTGGTATGGCCCACCTCCGCCTCATATGGGGGCACAATCTGGGCAGGCTCCTATAATTACCCAAGATCAATCTGCTGGTGATTCTTACTCTTAGATCAGTGGGAAATCTCAAGGCAAGAATCAGCAAAAGAAGAGATAGGACATCTAGAAAACTGTTCTGCCCCTGCTTCGGGCCTTAAGGCATACTCTGAGGTGATCTGCTACAACTGTGGGGAACCAGGGCATCATTTGGATAAATGTGTCAAGCCCAAGAGTTGTTTTATCTGCAAAATGGTTACCCATAAAGTTGAGAATTGCCCTGTCAGAAGGAAAACCCACAGTTCTGCTAGATATGTTGGAAGTGCTGCTCCAGGATTATGTCCACCGTTGACAGAATTTTCTATGACACAGAATTAAATAATTTTTCCCCTTTCTAGTTGTAGAGCTCTGCCCAGATGTGGTATTGACCACACTCCTTTGCTCTAGGACTCTGGTCTTAATCAAACTCCAAAGAGCAATAGTTTTTAATTTGAAAAGTGGTGGTTGCTTAGAGAAGATTTTACTGAGCTAGTCAGGAAAATCTGGAATGAGCCTACTAGGAGCAGCTGCCCCCTAGAAAATTGGCAGATCAAAATCAGGATATTTAGAAGAACTACCAAAGGGTGGAACTCCAATGAGGAATCTAATCTTAGAAGATACAGAAGGCTTCTCCTCCTTGAGTTTGATTCTCTAGATATTAAGGCAGAAATCACTAACCTCTCTTAGGCTGAGACTAATAGATTAAACTTTGTCCATGGAGAGCTCAAGAAAATTTGGCTTCAAGAAGAAATCAAAGCCAAACAAAGGTCTAGATATAGGAACATTAAGAGGGTGATAGAAATACTGCATACTTCCATGCAGTAGCTAACCAGAGGAGGAGGAAAAACCCTCATTCACTCCCTTGATGGCCCTAATGGCCCTGTTACTGAGGTAGATGAGATGTTGAAAGTGGCTAGTGACTTATACAATGACCTGTTTAAGAAAAAAACCTTCTGGGTTCTCTCTACAAAACAATTTTTTCTCTGCTTCTGAAAAAGTCTCTCCTGCTGAAAATGAGCTGCTAGAAGCCCCTTTTTCAGAGACAGAGGTGAAGGAAACCATTTTTAGCTCTTATCCTGATGGGGCTCATGGTCCTGATGGGATTCCCTTCTTGTTTTACCAGCATTTTTGGGACTTGGTGAAAACTGATCTCTTAGATCTTTTCCAAGCCTTTCATAGAGGAGAGTTGGATCCAGCAACTTACTCATGGGGGGTCTGTTGGTGTCAAGTTAGATAACTGTGAAAGTGATTTTTTCCTTGCTGGTAAAGGCCTTAGGCAAGGTGACCCCATCTCCCTGCTTTTGTTTAATTTAGTAGTGGACGTTCTTACTAAAATGCTGAGCAAAGCTGCTGATCATAGTCTGATTGCAGGGCTCTGCCCTGAGGTCCGCCCTGGTGGCATCATCTGCCTTCAATATGCAGATGATACCATCCTTTTCTTAGACAATGACTCCACACATGCTAGCAATCTGAAAGCTGTTCTAACCTGGTTTGAACAAGTCTCAGGCATGAGAATCGACTACTCTAAAAGTGAACTCATCCCTATCAACATGGATGATCACGAGTTAGCTGACTTCCTCTCTATTCTAGTCTGTAATAAAGGTAACTTCCCCATTAAGTACCTAGGTATCCCTCTCCACTATGATAAAATGAGGAGAGAGGATATCCAACCCCTTCTGGATAAAATCATTAAAAGGATTGCTGGGTGGAGGGGCAAACTTCTCTCTTACAGAGGTAGATTGATCCTCATACAAGCTTGTTTGGCTAGCATTCCAGTGTATCTCCTCTCCTTCTTCAAGTTCCCTAAATGGGCAGTGAACCTCATCAATTCTCAGATGTCTCATTGCTTGTGGAATGATTTTGAGGGAAATAGGAAGCTACACCTTGCTAATTGGGCCCTAGTCTCTATGAAAAAATATTTTGGAGGCCTAGGCATACCTAACCTCCAAGAAATTAACATCTGTTTTCTAGGGTCTTGGTTTAAAAGATTCTATGAGGAAGACCTGAAACCCTGGAAGCTTCTTATTGCCCATAAATACCTAGGAAATAAACCTCATATTTTTGTCCCTTCCTCCAACCCTAAGACCTCTAGATTCTGGAAAGGATTAAAATCTATTATGCATGCTGTGAAATTTGGCTACAGATGGAACATAGGGGATGGGAGCAGAACCAGGTTCTGGGAAGATACTTGGTTTGGCACATCCCCCCTAGCAGTCCAATTTTGGCCTATTTACTCTGTCCACAATGAGCTTAACAAAAGTGTCAATGAATTTTGGGACGGTCAATGCCTAAAACTCTCTTTTAGAAGGAACTTTAGTGATAGTCTCATGGAACAATGATTCCAGTTGGAGGAAATTGCCAAAAGCATTACCTTTACTGCCAAGCCGAATGCCCTGATTTGGCAGCTGGACAATAAGGTGAAGTATTCCTCCAGCTCCCTCTATCATGTTATCAACTTTAGAGGGGTTCAACCCGTGTTTATCCCTGCTGCCTGGAAATTGAGAGTTCCCCCTAAAATTCATGTATTTCTCTGGCTTCTCTCCAAAAACAAATTGATGACTAGGGATAACCTTAGGAAGAGACACATCATCAAACCCCTTGATTGTGTTTACTGCTTGGAACAAGAGTCTTGTTCTCACCTATTTTTTGATTGTATAGTTGCTAAACATCTCTGGGCCCACATTGAGGAATATCTCTCTAGTCAGATTGGCTCATCCTTCGAATCTGTCGCCAGATTCTGGATTGCTACCAAAAAGAGCTCAGTTTTAAACACTGTTAGCTCAGCTGTCCTTTGCTGCCTCTGGAAATATATAAATGCTATGATTTTCAGTAACACCTCCTGGATTTCCATTCCGCAGGTCTTGAGGTTGATCAGGAACATGGTGAGGAACTAGGCGATTCTCTCCTCCGGATCGGACAAGGACAAGTTGATGAGCTTCGTGGAAACCCTAACAAGATCCGTCCAGAAATCGTTGGCATTCACTTGTGGCTGAACAAGGCTCGACCTGCTCTGGGGCTGGACCCGTGGGCTCGTATCAAGAACTCTGATGAAGATGATGGCACCTGGCGCCGAAGAAGAGGTACATCCACCATGCTACGCCTTCCATCCCGGTGTCTCCGCTTGCTTACAGGTCGCCGCAGGCTCACACCGCCCCTCGGCTGAAGACCATGAAGGCTTCGCTGGACCCTCCTTGTGTCATTTGAGTGCTCTATCCGCTCTGCCTTTGGCACCGCTCGGGTGATTTATGTTATTCAGAGAACTTGTTCATCCACCCCCTAGTTTGTAGCTTCTATATCTTTGCTTTCGAACTTCTCTTTGAGCTGCTGTATCAGAATATGTTGTGGTTTCGTTCTCAGCAATGGAACTGGGGAGATGCTCCCTGTTTTTTTAAAAAAAAATATTTTATATGTTATTATATAAAGCTTGGTAAGACTGTAAATTTAAGGACGAATGTAATAATATCATTTATTATTTAAATATATTTATAACAAAATTCTCAGCCCCTTTTTATTTTTGGATAACATTGCTGGCACAACCCAACATTATAATTAGAATCAGCCCAGCAAAATCGTGTATTTCGAGAAAGTGCAAATGGGCTGTAATTTTTTAGGAAATAAAATAAACGGGCCACATGGACGCTACATTATTTGTTCACCCAGCCCAGCTAATGGCTGTAATTCAAAAAAAAGAAGATCAAATTGACTGTAAATTCTACCGCGCAAAAAAAGACTGTAAATTCTGAAAAAAATGGGTTGAATATGGGCCACATTTTTGCAGGCTGAAATGTGGGCCAATAGGTCGAAGCCAATGCAAGTCATTGTTAATTTAGTTAACAAATGATTCTGACATGTTAGCCATTGAATTTACATCCAACGACCGGCATTCATCTTCAATCTCTCGTCTTCTTCCTCCAGCGCCGCCGGGACCACCTCCCGCCTCCTGCTGCTTGCAGCCCTGCTTAGCACGCTCCGCTATGAAGCGCTACTCCACCGTTGGCCAGGCCATCCCTCCACCCCTCCACACCTCCTGTTCTTCTCCACCGACTGCCGAACCACACCGCACTAGAACCAGTTAACCCTCGTACACCTCTCTGTCTGCGACTCTACACCCACGTCTTCCCATCTCCGGCTCGTTATTGTCCGGGGCCTCGCCATCGTCCACCACCTTGGATGCGCTCGGCGCGGCGTGGTCAACGTGGTCAACAAACGACACCATCGGAAGTAGACTGTGCATGGAGAGGCTGACAGCTGGGTCCACGGCCGCACACAAGGAAATGCCTCCTTATTACGCGCAAAATAATGATTCCTCCACCTGACATCCGGGACCCACCGGAAGGGCCTCTGCATTTCGCGAAATAAAGTGCCCCCCGCTGACATGTTGGACCCACCTGCTATCTTCGCACGCAAGGAAGTGCCTCCTTATTATGCACAAAAAATGAATGTTCCCCCTGCCAGCTGGAACCCAGCATAGTGGGAGGCTGACTGGTGGGCCTACCAAGTTGACGGCGACGGAGGGCTTTGTCAACTTAGTCAATATGAACGATTCTAGCTCCTGTTACCGGACGATATTCATCCAATGGCCATTGTGCTTCTTCAACCTCTGGTCTTCTTGCTCCAGCCGCCCAAACCAGCGCCGGTCATGCCGCGTGCTCCTGCCTCCCGTGGCCGGCTGTGATACCACAGGGGCCTCACCGCCCCCTACTACTCCCACCGCTGGCCAGGCCATCCCTCTACCCACACACACTCCCTGTTATTCTGCGGCGACAACAGCCTCACAACGCAGCCGAACCAGTGAACCCTTGTACTCCTCTTCGCGTGGGCATCCACTGTTGCGTCTTCCCTGGCTCCGAGTCGTCCCCTTCCTAGTCCTCACCGTCGTCCACCGCCCTAGTGCTCTCGGCACGGTGTGGTCAACGTGGTCAATGACCGACTTCCATCAGAAGAGTACTGTACGTGGAGAGGCTGATAGCTGGTTCCACGGCAGACGCAAGGAAGTGCCTCCTTATTACGCGGAAAATAATTATTCCTCCACCTGACAGCGGGGACCCACCGAACGGGCCACCAGTATTTTGCGAGAAAAATAGTTTCCCCCTGACTGCTGGGACCCACCGGACGGGCCACCGTATTTCACGAAAAAAACGTTCGCCCCGCTGTCAGCTCGGACCCACCGGAAGTGCCTCCTTATTACGCACAAAAAAATGAATACTCCCCCGGCTAGCTAGGACCCACCTTTCTGGGAGGCTGACTTGTGGGCCTACTAAGTTGACGGGGACGAAGTGCTTTGTCAACTTAGTCAATATGAACGATTCTAGCTCCAGTGACCGTACAATGTCCATCCAACGGCCATAGTGCTTCTTCAACCTCTGGTCTTCTTACTCCAGCCGCCCAAAGCAGCGCCGGTCGTGCTGCATGCTCCTGCCTCGCGTGGCCGGCTGTGCTGCCGCAGAGGCCTCACCGCCCCCTAATATTCCCACCGCTAGCCAGGCCGTGCGGCGACGGCAGCCTCACACCGCAGCCGAACCAGTGAACCCTCATAGTCCTCTCTGTGCGGGCTTCCACTGCCACGTCGTCCCCTTCCTAGGCCTCGCCGTCGTCCAGTGTCGTGGTGCTCTCCGCGCGGCCTGGTCAACGTGGTCAAGGAACGACTTCCATCAGAAGGGTACTGTACGTGGAGAGGCTGACAGCTGGGTCCACGGCCACAACCCAGTTTTTTTGTGATTTGCCAAGTAAGTCACTTTGTCAGGCCTGTTGGGCTGCAAATCTTTCAAGACGAGGAGAGATTTCATTCGGCTGGCCGAGAAAATGGCCCATCAGTAATGAGCAATGGGTTGTACATTTTTAAAACACATCAAACCGGCAATTAGTTTCAAATATCTTTTTTTTCATTTCAAGATTTTAAATTACATTTATCTTTATGCGTGGAGAATTTGTTGGATTTTATATTGACATACATTTATTTTTAAAGTCAGTTTGAATGTGAGTCGAAATTTTGGGATTAAAAGCTGTCGGGACCCCGATTAGAAGTCACATCGATCTAGCCGGTAACACCTCATATCACTTTGCAGCCTCATGCACGGTATTCCCATGGGTGTCGCCTTACCCTGGCCCGGGACCATTTGCTCCCTTTGGCACATGTATATGATTGTGTCGCTAGCATCCATATGACAGAGAACCCGGGCCGACATGGCTAGTCGTGAACCCAAAGTGGCACTAACCTATGGGGACATGCATACATGATTCACATCGAGCATGTCGGTCAGCAGCGTGTGAATCCGGGTTGTAGCACTGGGCTAACAGGACTTCGGGGAACCCAGGCTGTAGCAGGTTAGGCAGGACTCCGGATGTCACCGTGTGACATTTCCCAGAAGTGACAGACACAGGAACGAAGTGAAACACATGCCGGCCAGTCAAGTGTCCTGAGCAGTAGTGCTGGGCTAGCAGGACTCCGGTGAACCTGGCTGTAGCGGACTACTATGGCTCAAGGAAGCACTAGACTACATTTCTCCATAAGAGAGGTTGCCAAGGATAAACAACTAGATTGTCGGATCCCACACATAGCAATACACGTCACACGTACGCATAACATGCAAGTATGTGTTGTACAACATGGCATCACAACATAACGCAAACTCATATAGATAAAGGCTCAGAAGAGCCACATAACATTAATACAAACATGGGTCACATGACCCATCATTCAGAGCATACAAGCAACGGAAGCATTACATGTCTCAGTATAGACAACTACAAAAGGAAAAGGCTGAGAAGCTTGACTAACTACAAGTCCCTCCCAAGGGTACAAGATCGTAGCTGAGGTAACAAGCTACTCATCAAAGTCCAAGTGGTACTACTAGTGAGACAGATGTCTCACTTGCAAAACATAAATAAAGCAAACGTGAGTACAAAGGTACTCGGCAAGACTTACATCAGATCCTATCATACATGCATTAGTGTCAAGAAGGCAATCTGGGGTTTAGTTGCAGCAAGCCAGCTTTGACTCAGTGGCTATCATGTTCTATGACTACGAGAAACTTCTTTGAGGTCAGGTAGAGCACACGAGTCCACTAATCACCACATCAATACACTACTATGGATTCATCCTCGTCTCCATACGAGAAGGCCATCCATAGCACTCACACTTGTCTTGAGCATTTTAGAGTATCCACTTTAAGTTCTCTACATGCCACGTAAGCACCCAAGAAGTCCATAACCGAGGACACGGCTATTCGAATAGATCATGATAACCCTATAGGGGTGTACTTCTTCACATACGCTCTCGCCACTTACCGCCATGTACATGTCATGTACCTCGGCAACCTTCAAGAGGAAGCCTGGCAAGGGTGTCGGCCACGACCTGACTAACCACACAAGTCTCTCATCCAGGTTTATTGCCTATTCGGGTTGCATCCGCAAGGAGATCTGGCCGAGGTGTCGCTCACGGCCCCAAATGATGTGAGCAGGGTTCCCAAGCCCACCATCCGGGTGCCACTTGGTACACCGAGCCACTGTGCCTAGTCTGTCCCAAGCCCACCTGGCCGGCTGCCACTTGGTAGACTACTAATACTACCTACAAACACCAAAAACTATTTGCAACTCCTGGACGGGGATCAAGCTGGCTAATAAGTCGATAGGGTCACTTAAGAATTCCAGTGTGTGGTAGTAGCTAGTCATTGGACAACATACACCGAACTCAGTGCTTAAGGACGGTTCCAATGAGACAACCCACCATCTACTCCTACATGGCCTCTCACCGCTACCTTTACCAAATCGTGTTCACACGCTTAATTCTCAGCACCAGAAAATGTCGTAACACTCCAATTCATTCCGCATGAATCAGACCTGACACAACTCTAAGCAATAGCAGGCATGGCATGGTAGGAACACAACATGGCTCAGTCAACTCCTACACATGCTAGTGGGTTTTAACTATTTACTGTGGCAATGACAGGTCATGCAGAGGAATGGGTTCAACTACCGCAACATAAAGTAGCAGTTGAATCATTGTTGTCCTAATGCAATAAATGAGAGCAGGAGCGAGAGAGTAGGATTGTATCAAAATGAACAAGGGGGTTTGCTTTCCTGGTAGATCAACAGGGGGGCACTGCTCCTCAGACAGGTACTCTGGAGCACTCTCCGGAGCAGGACCTATCGGGAAGGAACGGTGTCGACAAATCAAAACACAATCATATGCAACAATATGATGCATGAACATGGCATGTAGATGTGATGTTATTTGAACTAATGCAGCTAGTATTCATTTGGATGAAGTCCATTTGAATCAAGAATTCAAATGCAAGTCCAAGTTAAGTCTTTATGAATGCCATTAATATGTTTTCACCTATACAGTAAGTATAAGTTGGTTTATCATGCATGCAAATGGTACAGATGGATAGATTGAATTTTTCTGATCATTTTTCATCTATAAATTATTTCAATCTGAGCTACGATTGAATTTCTATGAATTTTTGAAGTTTATATCATTTTCTGGAATTTCCTGAATTATTTTTAAACCAGAAAATGATATATTGCGTCAGCATGACGGTGGCATGATGTCAGCGAGTCAAACGTGGCTGACCAGGTCAAACCTGACGTGTGGGGTCCACACGTTACTATCATAGTTAGTTAATAGGGTTAGTTTGCTATTAAACTAATCCTAACTAAAAATTAGCAGGGCCGGGCCCCACATGTCATTGACCCACAAGGGTCAAAGCTGGGTCAACAGGTGGGTTGGACTTGGTCAATCCCGCCGGCTTTGAGCCACCGGCCAGGCAGAACACGGCGGAGGGCTCGGGATCGTCGCTCCGGCGACCATTTGGGCGGCGGAGACCACGGGCGAGGAGCCAGGGCTCGTCCGCGTCTTCTGGGGCAAGTGGGATAGGCGGGGACGGCCGGAGCTCGCCGGAGCGGAGCTCGGCGCGGCAGCCGGAGCACGGCTTCGAGCGGGAACAGGCTAGGGGGCATGACAGGGGCTGCGGAAGGCGTCTACTGCCTCCCGGCGTTGCGCTGAGCACGGCTATGTGCTCGATTGCAGCTCTATGTGACAGAGGCCACGGCGGCGACATGGTTGTGCGGCGGCGAACTTCCAGCACGGCGGCGCTAGCGCTAGAGGACGTGCGGGGCGACGGTGTCAGGGACGAAACGAAGAGGGGCTCACCCCGCGTCATATGGAGGCGTCAGCGGGCTCGGGGGAGGCCGGACGGCGACGTGGCATTCCAGGTGATCCCGGGCGCTGGAGTTTGAAGACGACGACGGTGGCAGCGTTGTAGGGGCTCCCGAGGCGCGTGGCTCGACGGAGAGGTAGACGAAGACATGGCAGAGCTTGCAGACGCTAGGAGAGAATGAGGGGGAGGCAGTAAGCGTGACAAAGGCGAGTGGCGGTGACGAAACCGTTCGGGGGGGGTGAGAGAGAGAGAGAGGTCCAGGGAAGGGATGAGCATGGGGGAGGGTGGGAGAGGGTCGAGGGGAGTGCATGGCGTCGCCTGGACGCATCTGGGATGAAGCAGGCAGGGAGGAGCTGGCCGGGGCGCGTGCTCGCGCGCGCTAGCCACGCGCTCATCCTCCTGGCCCGAGCTAGGAGATGACTGGCGCAGCCAGTTGGCTGGACCGGCCTGCTGGGCCGCACAGTGCCAGGCCGCAGGTAAGGTCCAGGTAAGCGGTTTCTTATTTGTTTTCTTTTCTATTTGTTTGACATTTGTTTGGTTTAATAAAAATACTAAACCATTTTATTTTCTTATGCCAATTTTTGCAGGGGCTAGTGGTATTATTCCAGAGCTCCTCAACTACTGGCATAATTTTTGGACAATATTATATATATATAACAATAATTACTGCATTAATTCCAGATGCCCGAAATAAATACTTATGAGCTCCTGAATATGTTGGTTTGATTTTTATCTCTGTCCAAGATTTTCAGAGAGCAACATGAGCATTTTCTTGGACCTTTTTGGAGCAATTTTTTTATTTGGGTCATTTCCAGAATGATTCTGAGGGTTTCACAAGTCCCCATTTCAAATTTCAATGAAATTTAAACATGATGCAAACATGAAGGCTAGCCTAGGTCATACCAGAACTAGGGATGTGACAAAAACAGTTCGGACCGCACCAAAATATACAAAATTTTGTATAATTTTTTAACCGTTGCCACAATATGGGATGTAATGCTAACAAAAAGAATATGGGCTCCAAAAAAAACCTTAAGAATTAGCAAATGGGCTGTATGCTGTTTTCCATAGATTTGAGGCTTTCCTAAAAAAAGGTTGACGCACAAGCACTGACTGTTGGATGTCCATCCAACGGCCGTCGTGCTTCTTCAATCTCCGCTCTTCCTGCTCCAGCCACTCAAACAAGCGCTGGCGGGACTGCCTGCTCCCTCCTCCTCACGGCCGGCTGTGCTGCCGCGCAGGCCTCACCGCCCGACCGTACTCCCATCGCTGGCCTAGCCATCCCTCTACTCACCCACACCTGTTGTTATTCTCCGGCGACGACAGACGAACCAGCAAACCCTTGTGCAGTCGTACTCCCTTCCGCGTGGGAAACAACTGCTGAGTCTTCCCTGCCTCCGTGTCATCCCCTTCCTAGGCGTCGCCGTCGTCCACCGCCCTGGTGCTCTCGGCACGGCGTGGTCAACGTGGTCAAGGAACGACTTCCATCGGACGTGGAATATACGTGGAGAGGCTGACAGCTGGGTCCACGGCCTCAGCAACGAAGTGCCTCCTTATTACACGGAAAATAATGATTCCTCCACCTGACAGCTGGGACCCACCGGACGGGCCATTGTATTTCGCAAAAAAATGTTTTCCCCTGACTGCTGGGACCCACCAGCTACATCTTCGCACACAAGGAAGTGCGTTCAGGCAAAAAAACAAAACGATTCGCCCCTGACTGCTGGGACCGACCAGCTACATCTTCGCAGGCAAGGAAGTGCCTGACAGTCGGGACCCACCTGGTCGAAGCGTACGTAGTGTTTTCATTCTGGTCGCGAACTTCTACGTACATACTGGTCGATGTAGAGGCGTGCACGTGTCATAGTAGAGGCGCGCACGTGTCGTAGTAGAGGCGCGCACGTAGCATTTACACGTACGTATAGCGGCCAGGGTGCAAGAAAGAAAATATGGCCAAGTATGTGTGCATACGGGCGGGGTATCGAACGCCTACTCAGGCATACGTACGGCCAGGGCTCGTGTACATGGCTGGGTCAGAACGGAGAAACAGCGTCGTCGTCGTGTTCATCGGGAGGCAACGGAATGCGTCGTGTTCGATCGTCCACGTTCGAAACGGGATCCTGTTCATTGGGAGGGGTCTGGCGTACCGCAAAACAGAGGAAACAGACCTCCTACGGTCGAAACGGGGGTCCTGTTGATCGGGAGCGGTGTGTCGTACCGCAAAACGAAGGAAACGGACTTGTGTTGGAGCGCTACGGTCGAAACGGGGGTCCTGTTCATCGTGAGGAGTGTGGCGTACCGCAAAACGGGACTCCACGGGATATTGTTCATCTCCACCGTCGACCTCCTCCAGCCTCCACGGGCTCCTGTTCATCCAGCCTCCACCGCGCGCTACTCCACTGGCTACTGTTCAACCACCCCACCGTCTACTGTTCATCCAGCCCTCCACACCACGGGGTCATGTTCAACCACCCCTCCACGAGCACCCCTCCACCGTCTACTATTCATCCAGCCATCCACACCACGGGGTCCTGTTCAACCACCCCTCCACAGGCACCCCTCCACCATCTATTGTTCATCCAGCCCTCCACACCACGGGGTCCTGTTCAACCACCCCTCCACCGTCTACTGTTCATCCAGCCCTCCACACCACGGGGTCCTGTTCATCCACCCCTCCACGGGCACCCCTCCACCGTCTACTGTTCATCCATCCCTCCACCACACCATGGTGTCTGTTCATCCAGAGGCAACGCCACCGCTCACTGTTCATCCAACCCCCCTCCCCCCCCGCAACGCTCACTATTTATCCCATCGATCGGCTTCAGTTAGCAGCAGTAGCGAGGAATCGCTCGATCGGGTTCAGTTAACAACCATCGATCGATCGCTCGGGTTCAGTAATGCGTAGCCTGCAGTGCAATCACTCGGGTTCAGTTAGAGCCCAACGCCTCGCTCGGGTTCAGTTAGAGCCAATGCCTCACACACACGCGCGTACGTGTACGAGAGAAACGTGCATCACTCGGCCCCCAACCTCCCACCGTAACCGGGAACTCCCCGAAAATTTTCCTCCCCCTCGCTTCTACCATGTTTTTTTCCGTCATGGACGGCCCAAAGAATGTCATGCATCTGCGTCTCTGGCCCGCCCAGGACGAAAAGACCATTTTCTGTCATGATTTTTTTGTCATAGAAGTAGGAGCCCACCATATCTATGATGATACCGAGTTTTGTCACAATTATCGTCATAGAAGTGTCATATGTATGACAGAAAAAAGTTTTGTTCGGCCCAAATTGTCACGGATGTGTCCTTTTTTTGTAGTGTTAGGCACTCCTATCAGGCGGTTCGGGCTCGGAAGATGGTGTTGTCGCACAGTTCCTCCGTAAGAACGAGCCTTTAGCCGAATTGTAAGTGAACAAGTGTGTTTTAAACATGTCTCGTTCCTTTTCCTGTCCCAAGGGTAACATCTAGATTACATGTTTTGTAGTCTGGTGTGCAGTCTTCCTCAATAATCCTCTTTGGGGGATCTTTTTCCGGCGATGATGGAAAGCGAGACGCCTCCACAGGATTATTCGCCCAATAGGACGGACGACTTTGAGGTGTCGTCCCGGTGGATCTCTCCCGGTCAACAAGTGGTGCAGAGGATAATGAAGACAAGGCCCCAAGGTGAAACTTCGATCGCCCAGGGTCCAGGGTGTGCGGTCCCTACGGAGACCAACAATAAAGGCCCCGGACTGTCTGGTTTACAGCCGGAGACGACTCTAGGGTCGGGCAAACATATCCCTTTGAAGGGAGTCCGTACACCCCCAGCTGCTTCCCGGGATCCGGAGGCGCCAGATACACTGATGGACATGTTGCGATATTCGTCCGTCTCAGAGGAACATCGCACCTTGATGGGTATGGTGGTTGAGATGATTATGTCCGCGAAAAGGGGATTTAATGAAGCTTTCCCGGGCCTGCTAAGAGGCTTCGAGGCATGTAATGTAATAATTTCGATTGTGCTCTATACACAAAATGCGCCTGTGTATAGATAGTAGCCCCTGAGACTTTGGTTGGCGTCCAAAGGGAGGCAATCAGAGGATCGAAAAAGATATGCCTAGGAAATAATCTAATTAATTGGAACACAGGCTGCTACATCCACGACGATTGCCCACGCTACAGAGGTGGCAGGTCTGGAGCAGAAACTTGATGTGGCGGATGACAACACCGTGCTTATTAACAGGCGGCTTGACGAGGCGTAAGGTATGTTTTGAGGAGGTCAGTGTATGTATGTATAATAATATGAGCACGAAGCTAAGAATTATATAGTGAGACGTGCATAACTGCAGATAGTGCTGCTGCGGTGGAGGCCCTTCGGGCTGAACTTGTCCGAGCCAAGGAGCAAGCCTGGATGAGTAATGTGGCTGCCAAGAAGGCAGCTGATGAGTTAAAAGCCGAACAGGCTGCTCGACACCAGTGCGAGGAGAGAATGTCTACCATGGAGCGCGAGCTAAAGTAAGCCACTGTCCGGTGTGAATTCCTTGAGAGGGATAACAAAGCCAAAATGGCCGATTTCGATAATGCCTTACAAGAGGCGAGGGAAGCATGATCCGAGTCTAGGGCGGCTCGGGGGGAGATCCGGCAAGCTAGGGAGATAGCGGCCGGTAAGCCTTTCTTATTACAGACTAAATTCGGTGATCCGAAGTATGCCCCGCTTAATCAAATGTGGAGCTCTCCAGATGCATTCTTGGACTTGCCGAAGAGCGCCTCCGATGCAGCGCAATTTTACCAAGCGCAAGAAAGGTATCCAATGGAGAAACTTTTCTGGAGGCAATTCGGCACGCAAAAGCGCCCGCTGCTGCTGAACGAACAGATGGCCGAGTGGGCCGAGCTCCACAAGATATCTGGTTCTGCCATGAAAGACGTCTTGGTCCGGCTATGGCCGACTTAGCCAATTCAGAATAGTTATTTCAATTTGGTGCAGTGACTTATGGATGTGGTGTCGCGTATCGATGCCGTGAAGCAATCAACGTGCATTGAAGGTGCACGGATGGCCTTTTCCCATGTCAAGACGTATTGGGCGATATGAAGGCCACCGATATTGCAGCGAAGAGTCCACCCGGGGGCAAGGACAAACACCTGCCAGAGCATTATTTTGAAGATGTCCTAGAGGGTGCCCGCTTAATAGAGGTTCAGTGCTCAAGCGATATGGTCTTTGAGTGAACGTGCCGAAATTGTAAAAACAATATTATGATATTTTAAGGCCATGCCTAAAAGTTTTGGCTCCTCCTGTGCGGCCGTTTTTGTATAATCTAAAATTTTTCCAGTCGTCGGCTTCAGCTCCCTCACATAAAACGGGGGTCTTCGAAAAAGCATTTGATCACTCTTGACCCAACGTCTTGGTCCGTGAAGGAGGTGTCAATGCGGCAAACTAGGCAATCAGAATTTAGGGCTTTAACACTTTCACTTAGCCATAGGAGTTTGACGGTGGGTCTACGATATAGCCCCTGGTATGTACGCAGCTATCTGAATACGGTGCGTTACATAGATGACCAGAAGAATGGTCCTTCGTGTAATACGGAAGGAATCGCGAAATATTCTGATAAGTCATCAAGTGGTTGACCAGCTCTCGCTGCATCATGAAAGTCAGTTTTCGGCTTTCTCTACAGAGGTGCTCATCCAGATAAACCAGGACACAATCGCAGTAGTTCTCCCTTTACGACCCTAGCCGATAGAGCGGAACGTAAGGTAGTAAGCACAGGAGCCGGGCAACCCAACTATTGACCAAAGACATGATTCGGAGCTGATGCATATAAGGCCGAACTCGTGACGCCGAAGTGTCCTATAAAGCTGTTCGGACTTGCCGGCAATTCATTTGTTCCCATATTAAGCCCTTGGCAATTTGTGCCAAGGTGCGTGTGTGAAATAGCCGAAGGAGCGAAATTCGGTTCTTTTAGAAAAAGTGAATACTGAATACACATTCTATTCACTGGAACCTGATTGATATGTTAATTGCCATTTTACAGATAATAACGCCACGACCCGGGCTATTTGACATGCCGGTGGTCGAAGGCTGAGGGAGAAGGCACTTTACAGGCTCTAGATAAAGAGTGCCGTCTATGAAGAATTACTTGGACCTCCTGTCGCACGTCTGCGCCGCCTTGCCTCGGTGACAGGGCTCCTCAACAGGAATAGCCTTTGGGTAGGTGAACGAAACCGAACTCCGAAAGAGTCCGTGAGATGACCAGTCTTTGAGCCACCTTTGGTAAAAGATAAAAATAGTTAGAAAAGAAAAGAAAAGGAGGCTATGGAAGTGCTTATAGGCATGTCCGTATTGTGCCTCTTCCGATGACTAGGGTATTTTAAGTACATAATTTTGTACCCATGGTACAAACTTTGCGGGTATACGAGGCGAACGACGGAGGCCGAACTGCTAATCCAGCTCTGACATTGATCGGTCCCATTTAATAAAGACCGACGGCTTAATGGCCCATGAAATATATGGCCGGATGAAGCCGCTTTGTACTTCGACTGTGGTAGCCGTACTATGACCCTCTGTACGGAGGGAGTGTTCCGTATTTCCATTTATTGTTATGACACCACGTGGACCGGGCATCTTAAGTTTTGCGCGGACGTAGGGTGGGACCGCATTAAAATGAGCAGAAGTGGTACGTCCATGAAGTGCATGGTAGCTACTTCAAAACGGGACAATATCAAAGGTCAAGCCTTCGCTTCGGAAGTTGTTCGGCGAACCAAAAATGACTTCAAATGTGACAGAGCACCTACAGTGAGCTTCTACACCGGGTACTGCTCCCTTGAGGGTAGTTGTGGTGGGCTTGATACTTGAAGGATCGAAGCCGATTTTGCAGACAGTGTCTTGGTAAACTAGATTAAGGCTACTGCCACCATCCATAAGGACTTTCATGAGATGGAACCCATCGATAATTAGATCTTAGAGCCGCCGAACCTTCGGGACGGATATGGTGAAATTTTGAGGGGAACGGATCTATGGCCTATGCGCCCAGTATTGCAAACATGCGCTCCCCTGTAGGGTGTGCGTCATGTATACCATGTTTATGGTTTTTACTTCGGGGGAAATTGCTTCTGACCCCCGGTATTCGGCTGGCGAGTCTCTTCGTTATCGTTGTCACTTGGCGGCCCCTTCCCCTTGTGTTCGGCATTAAGCTTGCCTGCTTGTTGGAAGACCCAACAACTTCTGTTGGTGTGAGTAGCTGGTTGATCATGCGTGCCATGAATCTGGCAGGGCCGATCCAGGATTTTCTCTAGATTGGATGGTCTGTCTCTATTTGCCCTCAATGGCTTCTTCTGTTGACCGGGTTTGGAGCCGCTCAATTCGGCGTTGACCGTCGTGTCTTCCGTTCTTTCATTATTATTGCGACGCTTGTGTTTATTGCGTCGCGGCTTGCCATTGCCGTCTCCGACTTCGGAAGTGCCCGCATCGCTGGCGATGTTGCTTCTACGAGCGAGCCAGCTGTCTTCTCCCGCGCAAAAGCGGGTCATTAGAGCGGTAAGGGATGCAATGGATTTTGTTTTTTCTTGACCGAGGTGGCGGGCGAGTCACTCATCCCAGACGCTATGTTTTAAGGCCGCGAGGGCTTCAACGTCCGGACAATCAACAATTTGGTTCTTTTTAATTAGGAACCTAGTCCAGAGCTGCCTGGCTGACTCTCTGGGCTGCTGGATGATGTGACTTCAGTCATTGGCATCTGGTGGCCCGACATATGTACCTTGGAAGTTATCGCGAAAGGTGTCTTCCAAATCTTCCCAGCTGCCAACGGAGTTCTCTAGAAGGCTATTTAGCTAGTGCCACGCTGGTCCCTTTAGTTTTAGTGGGAGGTATTTGATGGCGTGGAGATCATCACCGCGGGCCATGTGGACATGGAGAAGAAAATCTTCAATCCATACAGCGGGATCTGTTATTCCATCGTATGATTCGATATTCATGGGTTTAAACCCTTCTACGAATTCGTGCTCCATTACTTCATCAGTGAAGCAAAGAGGGTGTGCGGCGCCTCTATATCAGGCCACGTCGTGACGTAGCTCAAATGGAGTCCGTCTGCAACATTCGGCCCGTGCATGATTAGGCTTGTCACGTCTGAATAGATAGCCGTCATCGCGTAATGGGGCACACCCCCGCGGTCCGTAGATCGATTTGGTATGTCTTGCTCTACTATCCAGGTCCTGCCGAAGGTCATATGTATATGCCCGAGCTGTTTTATACCTGCCTTTACTGCAAGGTAGTACGGGCTTGTCAGGACCCCGATCCTAAGCCACCTCGATCTAGCATGTTACACATCACATCGCTTTGCGGCCTCACGCACGGTTAGGGGTGGGCATAAAAACCGACAAACCGAAGACCGAACCGATGCCGAAACCGAAAAAACCGAATTTTCAGTTTTTCTCAATGCTACAGGAAATTTCGGTTTTCACTTGTACTAACCGAATTTAATTTGGTAAGTTCAGTTTTAAACCAATTACCAAAACAGAAACCGAAGTAGTGCATAAATAGTAGCGCCTAGGTTGCTATGGACCTTTCCACGTATGCGCGTGGTCGCACGCGAGTCAGGGATGGCCTTGTTCGTCTCCTTGGCCGGCTACGTACGTGCAACCAAGGCCCACTCTTGTACAGAATAGCTTCTCCCAGTCTGTGCGAGTACGTGACTTCATTAGGATTTGTCCCACCTCGCTTAGCTAGACGAGACGAGGCAGTGAGGTTGGCTATTTAAGAACGCAGGGTGCGACAGCTAAAGTGCGGGTAGCTGGCTGATGAACGCTGAAGCTATTTTTTCGGTGTAAACTGAAAACCGAACCGAACTTTCAGTTAATCGAATTTTCAGTTTTTGATTTTTGTGTGCATTTTTCGGTTAGTAATCTGAGTAACCGATTTTGAGAAATAACCGAACAGTAGAAACCGAACTTTCGGTTTCTACCGAATGCCCAGGCCTACGCACGGTATTCCCATGGGTGCCACCTTACCTAGCCCGGGACTGTTTGCGCCTTTTGGCTCACATATATGACAGTGTCGCTAGCATCCATATGACAGAGAACCCGGGTTGACATGACTAGTCGTGAACCCAAAGTGGCACTAACTTACAGGGACAGGCATACATGAACCAACATCGAACGTGTCCGTCATCAGCGTGTGAATCCGGGCTGTAGCAACTGGGCTAACAGGAATCCGGGAACCCGGGCTGTAGCAGGCTAGCAGGTCTCCGAAAGTCATCGCGTGACATTTCCCCGAAAGGACAGACACATGAACGAAGTGGGACACATGCCAGCCAGTCTAGGTGTTCCAGAGCAGTAGTAATTGGGCTAGCAGGACTCCGGTAAACCAGGCTGTAGTAAAATACCATGGCTTAGTGGAAGCACTAGACTACATTTCCCAATAAGAGAGGCTACCAAGGATAAACAACTATGTTGTCGGATCCCGCACATACCAAGCATTTCAATCATACACACAATATGCCGGATATGTGTAAATACAACATGGCATCACAACAAAAACTCTACAACTCAAAGTATTTATTCATTAGGCTCCGAAGAGCCAGATATTACAAACATGGGTCTCATGACCCAACATACAGAGCATACAAGCAACAAGCACATCCAGAATCTTAACTTGTTTGAGTACAGACAACTACAAATGAAAAAGGCTGAGAAGCCTGACTATCTACAAGATCCTGCCAAGGGCACAAGATCATAGTTGAGGTAACAAGATAAACATCGAAGTCCACGCAAAACTACTAGTGAGACTAAAGTCTCTCTGCAAAAAGATAAATTAAGCAAACGTGAGTACAAATGTACCCAGTAAGACTTACATCAGAACTAGCTACATATGCATCAGTATCAACAAAGGGGGTGGTGGAGTTTAACTGCAGCAAGCCAGCTTTGACTCAGTGGCTATCCTATACTATGATTGCAAGTAACTCTTTTGAGGTGGCACACATGAGTCCACATATTCACCATACGAATACACCACTATGGATCCGCTCCCATCTCCCTACAAGAACGCCATCCATAGCACTCACGCTTATCTTGCGCATTTTAGAGTATCCACTTTCACTTGTCTATGAACTGCATAGGCAACCCAGAAGTCCTTTACCGTGGACACGGCTATTCGAATAGATCATTCATAACACTACAGGGGTGTACTTCTTCACACAAGCTCACGCCACTTACCACCATGTACACGTCATGTATCTCGGCAACCTTCAAGCGGAAGCCTGGCGAGGGAGTCGGCCACGACCTGACTAACCACACAAGTCTCTAGTCCAGGTTTATCGCCTATTCGGGTTCCATCCGCGAGGAGATCCGGTCGGGGTTTCGCTCACAACCCCAAACGATGTGTGCAGGGTTCCCGAGACACCAAACGGGCGCCCGATACACTATGCCATAGTGTATCTACCGCATCATAGCCCACCCCTAGGGTTAGTGCTACGCACGGCCTCCAACACATATCCTACAAACACCAGAAACTAGTTGCAACTCCTGGACAGAGAACAAGGTGATTAATAAGTCGAGAGAGTCAATTAAGGATCCCAATGTGTGGTAGTAGTTGTTCATGGATCACAAACACAGAACTCAATTCCTGAGGACGGTTTCAATGAGACAACCTACCATGTACTCCTACATGGCCTCTCACCGCTACCTTTACTAGATTGTGTTCACACACTTAGCTCACACACAGTAGGACATGTCCGTCACCATTCCAATTCATCCTCGATGAATCAGACCTGACTCAACTCTAAGCAGTAGCAGGCATGGCAAACAAGCATGAATGGGTAGGCACATCAGGGCTCAAACAAATCCTACTCATGCTAGTGGGTTTCATCTAGTTACTGTGGCAATGACAGGGCATGCAGAGGAAAGGGGTTCAACTACCGCAGCATGTAACAGTTGAATCGTTCTTGTCCTAATGCAGTAAAAGAGAGCAGAAGCGAGAGAGTCGTATTGTATCGGAATGAACAAGGGGGGTTTTGCTTGCCTGGCACTTCTGAAGATGATATAGCTCTTCATTGGTGTCATCGAACTCATCGTAGGAACATACGTCTACCGAGGGGGAACAACCACCGGCAAACAAGAGGGAACACAATCTATGCAATGCAACAATATGATGCATGAATGTAACATGGCAATATGATGTGATTTGAGCTAATGCAGCTAGCAATGATTTAAATGAAGTTGGTTTGAACCTAAGGTTCAAATTCAAACTCCATATGTTAAAGTTCATATGCCATTTATTTGATTTGCCCTAAACAGTAGTCATAAGTTTTTATAACATGCATGAAAATGGTACATATGGATAGATTGGATTTTTCTGATCATTTTTTATATATAAAACTTTGCATTTGGAGTTATAGATTAATTTCTATGAATTTTCGAAGTTTAACCCATTTTCTGGAATTTTCTGGATTATTTTTAATCCAGAAAATGGTTAACTGCGTCAAGACAGCGTCACTATGACGTCATCATGTCAACAGACCGGTCCGGGTCAAACCTGACCTGTGGGGACCACTGTTCAGTGACGCAGCCAGTTAACAAGCTGTTTAGGGTTAGAACTAATCCTAATCTGGAGATAATCAGGGTGGTCCCACATGTGTAGTGTCTGGAGTAATTAACAGAGTTAGTTAGCACTAACTTAATCCTAAATCCAGATTAATCAGGGGCCTGGGCCCATACGTCAATGAGTCATGGGAGTCAAACCCCCGGTCAACTGGGGTCAAACCCACCGGCGACTGGTCACTGGTGAGGTCATACGCGGCGGTGGTGCTCGGGATTGCTTCTCCGGCGACCAAACCAACAGCGGAGCCCATCCACGAGTAGCTGGAGCTCGCACATGTCGGGTGGTGGCATCAGCTTCGCTAGAGGTGGCCTAAAGTAGGAGGTGGAAGCAGGAGGTGGAGCTCGGGCACGCGCGCGTCGACATGCCTTTGCCTACTGGCAGAGGTTGAAGACACGGTGAGGAGGTGGGTTGGGCCCTCTAGAGTGTTGGGCCGGAGCTGGGCCGCTAGGTGGGTTGCGTCAAGTAAGTCCACACTCTCTCTCTTTATTAATTTGTTTCTGTTTTTCTATTTTTCTACAACTTTAGAGTTTTATTAAAAATACTAAAACTAACTAAAAAATCATGAAACTCTCATGCCCACTGTTTGGAATATTTCCAATAGTAAACATTTTAGTTTATGATTATTTGGACATTTAAAATATTTTATAGCATTTAAATGCCCAAATGCAAATAGATTATGATTTAATCTAGTGACCTTATGCTGTCCTAGAAAATTGTGCACCATTTTTGTCAGATGTTCTAGACCAAGGCAAAGATGATGAACATTTTAGAAGGGCATTTCAGGTTCATTGAAAAGGATTTTAGTAAACCCTAGTTGGTTTAAGTGGTGCTGGGGTTTTCTGTCATCCCCATTTCAACTTTCTGGGAGATGTAAACATGATGCAACCCCAGATGCTAGCACTAGGCAGACCAGAACTAGGGATGTGACAGGCCTGGTGTTCGACTTGAGTTGCCTCTTTGTCCCGGCCACGTGGTGGTCGGTCAGCCGCAATGTGCGCTGATGGCACGAGCTCTAGTCCCTCGTCACCGAATTGAGGTAGTATTTTGCGCTTCGGGTAACTTTTGATTGGTCGCTCGAGGAAGTATTCCTCGGCTGCCAGGACATAAGTCCATCTATCGTTGAGCAGATCTTGAGCAGCTTGAAGCTGATGCTGCTTCTTTTTCGGGCTCCTTGCAGTGGCTATTAGCTGGTGCTTAAAGTGCTCCTGTTCGAGAGGTTCCTCAGGCACGATAGAGTCCTCGTTGCCAAGGCTGACCTCATCCTCAGAGAGCGGAAGGTAGTTACTGTCCTCCGAGTCTTCGTTCATGGCCTGTACATCAGGGCTAATGTGACGCCCCAAGACCAGAGCTTCAGATGCCTTCCAGGATTTCCGGGTTTCGTCGTGTGATTTGTTTGGTTGATTGCATTCATCTTTGTATCGTGTGCATTGCATCATGTCGTCATGCCATCATGTCATTTCTTTTTCTTAACTCAACTAAATAAAGCGTATGGATCTTCGATCCATTTAAACCGAGGGAATTCACATGGTGAATTCTCTTTATAACATACCCTCCCAATATTAGGGAGCAATGATAAATAATCCATTCTTACGGAATCACCTAAAACACACTTGCAAAATTTCCCCATGCCTTTGTTATCTCACTTCTTGACCTCGAACTTTGTCCGTAAATTCTTTCGTCATTTTTCGGAGCTCCACCAAAAATCCGAACATTTTTGGACCTTCCTTTTACCAAGTCCCAGCTCAAACCCATTTGAATTAAGTTCAAATGAGTTTGAATTTATATCTTTCAATCTTGCCGTTTCTATTTTTCTTGGGTCAAACTCATTTTTGTGAGTCCGGGAAATTTATCCGAGAGTCCAACTTCATTCCCTAACCTCCCACTTTCTTTCTTTTTTCTTCTCTTGTTTTTGTGTTAAAGAAAAGAAGAAGAGAGAGGAAGAGAGATGCCCAGCCCAGGCCGGCCTCTCTAGGCCCATCCTTCCCCGCAGGCCCACCTAACCTAACCTAACCCTCACCCGATCCCCTGCAACCCCTTCTCTCAATTCCCTCGTCCCTCCAGTGCCGCCAACCCCTCTCATCTCCCTCGATCTGATCCCCTCACCCCTCCTAGCACCCCCGCCAGGGCACCGCGCCCGACCCTGCGCCACCTCGTCGCGCCGGCCGGCCACCAGAGTTGTTGCCGGCTGCCACCCCGCAGCTCCCTGCCTCCCGCTCCCTCCTTGTTTCAGTTCGAGAGGAGCTCAAACCCCAAGATGACCCCAAGCGCTTCCTCAGAATGAGCATGCTCCTGCTCGTGTCCTGCCGAGTGCAAGACAAGCAGCGCCGCCACCTGGAATGGACCCATCAGCTCTGGGTTCGTCTAGTTCCGTCTGTCGGTGTCAAAACCGGCGGATCTCGGGTAGGGGGTCCCGAACTGTGCGTCTAGGCCGGATGGTAACAGTAGGCAGGGGACACAATGTTTTACCCAGGTTCGGGCCCTCTTGATGGAGGTAAAACCCTACGTCCTGCTTGATTAATATTGATGATATGGGTAGTACAAAAGTAGATCTACCACGAGATCAGAGAGGCTAAACCCTAGAAGCTAGCCTATGGTATGATTGTATGTTCGTCCTATGGACTAAAACCTCCCGGTTTATATAGACACCTGAGAGGTTAGGGTTACACAAGGTCGGTTACAAAGGAGGAGATATCCATATCCATATTGCCTAGCTTGCCTTCCACGCCAAGTAGAGTCCCATCCGGACACGAGACGAGGTATTCAATCTTGTATCTTCGTAGTCTAACAGTCCGGCCAATGGAGATAGTCTGGCTGTCCGGAGACCGCCTAATCCAGGACTCCCACAGTAGCCCCTGAACCAGGCTTCCAATGACGATGAGTCCGGCGCGCAGTATTGTCTTCGACATTGCAAGGCGGGTTCCTCCTCCGAATACACCACGGAAGAATGTTGAATATAAGGATAGTGTCCGACCATGCAAAATAAATTCCACACACCACCGTAGAGAGAATAATATTTCCACAAATCCAATTTGCTGACTTGTTTTGGAAACACGACATTATGTCATGGCACGATGATCATTCGAACCGTTTCCTTTAACTAGCCCCGCACATAACGCAAGGCAGTTTTTTGACACGTCTTGTCAAAGCAGAGATCGTGTCCCCTTATTACGGGATTCTCATCAATACGGGTGTGGGTAACCCAACCGCAACATCGATTACGGTGCTTGGGGCATAAGCGAGTTTTCCCAGGCTAGTGGGGGCGCTTAGTTTCCTCCGCCCATATAAAGGGATAAGGATTCACCTTTTCATCCACGCCTTCTTCCTCCTTTGCTCATCCATTTTTGCACACTCGAGCTCTAGCGCCCAAGTCCGCACATCCCACCTCAACCTTCCCCAACCATGTCCAGAGCGGGAGGCAGGTGGATGGTCTCCTCTTCACGGAGGGAGACATCAAGAAGCTGAGGAGAGTCGGATACCTTCCCGACGACATCGCGCACCGACTCCCAGATAAGGGGCAGCTCATCCACACCCCCAGGCCCATGAGAGGGTGGTGTTCCTCACCCATTTCCTCTGCGGACTGGGATTTCCTCTCCACCCATTTGTCTGGGGGCTCATGTTCTACTACGGCCTGGATTTCCACGATCTGGCCCCGAACTTTATCCTCAACATCTCGGCGTTTATCATCGTGTGAGAGGCCTTCCTCCGCATCAAGCCCCACTTTGGCTTATGGCTGAAGACTTTTAATGTCAAGCCGAAGGTAGTGAACGGCCGCCAGGCGGAGTGCAGAGGCGCCATGGTGGGCAGGGTGCCCAACGTCACATGGCTCGAGGGCTCCTTCGTGGAGACAATAAAGGGGTGGCAGTTGGGGTGGTTCTACATCACCAAACCGCGTGACCCTACATGGGTAGCGGCCCCCGAGTTCCGATCTGACTTCCCCACACGGATCACCTCCTGGCAAGAGAAGGGCCTGTCCTGGGGTAGTTCAGGAGAGCTGACCGGACTCCAAACATGTATTCAAAACATGGTCAACAAGAAGCTCAAACTCGTCAACATAGTCCAGGTCATGCTCATCCGCCGGATCCTCCCGTGCCAACAACGGGCCTTCAACTTGTGGGAGTTTGACCCGGCGCAGCACCGAACTCTGAACAGGCTCTTCGACACAATTCACGAAGATGCCTGGAGGGTACTGTTCAAGAGTGCCGAGGTCCCCCCTCCCACTACTGAGGATCACGGATTCAGCGCGAAGCGCCAAGCCAGTGTGGTAGGCTGCTTTACCTCTTACAGGATACTTGTTTTTTTTATAGATTGACTCTATGCGGGATCTAAACTCCCGTTCCTTTGACAGGACTGGCAGAAAATGTCTGGTCAGATTGACTGTCCAGCTCCCTTGCCCGAAGGCCCAGCAAACGCTCTTCTGCGAAGATGCTGACTCCGGCTCCTTATACGGTGCGGGAGAAGACCAAGAAGGCCAAGGGAACACGAAAGAGTTCCTGACGCCAGGTGTCATCGGACTCACCGTCCGAGGACTCTACGGCGCAATCCTCCCCCGAAGACGAGGAGGTAGAAGAGGATGCTCCCCCCAGACGGGGGAGACAAGAAAAGGAAGGCCGCCCCAACTGGGGAGGCCGAAGGGTCCAAGAAGGGGAGAACTCTCCTTCCGGACTTCTCTACCACCGCCGCTGACGGCGAAGACGAGTGGCTCCCCAGGGCCAAGCCCCGGGGGAAGTCGTAAGTATTTGGATACCAGAGTAAGTCATAGTATCCCTTTGCCACACTGCTTTCCCTATTGACGAACATGATTATGCAGGCCGCCATGAGCCAGTATCGATGTATCATCGGACGGCTCCCTGGGCTCGTCGGACATGGATAGCGATCCAGTCCCGACCGCCACCTCCCCTCATCCTGCTAACGACGCCGAGGTGCTGTCTCAAGAGGCACCGGGTCGAGGGGAGACAGTCCCGGAGGCACCTCAAGGAGACCTTCCGGACTCCGGGAACCGAGGGGACAGGGCCCCTCAAAGCTCCGAGCTCGGCCCTCAGCCGAACACCGCGCCGGAACCTCCAGTGGTTCCGGGCTCAGGCAGGCGGCCTCCTTCCAAGAGGGGCAAGTCGCCTGTGCCGGTGACCTCTGTCCATCCAGAGGCGCCGGACAATCTGCTCGAAGCGCTTCGCAGCGCTTCCATCGACGAGGAGCACCGCACTATTATGAGTGCGGTGATCCAGAAGGTTCAGTCCGCCAAGAGCGGATTGACTGAAGCCTGTGCTAGCCTTCTAACAGGCTTTGAGGTAAGTGTTTAAAATATAGGAAAAATATTACCGCATAGACAGTAGCCCCTGATGCTTTGTTCGGTGTTCACAAGGAAAAGCTGAACAGAGGATCAAATAATATCACAGGAGTCTAATATAAGTATGTCAATATGCATAGGCAGGCTTCTCTGCTGGCGTCTGCCGCACTGACTGCGGAGGTCGCCATACTAAAGCAAGACTTGAAAGGGTCCCAGGACGAGCTCGTCCTTGCCAAGAGGCAGCTCGAGGAGAACAAAGGTAAGTAGTACCTGGTCTGTGGATATGTATAAAAAGAATGCGATTGCAAAATGACATGATCATCATGAATTTGCCAAGGGCCACGACCGCAGTAGCGACCCTAAAGGAAGCGCTGTCCGAGGCCGAAGATAAAGCGGCCAGGGAGCGCACCGAGCGAGAAAAGCAGGAGGCTCGGGTGGGCGAGGTGCAGCAAGAGCTCCAGGCTCTCGTGATGAAGCACGAGGCATTGGAGCTTGACTCAAAGACGCGAGAGTCTGAGCTTGCCGTGGCCCTCGAGAGTGCAAAAAGTGCCAAGGCCCTCCAAGAGATCGACGTAGTGAAGAAGATAGCAGCGGGTAAGGCATTCTATATGCAAAGCAAGCATGTAAAAGTAAATTATCGATTACTTAGCCGAATCCGGAGCTCTCCAGGAGCATTCGCAGATTTGCCCCGTAGTGTGTCCGGTGCCGCACAATTTTACCAGGCCGAGGATGGAAACTCAACGGAGAAGTTGTTCTAGTCTCAGTATACTGGAACCGAACACCCGCTGCCAATGAGCGACCAGCTGAAGCAGCTGGTCGAGCTATAGAAGGCGGCCGAACAAGCCATGAAGGGCTTTATAGTCTGGCTGTGGCCAGGCGACGCCCTTCCGAACAGCTTCTTCGGCCTGGTGAGGCGGCTTGTCGATGCCTGCCCGCAGCTGGAAGTCGTCAAGCGATCCGTCTGCATTGAAGGTGCACGTCGGGCTTACGCCCGTGTGAAATTGCAGTGGGTCAAGCTAGACGCTGTGAAGCTGATCAAGGAAGAGCCGCCGGAGGGCAAGGACCACCGCCACCCCGAGATGTACTACGAGGGTGTTCTGCCGGGTGCCCGTCTCATAGCGGATGAGTGTACAAAAGATGTAATATTTGAGTAAAACTTTCTTGTGTGATCCTGTATTTATGAAAACTTGTTTCATATGCGCTATGCAATGCTTGTTTGAATTTAAAATATTACCTTATGTTTGGCTGTTTATCCAATCTGAGAGATGGCTAGTCCTCGGCTTCTGCCCCCATGCCACTAGTGTTGGGCTGTTCGGGATAAACCTGAGCACTCTTGTTCCCATATTTGGGTCCTCACTCAGCACAACGAACAAGGCAACCGGACTAATAATGCTTTATCACTCTCACTTAGCCGTATAATTCTATAATTTTAAATTTCGGCGAAGCCCCTGGTATTCGGAAGGCCGAATTCGGGGCGCGATACACGCCTTTAAGACGGACAGGGCCGGCCCCTCGCTCTAAGCGGCATAAGTCTTTAGGGACTCGAAAACCTTGCCGAACAGCGACCAGTCTCTCGCCTTATCATGACAGTCAGTTTTAGCTTCCTCTACTGAGGTGCTGAACCCAACAGAACCGGGGCACAATCGCAGTAGTTCTCCTAGCGCTACCTTAGCCGACGGAGCAGAACGTAAGGTACCAAAACATATGAGCCGGGCAAACCCAACATTTGACCAAAGACATGATTCGGAGCTGATGCATATAATGCTATAAGTTCGGGGTGCCGCACTTGTGAAAGTGTTCAGACTTTTCACACCATGTTGTGGGGTACATAAGCCCCTGGTGTATTGGCCGTACCAAAGTGTACGGTTGCAAGGCGTCATTAGTGAGCACACACACACACACACACATATATATATAACAAGAATGCAATAATAGTCTTAATATCATGCATTGTTTATTCAAAAAATTGCGTTAAAGCAGAATGATACAGATAGTGCGATAAGCAAAGAGTGGGACTATGTCCCTTCCAAGGGCAAGCTGAGGAATGATATTAAATCAAATATTTCGCTCGTTACTGTAATCCACCTAGGAGTTCCGTGGTGTGACGTAGCTTTCGGCCTCCTTGTTTGCTGCATCGTGTGTTCGGCAATGGTGCTACCGGACAGGGTTTCCAGAGATTAAGGTCCTGAAAAAGAGAAAAATAACCAAACTGGGAGCCCCTAGTGCGGTTTAAGCCGAGTCTTGGGGCGTGCCGCAGTTATGCCCCCCTCCCCACCTGTGCCCATGGTATTTTTAATGCGTAATTATGTATGTGTGGCACGAGTTTTGCCGTATGGCTGGGACTGGGGTGGGTGCTGCATTGCTATGCGAGCTCAGATCGCGCCAGACAGTCTGTTTGTCGGTTGCTCCGAGCACGCGTGACGGTGTCCTGGTTTTGAAATGCCGAACTTGTTAATTGCCTTGAGAGGCTGCATTGTGCTTCTGCTACGAGGGCCGCGGTGTGCTCCTCTGTTCGGAGAGAGCGCTCTGTGTTTCCATTGACAATAATAACTCCACGAGGTCCTGGCATCTTGAGCTTGAGGTATGCATAATGCGGTACCACATTGAATCTAGCAAATGCAGTTCGCCCGAGCAGTGCGTGATAACCACTGTGGAACGGGACTATATCGAAGATTAACTCTTCGCTTCGGAAGTTATCCGGGGATCCGAAGACCACTTCCAGTGTAATTGAGCCTATGCAATGGGCCTCTACACCTGGAATGACGCCTTTAAAGGTCGGTTTTGTAGGTTTGATCCTTGAGGGGTCTATACCCATTTTGCGCACTGTGTCGTGATAAAGCAGGTTCAGGCTGCTGCCTCCATCCATAAGGACTCGAGTGAGGTGAAATCGTCAATGATTGGGTCTAGGACCAGTGCGGCGAATCCGCCATGACGGATACTAGTGGGGTGGTCCCTGCGATCGAAGGTTATCGGACAGGGGGACCATGGGTTGAACTTTGGGGCGACTGGCTCCAACGCATATACGTCCCTGAGCGCACGCTTCTGTTCCCATTTGGGGATGTGTGTTGCATATATCATGTTCACTGTCCGCACTTGTGGGGGGAACCTCTTCTGTCCTCCAGTGTTCGGCTGCCGGGTCTCTTCCTCGTCATCACTATGTGGCCCCTTATCTTTGTTTTCGGCAATTAACTTGCCGGCCTACTTGAATACCCAACAATCCCTATTGGTGCGGTTGGCTGGCTTGTCGGGGGTGCCGTGTATTTGACACGAGTGATCGAGTATGCGGTCCAAATTGGACGGGCCCGGCATACTTTGTTTAAATGGCTTTTTCCGCTGACCGGGTTTAGAGCCTTTGAATCCGGCATTGACTGTCGTATCTTCAGTATTATCGCTCTTAATGCGGCGCTTATGTTTGTTGCGACGTGACCTGCTATTGACGTCCTTGGTATCCGAAGTAACATGGTTCTTTGACATGTTATTGCTGCGGGCCAACCACCTGTCTTCTCTAGCAAAAAAGCGGGTCATGAGTGTCGTGAGGGCTGCCATAGATTTCGAATTTTCCTGAACAAGGTGTCGGGCTAGCCACTCGTCATGGATGTTGTGTTGAAAGCCGCTAAGGCCTCTGCATCCGGACAGTCAATGATTTGATTTTTCTTTGTAAGGAACCGAGTCCAGAATTGTCTGACCGACTCTTCTGGCTGCTGAATTATGTGGCTCAAGTCATCGGCATCTGGCGGTCGCACATAAGTGCCCTGAAAGTTGTCGAGGAATGCAGCTTCCAGATCTTCCCAACAGCTAATGGAATCTGTTGGCAAGCTGTTAAGCCAATGCCACGCCGGTCCTTTGAGCTTTAGTGGGAGGTATTTGATGGCATGTAAGCCATCACCGCGGGCCATGTGGATGTGGAGGAGGAAATCCACGATCCATACTGCAGGATCTGTAGTGCCGTCGTATGATTCAATATTTATAAGTTTGAAACCTTCTGGGATTTGATGATCCATTACTTCGGCTGTGAAGCATAAAGGGTGTGCGGCCCCTCTGTATTGGGCTATATCGCGACACAGGTCGAATGGGTTTTGCCCGCTGTGTTCGGCCCGGCCGGATTTACTTTTACTGTATCCGGCATGACGTTTATCGTCTTGCATGGTGGCGCGCCCTCGTGATTCATAGATCGATCTTGCATGCTTTGCTTTGTCCTCCAATATGTCTCGCATGTCTAGCGTATTTCCCCATGCCTTTTTATTTGAATGGCGTCGGGGTGCGGGCTGAGTTTTTGGCTGGAATGCTGTCACACCCTAGCTAGTTCAAGCATTAGAGTGTGCATCATGTTTAAATTCCTTTTAAATTTGAAATGGGGATGACAGAACCCCCAGCACCCCCCTGGAACAACTAGGGTTTACTAAAAACTTTTCCAATGAACCTGAAATGCCCTTCTAAAAAGCCCAACCTTTTTGCTTTGGGTTAAAACCTTTGACAAAAATGGTGCACATTTTTTCTAGGACATCTAAGGTCATTGGACTAATCCTTATGGTATTTGCATTTGGGCATTTAAATGCTATAAAATATTTTAAATGCTCAAATGATCATAAACTAAAATGTTTGTTGCTGGATATATTCTAAGCAGTGGCCATGATTAATTTTATGATTTATGGTAATGCCCTGGCATTTTTAATAAAGCCCTGAAGTTAAAGAAATAATAAATAAATAAATAAACAGAAAAGGAGAGAAAGACCAGGGACTTACCTGGCAGCCCACCAGCCCACCCGGCTCGGCCCAGTCCACTGGCTTATGCCAGTCGTCCTACTCCTCTCGCCAGGAGGACAAGGAGCGCGTGGCCGGCGCCCGCGATCACACGCCGGCCACCTCCTGCTTCTGCCGACACCCTGGAGGCGTCTACGAGTGCCACGCCGACCCCCACGTCTCCCTCTCTTTCTTCCCACTCTCCCCATGGCCTATCCCCCTCTCTGGCTCTCTCCCCATCTTCCTGCCGAGCGCAGCCGTCGCCGCCGACAAGCTTCACCGCAGCCACCGCCGTCCATTCGTTGCCCCGACATGCCAGGAAGCTCCGCCGTCGTCGACTACATCAAGTAGGCCGAGCCCCGAGCGCTCGCTCGCCCTGGAGACGCTGCACCCAGCTCGTTCTCAACTCCGACCGCCAGAGATCCTCTTCGCCGCCCCGCTCGCTCCAGCCCTTCCTCGAGCTCGACGTTTGCTCCCCTGCAACTGTTGTGAGCTCCGCCACCGTTTCCCCCTCTCCCCGCGCTCGTCCGCATCCTCTAACCACCTCTGCCATCGAAGCCGAAGCTCGCCGCCGCCACCGCACGTTGATGTCGTGGCCATACCCATGTTGGGACGCCACCGAGCACGCCTTTGTCTTCCACGCACTCGCAGGAGCCCGTAGCACCCCCGCACGGCCCTCGCCGTGCCCCCTAGTGACTAGCTCGACCTCACCCAAGCTCCGGCCGCTGCCAAACTCGTCGCCGGCGACGTTTCTGACCACCCCAGCTCCACCCACTGCCACCACTCGACGCGGCTTCCTCCCCGCATCACGTAGATAGTCTCCGCCGCCCATTTGGTCGCCGGAGTGCAAATCCCACACTCCTCCGCCGCGTCTGGCCTCGCCGGTCGCTAGACGCCGGCGAGTTTGACTCTGTTTGACCCCTGTGTGGGCCCAGGTTGACCCCCCCTGAGTCTATGACAGGTGGGGCCGGTCTGCTAATTAGTTTAGGATTAGTTTTCACTAAATTTAATTAGTTTAGTCACTGACATGTGGGCCCAGGCCCCACTGACAGCTAATTAGTGTTAATTTAATTCAGTTAATTACTTGTGACTCTGATAGACAGGGCCCACCAGTCAGGTTTGACCTGGCCGACGCAGTTGACCCGCTGACGTCACACCTATATCATGCTGACACATTAATTCAATTACTGGATTTATTCTTTAATAGGAAATTCCAGAAAATAGCCAAAACTTCTAAAAATCATAGAAAATCAACCATAGCTCGAAATCAAACATGTTATATATGAAAAATGATCAGAAAAATTCAATCTATCTATCTGTAGTGGTTTCATGCATGACAAAACAAGTTAACGTTGTTGTTTAAGCTGAATGAGAAAATGCACTAATAAGGCCATGTTAAATGAGCTAACATTTGAATCTTTGATTCAAATGAGTTCATTCCATCCTGTTTGAGCTCGCATTAGGCCAAGACACATTCATTTTGCCATGTCATAGCATGCATCATACTTTTGCATATTGTCATGTGTTGATTATGTTTCATGGTATCTTTCGTGGTAGGTTCTGCCTCCGAGGATAACCCCGAGTATCCGTCCGAAGGGCAGTACCCTACTACCACTACAATAGGCAAGCAACCATTGATCATTCCGATACAAACCCATGTTCTCGCTTCTGCTCTTGTTTACTGCATTAAGAAAACGTGATTCAAACTGCTGTGTGCTACGGTAGTTGAACCCTTTTCCTCTGCATGACCTGTCATTGCCACAGTAACTAGATGAAACCCACTAGCATGTGTAGGAGTTGATTGAGCCATGTATGTGTTTCCTACCTTTCTATGCCTGCTATGCTTAGAGTTGTGTCAGGTCTGGTCCATCTGGGTGATGGGCTAGAGTGAAATGGTTATATCAGTAATGTGAGGGATGTGATGAACATGATTTGGTAAAGGTATCAATGAGAGGCCATGTAGGAGTTCATGGTGGGTTGTTTCATTGAGGCCGTCCATAAGAACTGAGATCTGTATGTGTGATTTAAGATGCAGTTACTACCATACGTTGGGCCCGAAACCAATGGACCCTCTCGGCTTCTTAATCACCCTAGTACTCTATCCAGGAGTTGCAAATAGTTTTTGGTGTTTGTAGGTTATGTGTTGGCGGTGGTGCGTAGCGCTGACCCTAGGGGTGGGCTATGTTGCGGTAGATACACCGTGGCCGGGTATGCCGGGCGCCCGTTTGGCCTCTCGGGACCCTGTTGACATCGTTCGGGGCCGTATGTGGGACTCCCTGCGGATGGAACCTAGATAGGCGATAAACCTGGACTAGGGACTTAAGTGTTTAGGTAGGCCATGGCCGACACCCTCGTTGGGCTTCCGCTTGAAGGTTGCCGAGTACATGTCGTGTAAGCGGCGGTAAGTGGTGAAAGCGTGTATGAAGAAGTATACCCCTGGAGGGTTAACATCATCTATTCGAATAGCCGCGTCCGCGGTAAAGGACTACTTGGTTGCCTATACAGTTCATAGACAAGTTAATGGTTACTACTAAAAGACTCAAGATAAGTGTGAGTACCGAGGATGGCCCTCTCGTAGGATGACGAGGGAGGATCCCCGGTGGAGTATTGTGTTGGTGAGTAGTGGACTCGTGTGCGAAAACTATTTTATTAGTGGAGTTCCGTAGGATAGCCTAGCCAAGAGTCAAAGCTGGCTTGCTGCAATAACCCCACCACCTTCTTGAGAATGAGCATGTATAGTAGGTTCTGTTGTAAGACTTGCTGAGTACCTTGTACTCATGTTTGCTTATTTATTGTTTTCAGACGACAACACCACCCCCTCCGATGGGTTTTATGTAGACCTTGATGTCGACGAGTGACTAGCCACCCAGGTGGTGATCCTGGCCATGGAGGGCCCTATGTAGATAGACAGGCTTTGAAAGCCTTCTTGCTTTCTAGTGTCTGTACTCAGACTATTTACTTCCGCTTGTGCTTGTATGCTTGCATGACTTGAGTGTCGGGTCATGTGACCCATACCTATATGAACATGTTATGTATGGCTCTCTGGAACCTTTAAATAAAGTACTTGAGTTGTAGAGTTTTGTTGTGATGCCATGTTGTATGTACACATATCGGGCATATTGTATGTATGATTGAAATGCTTGGTATGAGTGGGATCCGACAATCTAGTTGTTTATCCTTGGCAGCCTATCTAATGGGGAAATGTAGTCTAGTGTTCCTCGAGCCACAGTAGTCCACTACAGCCCGGTTCACCGGAGTCCTGCTAGCCCAGCACTACTTCTCAGGACAATTGACTAGCCGGCATGTGTTTCACTTCCTTCCTATGTCTGTCCCTTCGGGGAAATGTCATGCGGTGACATCCGGAGTCCTGCCTAGCCTGCTACAGCCCGGGTTCCCCGGAGTCTTGATAGCCTAGTGCTACAACCCGGATTCACTCGCTGATGACCGACATGCTCGATGTGATTCACATATGCCTGTCTCCATAGGTCTGTGCCGCTTTGGGTTCACGACTAGCCATGTTGGCCCGGGTTCTCTGTCATATGGATGCTAGCGACACTATCATATACGTGAGCCAAAAGGCGCAAACGGTCCCCGGCCATGGTAAGGCGACACCCGTGGGATACCGTGAGTGAGGCCGCAATGTGATATGAGGTGTTACCGGCTAGATCGATGTGACTTGGAATCGGGGTCCTGACAACGTTGGCATCAGAGCTGGACTGCCTGTAGGTTCGTTGAGCCAAACTGGTAGATGTCGAGTCTAGAAATGCTTTAGTTATATGTGGGGGAATTGATTGTGGGGGGGAACGTAAGGCTCTGTTACTCCATTACCTTATGCCCTCTGATCTGAGTCATTCTCTTCTCATTCAACAAGGGTTAAGGACTAGGCTCTCTTCTTCTGTCAGGTTCACGTGTTACTAATCCGTAGTAGCTTATAGTATTGTTGTTACTAGCCCCAGTTCAGTTTCTACTATTTCTAGTATGTTGTTAGTTGAATCAGAACCTTGATATGATGTTGTTGAGTGGTATTGCAAACTGTTGTGGATATCTCAAATCTTTTTCTGAGCATTTACAGCCGTTATGTTGTCCAATTTTCCATAGAAATTCTAATGTCTTTGCATTGTGATTGTGCTTTCAGATGGCCACTCGTGCTCAAAACCAAGTGGTTCTCCTGACCCGGTGCCTCGACGTGCCCGGTCATACTGCTATGTTAGTCTAGGTAATGATTGAGATGGGTTACCGTTGGTATCCCGAATACATCGTCGAATAGCAATTCCGGGAGTTTAACCAAAGCCGATATTTCTGCATCGTCAGGATATTTCCTTCTTATCCTGGATCTACCGAGCCCCTCCACTGTTCCTATGGACTCGGGGTTACTGTTGAGATGGCTGTGCAGGATGCTGCCTATTCCATGATGACCATCATGCAAGTTCGGACTGGCCTGCTTCGGAACACCGACTTCCGTTACATGCCAGCTTCACTTCCGGGAGCGCAAGGGTATCTCCAGGCTATCTATGCTGACTCCACTCAGGAGGACTCACTAACTCGTACCACTGCCGAGATGCTCGAGGATAAAGACCGAGAGAATCGTGCCTTGAGGATGGAGCTTTTCAACACCCGTGCTGATCATTGGGCCACATTGACTCGGTTTGCACCTGCGGTGCAAGCTAGATGTATGGATACAAGGGATCTGTATCCTGTGAGATCTGCTCTGCCAGACATGGTGGATTGGCGTGATGTGGGAGGCATCACCCCACCCCGTGGTCCCCGCAGGCCACCGTTTGTTGGTCCAAGACCTCATCCTAGCCCCTTTAGTCCACGAGCTCCTCAGGACCGTCTGTTCCCGGATGATCACGTTGAACTTCCAGGCTATGGAGGTGACTTCTATGAGGACTACTACGGAGCTGTCTGAGTTAGTAGTAGTATCACTAGTATTGTAATAGTTGTATCTCCACTGTCCTGCATGACTTGTGGAATATGACTTTGTGTGTAATCAATTCCGGAGGTGTAGACAAATAATGTATAGGAGCTTGGAATGCCTCCGATGAGATGTAACGTCTTTCATCATAGTTGTACTGTAGCCTGGGCTTGTACTAAACTATGTATGGTGTGTATGACCGTTGGTATATATATGGCAGTTTTATATTACCATGACATACGGATGAACATCTAAGCATTCCATGTTATCCATTACATTCTGCACTTCCTTGTTAAGTTTGAGCCATCCTTTACCTAAACCGTTGTCTTGTTTTCTCCTAGGATGGTCAACACCCGCAGCAACCCTGCTGCCCCGGAGCAGGGGGAAGCCAGTGCAGCTAGGGGTGAAAATCTGCCTCACCCGCCTTCTCTGGCCGAAGTGATGCTGGAGGCGGAAAGAAACAAGCATGAGACTAACCGCTTACTGGAGCGGATTGAGTAGAACACTGCACGCCATCCACGAAATGACTTGGTGTCAATCAATGACTTTATCAAGTTGTACCCACCAAAGTTTAACCATTCCGTCGAGCCCCTCGATGCGGATGACTGGCTTCGCAGCATCACCCACAAGCTACGTTCTGCCAACGTAGCCGAAGCCGACAAGGTTACTTATGCTGCCTATCATCTCGAAGGTCCTGCTAGCCTTTGGTGGGAAAATTTTGAAGCTATGCGCCCAGTCGGCCAAATCACTACTTGGGCTGAATTCAGTGAGGCTTTCCGTGAGCATCACATTCCGGAAGGTCTCATAGATCGCAAGAGGGAGGAGTTCTGCAATTTCACCCAAGGAAGACTGACTGTGGATGCTTATAGTCGTGAATTTGGTAATTTGGCACGTTATGCTCCTGAAGAGGTATCCACCGACGCTAAAAAGCAGGCAAGGTTCCGCAAGGGACTTAGCCCTAAGCTTCGCTTTGATCTTCGTCTACACGAGTGCACCTCCTTTCAGAAGTTGGTCAATAAAGCCATCAGCGCTGAGACAGGCCAAACTGATTATGACGCTTCACACAAGCACTCCCGTGATTTTGGCTCTTCATCCGGCTCTGGAGCTCAGAAGCGCCGGGAGTGGATCCCAAGCACGGCACTGCCACCCAGGTTCATTCCGAGGCCACCCTTTGAGGCGCCTCGTCCCAACCAGCAGTTTTCACCGCCCAAGCCCTATGGTGGCCCCGCTGCTAATGCTGCTCCACGCCCCAATGTTGTGACTTGTTTCAAGTCTGGAGAGCCGGGTCACTATAGCCGAGAGTGTCCTCAGAACAACAACCCCAATCAGTCTGGAAAATCCGTTGGCCGCGGTAAGCCAGCGGGAAAGACATTCTATGCCAAGCCAGTCACTACTACACGTGGCCCTGTCAACTATGTTTCAGCCGAGGAGGCTCATGAGGATCCTAACGTCGTCCTTGGTACGCTCCTTGTTAATTGCCATCCAGCATCTGTTCTTTTCGATACTGGAGCATCTCATTCATTCATATCCGAGAACTATGCTCGATTGCATAACAAGACATTCTGTGACATGGCCTCTACCATGGAAATTCAAACCCCTGGCTCTAGATGGAAAACTTCTAGAGTAAGCCATGGGAACGAAATTCTTGTCGATAGACTTGTCTTCCTTGCATCCTTAATAGCTCTCAAGTCCTCGGACATAAACATCATTTTGGGTATGGACTGGATGTCAACACATTATGCTAAGATTGATTGTGCCACTAGAACCGTTCAACATACTCACCCATCGGGCAAGACAGTCAATGTCTTAACTCGAGTGGCCAAGCGCCAGCTTTACTCCCTAAATGCCAACCCCCTTCCAGACCTTGAAGATGTTTCGGTAGTCCAAGACTTTCCAGATGTCTTTCCAGAAGAACTGCCAGGTGTTCCACCTGACGGGGATGTCGAGTTTGTGATAGACCTTGTTCCAGGAACCGTTCCAATTTCTAGGAGACCCTACAAGATGGCACCCTTAGAACTAGCCGAGCTTAAGAACCAACTTGATGAGTCCTTGAAAAAGGGTTTCATCCGTCCTAGTTCCTCTCCTTGGGCTTGCCCCGTCCTCTTCGTCAAGAAGGATGGAACGGATCGAATGGTTGTAGATTACCGACCTGTCAATTTGGTCACTATCAAGAACAAGTATCCGCTTCCCAGGATCAAAGATCTGTATGATCAGCTCGCTGGATCCTCAGTCTTTTCCAAGATGGATTTGAGGTTGGGCTACCATCAAATCAAAATCAGAAATGGCGACATTCCCAAAACGGCCTTTGTTACCCGTTATGGCCAATACGAGTACACCGTTATGTCCTTAGGTTTAACCAATGCCCCAGCCACCTTCTCCCGGTTAATGAACTCGGTCTTCATGGAGTATTTGGATAAATTCGTCGTAGTTTATCTCGATGACATACTCATCTACTCCAAGAATGAAGAGGAGCATGCCGAACAACTAAGGCTGGTATTGATGAAACTTCGAGAGCATCGCCTTTATGCCAAATTCTCCAAGTGTGAATTTTGGTTGCTAGAAGTGACCTATCTAGGCCATGTAATCTCTGGTAAGGGTATTGCTGTCAATCCCGAGCGAGTTCAAGCTGTCCTTGATTGGACTCCACCTGAGACGGTCAAGCAATTCCGGAGCTTCCTTGGCTTAGCGAGCTATTGCCGCCGCTTCGTAGAGAATTTCTGCAAGGTTGCTAAACCTCTAACTGAACTCCTGAAGAAAGATAAAAGGCTCGAGTGGACTCCACGGTGCGAGTTCAGCTTTCAGGAACTGAAAAGACGCCTGACATCTGCTCCCGTACGGGTACCACCAAATTTCTACGAGGACTTCATTATCTATTGCAACGCCTCGCGACAAGGACTAGGTTGCATACTCATGCAGGATCGTCAGGCAATTGCCTATGCTTCACGGCAATTACACCCACATGAGGAAAACTATCCCACACATGATCTAGAGCTTGGAGCTGTAGTCCATGCACTCAAAACTTGGCGACATTACCTCCTTGGTAATCGATGCGAGATCTTCACCGATCACCAATGTTTGAAATATATCTTCACCCAAACGGATTTGAATCTCAGGCAAAGATGTTGGGTCGAGTTGATCTCAGATTACGACTTAGGAATAACTTACACCCCCGGCAAAGCCAATGTCATGGCTGATGCACTAAGTCATATGTCCTATTGTAACAACATGATGTTACAACAAAGTCAACCACTTCTCCACGAGGAACTTCGTAAGCTCAATCTTCACATTGTTCCTCGAGCATTCCTATCCACACTAGTGGCAAAACCTACCCTTACGGATCAGATCATCAAGGCACAGAAGGTAGATCCGGGAACCTTCCGTATTAAGAGAAGCATTAAGAAAGGAGTCGCGAATTGTTTCTCCATTGATGATCAAGGTGTCGTATACTTTGGAAATCGCCTAGTGGTTCCAAAGGCACGAAACCTGAGGCGGCTGATCCTTAAGGAAGCTCATGAATCCCCTCTCACCATTCATCCCGGTAGTACTAAAATGTATCAAGACCTACGCCAGAGGTTTTGGTGGACTAGGATGAAGAGAGAAATCGCTCAATACATTGCTAATTGAGACGTTTGTCGTCGTGTTAAGGCAGAGCATCAACGGCCTGCTGGCACCCTTTAACCTTTGGCTATTCCTGAGTGGAAATGGGATAAAATCAGTATGGAATTCATCACTGGGTTTCCCAGGACCAAGAGAGGGAATACTGCCATCTTCGTCGTGATCGACCGACTTTCCAAAGTAGCCCACTTTCTACCTGTTCATGAGAGTATCACCGCTAGCCAGCTAGCCGACTTATACATCTCCCGAATAGTGTCTCTTCATGGTGTTCCATTGGAAATTAACTCAGACTGTGGGAGTCTTTTCACCTCTCGATTTTGGGAAATTTTCCAAAATGCTATGGGAACTCGTCTCCCTTTTAGCACTGCCTTCCATCCTCAATCAAGTGGTCAAGTAGAGCAAGTCAATCAAATTCTGGAAGATATGCTCCGAGCTTCTGTCATCTCGTTCGGAATGGGTTGGGAGAATTGCCTTCCATTCACGGAGTTTGCTTATAACAATAGTTATCAAGCTAGCTTGGGCAAGGCTCCTTTCGAAGTTCTCTATGGATGAAAATGTCGAACGCCTCTTAACTGGTCAGAAACCGGGGAAAGACAACTCTTTGGCCCGGATATGATTTAGGAAGTAGAAGAACAGGTTCGCGTTATTCGTGAGAAATTGAAAATAGCCCAATCTCGTCAAAAGAATCAATATGATCGTAAACATAAGCTTATGACTTATGAAGTCGGCGAGAAGGCTTACCTTCGGGTTACTCCGTTAAAGGGAACCAATCGTTTCGGTATCAAAGGAAAATTGGCTCCTCGTTACATCGAACCCTTTCGTATTCTTGCTAAACGAGGAGAAGTTGCCTACCAATTGGAACTACCTTCGCATCTTTCCAGAGTTCACGATGTCTTCCACGTTTCTCAACTCAGGCGTTGCTTCGCGGATCCTATCCGTGGAGTGGACCACGAAACGCTTGATCTACAAGATAACCTCTCATATCAGGAATATCCCGTTCGTATCCTTGATATAGCCGAGCGTACCACTCGACGTCATAATATCAAGTTTCTCAAGGTTCAATGGTCACACCATTCCGAGAAAGAAGCCACTTGGGAAAGGGAGGATCATCTTCGACTCGAGTACCCCACCTTCCTTCCGGAGGATCCTAAATCTCGGGACGAGATTCTTTTGAGTGGGGGTGAGTTGTCACACCCTAGCTAGTTCAAGCATTAGAGTGTGCATCATGTTTAAATTCCTTTTAAATTTGAAATGGGGATGACAGAACCCCCAGCACCCCCCCTGGAACAACTAGGGTTTACTAAAAACTTTTTCGATGAACCTGAAATGCCCTTCTAAAAAGGCCACCCTTTTTGCTTTGGGTTAAAACCTTTGACAAAAATGGTGCACATTTTTTCTAGGACATCTAAGGTCATTGGATTAATCCTTATGGTATTTGCATTTGGGCATTTAAATGCTATAAAATATTTTAAATGCTCAAATAATCATAAAATAAAATGTTTGCTGCTGGATATATTCTAAGTAGTGGCCATGATTAATTTTATGATTTAGGGTAATGCCCTGGCATTTTTAATAAAGCCCTGAAGTTACAGAAATAATAAATAAATAAATAAACAGAAAAGGAGAGAAAGAACAGGGACTTACCTGGCGCAGCCCACCAGCCCACCCGGCTCGGCCCAGTCCACTGGCTTATGCCAGTCGTCCTCCTCCTCTCACCAGGAGGATGAGGAGTGCGTGGCCGGCGCCCGTGGCCACACGCTGGCCACCTCCTGCTTCTGCCGACGCCCTGGAGGCGTCTACGAGTGCCACGCCAACCCCCACGTCTCCCTCTCTTTCTTCCCACTCTCCCCGTGGCCTCTCCCCCTCTCTGGCTCTCTCCCCATCTTCCTGCCGAGCGCAGCCGTCGCCGCCGACAAGCTTCACCGCAGCCACCGCCGTCCATTCGTTGCCCCGAAATGCCAGGATGCTCCGCCGTCATGGACTACATCAAGTAGGCCGAGCGCCGAGCGCTCGCTCCCCACGGAGACGCTGCACCGAGCTCGTTCTCAACTCCGGCCACCGAAGATCCTCTTCGCCGCCCCGCTCGCTCCAGCCCTTCCCCGAGCTCGCCGTTCGCTCCCCTGCAACCTCTATGAGCTCCGCCACCGTTTCCCCCTCTCCCCGCGCTCGTCCGCGTCCTCTAACCACCTCTGCCATCAAAGCCGAAGCTCGCCGCCGCCACCGCACGTTGCCGTCGTGGCCATAGCCACGTTGGGACGCCACCGAGCACGCCCTCGTATTGCACGCACTCGCAGGAGCCCGTAGCACTCCCGCACGCCCCTTGCCGTGCCCCCTAGCAACTAGCTTGACCTCACTCGAGCTCCGGCCGCCGCCAAACTCGTTGCCCGCGACGTTTCTGACCACCCCAGCTCCACCCATTGCCACCACTCGACGCGGCTTCCTCCCCGCATCACGTATATAGTCTCCGCTGCCCATTTGGTCGCTGGAGTGCAAATCCCGCACTGCTCCGCCGCGTTTGGCCTCGCCGGCGGCTAGACGCCGCCGAGTTTGACTCTGTTTGACCCCTGTGTGGGCCCAGGTTGACACCCCTTAGTCTATGACAGGTGGGTCCGGTCTGCTAATTAGTTTAGGATTAGTTTTAACTAAATTTAATTAGTTTAGTCACTGACATGTGGGCCCAGGCCCCACTGACAGCTAATTAGTGTTGTGAAACTGATAGACAGGGCCCACTAGTCAGGTTTGACCTGGCCAACCCAGTTGACCCGCTGACGTCACACCTATGTCATGTTGACGCATTAATTCAATTACTGGATTTATTCTTTAATAGGAAATTCCAGAAAATAGCCAAAACTTCTAAAAATCATAGAAAATTAACCATAGCTCCAAATCAAACAAGTTATATATGAAAAATGATCAGAAAAATTCGATCTATCCATCTGTAATGGTTTCATGCATGACAAAAAAGTTAACCTTGCTGTTTAAGCAGAATAAGAAAATGCACTAATAAGGCCATGTTAAATGAGCTAACATTTGAATCTTTGATTCAAATGAGTTCATTCCATCCTGTTTTAGCTTGCATTAGGCCAAGACACATTCATTTTGCCATGTCATAGCATGCATCATACTGTTGCATATTGTCATGTGTTGATTATGTTCGGTGTATCTTTCGTGGTAGGTTCTGCCTCTGAGGATAACCCCGAGTATCCGTCTGAAGGGCAGTACCCTACTACCACTACAACAGGCAAGCAACCATTGATCATTCCGATACAAACCCATGTTCTCGCTTCTGCTCTTGTTTACTGCATTAAGACAACACGATTCAAACAGCTGTGTGCTACGGTAGTTGAACCCTTTTCCTTTGCATGACCTGTCATTGCCACAGTAACTAGATGAAACCCACTAGCATGTGTAGGAGTTGATTGAGCCATGTATCTATTTCCTACCTTGCTATGCCTGCTATGCTCAGAGTTGTGTCAAGTCTAGTCCATCCAGGTGATGGGCTAGAGTGAAATGGTTATATCAGTAATGTGAGGGATGTGATGAACATGACTTGGTAAAGGAATCGATGAGAGGCCATGTAGGAGTACATGGTGGGTTGTTTCATTGAGGACGTCCATAAGAACTGAGATCTGTTTGTGTGATTTAAGATGCACTTACTACCATATGTTGGGCCTGAAACCAATGGACCCTCTCGGCTTCTTAATCACCCTAGTACTCTATCCAGGAGTTGCAAATAGTTTCTGGTGTTTGTAGGTTATGTGTTGGCGGCCGTGCGTAGTGCTGACCCTAGGGGTGGGCTATGTTGCGGTAGATACACCATGGCCGGGTATGCCGGGCGCCTGTTTGGCGTCTCAGGACCCTGTTCACATTGTTCGGGGCCGTATGTGGAAACCTCGGCCGGACTCCCTGCGGATGGAACCTGGATAGGCGATAAACCTGGACTAGGGACTTAAGTGTTTAGGTAGGCCGTGGCCGACACCCTCGTTGGGCTTCCGCTTGAAGGTTGCCGAGTACATGTCGTGTAAGCGGCGGTAAGTGGTGAAAGCGTGTATGAAGAAGTATACCCCTGCAGGGTTAACATCATCTATTCGAATAGCCACGTCCGGGGTAAAGGACTACTTGGTTGCCTATACAGTTCATAGACAAGTTAATGGTTACTACTAAAAGACTCAAGATAAGTGTGAGTACCGAGGATGGCCCTCTTGTAGGATGACGTGGGAGGATCCCTGGTGCAGTATTGTGTTGGTGAGTAGTGGACTCGTGTGTGAAAACTATTTTATTAGTGGAGTTCCGTAGGATAGCCTAGCCAAGAGTCAAAGCTGGCTTGCTGCAATAACCCCACCACCTTCTTGAGAATGAGCATGTATATTAGGTTCTGATGTAAGACTTGCTGAGTACCTTGTACTCATGAATGCTTATTTATTGTTTTCAGACGACAAAACTGCCCCCTCCGATGGGTTTTATGTAGACCTTGATGTCGACGAGTGACTAGCCACCCAGGTGGTGATCCTGGCCATGGAGGGCCCTATGTAGATAGACAGGCTTCGGAAGCCTTCTTGCTTTCTAGTGTCTGTACTCATACTATTTACTTCCGCTTGTGCTTGTATGTTTGTATGACTTGAGTGTCGGGTCATGTGACCCCTACCTGTATGAACATGTTATGTATGGCTCTCTGGAGCCTTTAAATAAAGTACTTGAGTTGTAGAGTTTTGTTGTGATGCCATGTTATATGTGCTCATATCGGGCATATTGTATGTATGATTGAAATGCTTGGTATGAGTGGGATCCGACAATCTAGTTGTTTATCCTTGGTAGCCTTTCTTATGGGGAAATGTAGTCTAGTGTTCCTCGAGCCACAGTAGTCCGCTACAACCCGGTTCACCGGAGTCCTGCTAGCCTAGCACTACTGCTCAGGACACTTGACTGGCCGGCATGTGTTTCACTTTGTTCCTATGTCTGTCCCTTCGGGGAAATGTCACGCGGTGACATCCGGAGTCCTACCTAGCCTGCTACAGCCCAGGTTCCCCAGTGTCCTATTAGCCCAGTGCTACAGCCCAGATTCACTCGCTGATGACCGACATGCTAGATGTGATTCACGTATGCCTGTCTCCATAGGTCTGTGCTGCTTTGGGTTCACGACTAGCCATGTTGGCCCGGGTTCTCTGTCATATGGATGCTAGCGACACTATCATATACGTGAGCCAAAAGGCGCAAACGGTCCCGGGCCATGGTAAGGCGACACCCGTGGGATACCGTGCGTGAGACCGCAATGTGATATGAGGTGTTACCGGCTAGATTGATGTGACTTGCAATCGGGGTCCTGACAAATGCCTCTTTATCGTGGCCACGAGGCGGCCGATCAGCCGCGTCATACGCTTCTTCCTCCAGTCGGGGTAGCAGCCTGCACTTTGGGTAACTCTTGGAGGGGCGCTCAAGTTTATATTCCTCGGCAGCGAGGACTTCAGTCCATCTGTCAGCTAGCAGATCTTGATCAGCTTGAAGCTGCTGCTGCTTTTTCTTCAGGCTATTTGCCGTGGCCATAAGCCGGCGCTTGAAGCGCTCTTATTCGACGGGATCCTCTGGCACAGCGAATTCGTCGTCGCCGAGGCTTGCCTCGTCTTCGGAGGAGGGCATGTAATTATTATCCTCCTCTCCGTCTGCCGCTCTCTCAGGAGGGCTGGCTCCTCCATCCTCCTGCTCTAAATCTTGCTGGAGGGGATTGTTGTTGTCTCGGCACTATCCGGAGTGTTATTATCTCCTGTGCCGGTATCACTACTTTTGCTTTGGTGGGACTTAGAGCGGCGCTGCTGACGTCGGCGCTTGGGTTGCTTCTTGGTGGGGTCATCCTCCGCTATTTCGTCACCATTGCCTTCCTTGGGTGTATCCACCATGTATATATCGTATAATGAGGTGGCTGTCCAGTGCCCTGTGGGCAGTGGTTCCTCTTCGTCTCCCGCATCGTCCTCCATACCATCGATGTCTTCGGAGTCGAAGTCGAGCATGTCCGTTAAGTCATCGACAGTGGCTACTAAGTGGGTGGTGCGTGGATCGCGAATTTCTTCGTCGTCCGCATCCCAGTCCCGCCGGACATAGTTCGGCCAGGATCCTCCGGACAAGGAGAGAGACCTTAACAAGTTCAGTATGTCGCCAAAGGGCGAGTGCTGAAAAATATCCGTGGAGGCAAACTCCATGATCGGCACCCAATCAGATTCGATAGGAACGGGCGCAGGCGGTTCGGAGTCCGTGGCCGGAGAAGGATCCGGTAGTTTATCAACACGGCTCTTGTGCAAGGTAAGGTCGATATTTGGCTCAATCACCGCTGAGGGTAGGGCCTCCGTGGCGGGGTACATCCACCCGTCCGCAGAAAGCGCAACTGGCTCCGAATTGAGGGTCGGAGCGGCTGCCGATGCGATTTCCTGAACACTATCCGATGGTAGAGCTAAATCGTACTCATCATGACCGCGTGACGCACAAGGCAGCGGCTCGAATCCGTCGAAGATCAAGTCTCCGCGGACATCGGTCGTGTAGTTTAAGCTTCCAAACCTGACCTGATGGCCAGGGGCGTAACTTTCGATCTGCTTTAGATGGCCAAGCGAATTGACCGCAGTGCAAAGCCGCCGAACACGAAGATCTATCCGGGGAGAAAAGTCTCACCCTGGACTGCATCGCTATCGATGATAGTAGGAGCCATCAAGCCTAACAGTGACGACACAAAGGAACTCTCAATGAAAGCACCAATATCGGTGTCAAAAACCGGCGGATCTCGGGTAGGGGGTCCCGAACTGTCCGTCTAGGCCGGATGGTAACAGGAGGCAGGGGACACAATGTTTTACCCAGGTTCGGGCCCTCTTGATGGAGGTAAAACCCTACGTCCTGCTTGATTAATATTGATGATATGGGTAGTACAAGAGTAGATCTACCATGAGATCAGAGAGGCTAAACCCTAGAAGCTAGCCTATGGTATGATTTTATGTTTGTCCTATGGACTAAAACCCTCCGGTTTATATAGACACCGGAGAGGTTAGGGTTACACAAGGTCAGTTACAAAGGAGGAGATATCCATTTCTGTATTGCCTAGCTTGCCTTCCACGCCAAGTAGAGTCCCATCCGGACACGAGACGAAGTCTTCAATCTTGTATATTCATAGTCTAACAGTCTGACTGTCCGGAGACCCCATATTCCGGGACTCCCACACCGTCCCTGCCGGAGCTGCGCCTAAGCTCCTCACCTCGTTCGCGCTGGAAGCGGCCTCCCCCGCCCCAGCATCATCGCTGGCCACCACCAGCATCTCCAGCACCACCTCCTGCTGGTCATCTCCACCCCTGGACCCGCCGTGCGCCTTCTCATCGCCCTGCCTCCATGTCCACTGCGTGTGCCAGCGCCCATATCCTAGTACCATGTTTTCTCCGCTGCCCTGTGCATCTTTGGCTGCTGCCTCGAGAGGCCCTTTTGTCGTGCTTCATTTTGGGTCGGCCAGAACGAGAACGCCAAGTACCGTCGCCGAAGACCCATGTACAACTACCGTCGCCAAAACCCCGTGAACGTCTACACGACGACCGTCGAGTACCTCTTCGCGAGTACCACTACCATCGCGTGGATCCGCCAAGACCGTGGAGTAAACGAACATGTACCACTATTTCCGGAGACATCGGATCCGTCAAGTCCGAAGACCCATAGTACCACGACAACCCCGAAGGGATTTGTATTCGCCAAGTTCGACTACAACGACTACAACGTGTACCACTACCATCGTCGAAGACATGTGTAACGCATGAGTCAAGTACCTCTAGGGAAGACTCGAATATCTATGAACCATGTACAACTACCGCCGTTGTGATTTTGACAAGAAACGTGTACCACTACCATCGCCAATATCACGAGTACCTCTACCGTCGTCATGTACCCCTACTTCCACTACCGAACGTCCCGAGAACGTGTACTTCCCCTACACCGCATCGAACTTGAACCCCTCCAATAACGCACGCTTCGAAGGTATAACCATCGAGACGACGCCCGTGAATGAACACATGTGTGTTGTATGAAATGCTCACGTTTGCACCGTACCCGACATGTTTTCTTACATGTTCCCCGTTGCCATACCGTCGTCTCGTGGGACACCCGTTTACCGGGATCACCCACCAACCATGCATGACATGCTCCCGTCAGACTCTCTTTTGCACCGGCATCTCAATCGAGTTACCGGAACCAAAAAGTTGTCATGGCATCATTTTCGGATTCGTTGCCATGGCACCCCTTTCGTTTCCGCCACGATGACAAATGCTTCATAATATGCTCTTGTTAACATTTTCATAAAACCTGCATAAAACTTGCACATGTCATCCGCATCATGATAACAATAATTAAAATGTTTAAAATTGTTATTTGCTTTAAATTCCTAAATGCATATGGGGATTTACCGGAATTGTTGTTTGTTTCGGCCTCTTTTAAACTTGTTTAGATAGAGGTTTTACTTTTGCTTATTCTCTTGCCATGGTTAACAACATTTAATATTTTTGGGTATCTAAATAGGAGAGAACTAAATAATTGATCTGGTGTTTCATCAATATGCAACTCGTTGCATATTGAGCTCCACTTAATTTGTAGAATTGCTTGTTCACTTTGCCATGCCATGCCTCTTTAAACCGGACATGCATCATACTTGGTTGTGCATCATGCCATGATTATGTGATGGTTGTTTACCATGTTGTTTGCTTCTTTCCGGTGTTGCTTCTTCGGGTTAGTTCCGATAACGTCGCGTTTGTGAGGATCCGTTCGACTACGTCCGTTTGTCTTCTTCATGGACTCGTTCTTCTTCCTTGCGAGATTTTGGGCAAGATGACCATACCCTCGAAATCACTTCTATCTTTTCCTGCTAGTTGCTCTCTCTATTGCTACGCTGCGATACCTACCACTTTCTATATCATGCCTCACATATTGCCATGTCAAGACTCTAACCCACCTTGTCCTGGCAAACCGTTGTTTGGCTATGTTACCGCTTTGCTCAGCCCCTCGTATAGCGTTGTTAGTTGTAGGTGAAGATGGAGTTTGTTCCGTGTTGGAACATGTTTATTGTTGGGATATCACAATATCTCTTATTTAATTAATGCATCTATATACTTGGTAAAGGGTGGAAGGCTCGGCCTTATGCCTAGTGTTTTGTTCCACTCTTGCCGCCCTAGTTTCCGTCATACCGGTGTTATGTTCCTTGATTTTGCTTTCCTTACGCGGTCGGGTTATAATGGGAACCCCTCGACAGTTCGCTTTGAATAAAACTCCTCCAACAAGGCTCAACCTTGGTTTTACTTTTGCACTAACAACATATCACCTTCCCTTGGGTTCTGCAGACTCAAGGGTCATCTTTATTTTAACCCCCTCGGGCCAGTGCTTCTCTAAGTGTTGGTCCAAACTGAGTAGACTGCGGGGCCACCTCGGGGAAACTTGAGGGTTGGTTTTACTCGTAGGATGTCTAATCCGGTGTTGCCCTGAGAACGAGATATGTGCAGCTCCTATCAGGATGTTTGTGCATCGGGCGGCATTGCTGGTCTTGTTTTACCATTGTTGAAATGTCTTGTGACCGGGATTCCGAGTTTGATCGGGTCATCCTGGGAGAAGGAATATCCTTCGTTGACCGTGAGAGCTTGTGATGGGCTAAGTTGGGACACCCCTACAGGGTTTTGAACTTTCAAAAGCCGTTCCCGCGGTTATGGGTAGATGGGAATTTGTTAATGTCCGGTTGTAGAAAACTTGACACTTAACTTAATTAAAATGCATCAACCGCGTGTGTAGCCGTGATGGTCTCTTTCCAGCAGAGTCCGGGAAGTGAACACGGTTCTTGTGTTATGTTTGAACGTAAGTAGTTTCTGGATCACTTCTTGATCACTTCTAGTTCACGACCGTGCTTTGCTTCTCTTCTCGCTCTCATTTGCGTAAGTTAGCCACCATATATGATTGTGTTTGCTACAGCTCCACCTCACTTCCTTTTCCTACCCATAAGCTTAAATAGTCTTGATCGCGAGGGTGTGAGATTGCTGAGTCCTCGTGACTCACAGAGTACTTCAAACAGTTGCAGGTGCCGATGATACCATGTAGATGATGCAGCTGACCCTCGATGAAGATCGTGTTCGTTGTGTTGTTTGATTTCCAGTTGATCAGTAGTGGAGCCCAGTTGGGGTGATCGGGGATCTTTTGCATTAGGGGTTTTCTTTCTTTATTTGGTTCCGTAGTCGGACCTTGATTGTATTCTGGATGATGTAATGCTATACTTATGTATTGTGTGAAGTACCGATTGTAAGCCAAGTCCTTATCTCTTTCTTATTCAGTACATGGGATGTGTAATGATTACCCCTCTTGTGACATGCCTACAATGCGGTTATGCCTCTAAGTCGTGCTTCGACACATGGGAGATATAGCCGCATTGTGGGTGTTACAAGTTGGTAATCAGAGCCTTCCCCGACTTAGGAGCCCCCTGGTTGATCGAATCGCTGGCGTTGTTGAGTCTAGAAAAAATGTTTTGAGTCTTATAGGATTATATATATCGGAGAGTAGGATTCTTTTTACTCCTCAGTCCCTTCGTCGCTCTGGTGAGGCCTCCTGACATAGAGTTTTGACTCTTCTCTTCTCAAATTTCACGAATTTTTTTAGGATCATGCGGGTATCTTGGAATCGTTCCGATGGTATTGTGACGAGAACATTGTTCTTGGTGCCTGCTGACATTTAGGGGTTGTGGCAGTGTCCCGGGGAGTTGAGCTCTGAGGTATTGTCATCACAATTTTATCGTTGCGGTTCTGAAATACCTGAGTTTCGCCGACATCGAAAATCTCCTTTATGCAGTTGTTGGTGAGATAACCTCAATGCCACCCAGTACTGGGGCGGGAGTTTGGGAGTATTGCCATAACTCGTATAACGGTTGCTTTTCGAAGGTTGAGGTAAACGATTTCCGAAGGTTTCTTGGTTATGTGTTGAAGGATGGATACAACTGGATGTAGGTATTGTTAGTTTGGGTGAGATATTATGCTTCCCCTGTATCCCCAACACCTGATTGCATAACTAGAAAGTTTTGGGAGTTTATAAGTGGGAATTCATGTATCACGTAGGATATCTTTCCAACAGACACATGATACGATATGGGATCTATCATATGTTTGTTCCGGCTTATTTCCTAAGTCAATAATTTGTTTTTTTATTTTTGTTTTGGTATTCGAGTTGCTTCATTGTCAAGTGGTGATTCCATACCTTTCCTAAGAGGTGTTCTCTTATTTCTATGTGGATGCTAATCCTTCATGATAATCGAGGTTGTCATGTCAATCCTTTCCAACCGGCGTGTTTCCCTTGAAGTGGATCCGATGATTTAAACACCTCCAAGTTCAATTCTAAGTATTCTCAACGGTGTTTGTTTCATCAATTCCAAGTTGCCTTTGTTTTTCCCCCCCTCCCCCCCTTTTTCTTCAAGGACTCAGATTTCTCAATCAACTATCCATTTTATTGATGGGAAGTCTCTTCATTCTTTTCTTTCAATGTTTTACCCGGTGTTTCCTATGAAGATTCTAACGAAGCTTCAAGTTCATCATTCTTCGTTTCTTTTATCTTCTCCGGTGGATACAAAACAAGCTTTTGGTGTTGATCATATCCCTTTTCCTCGTTTCAAATATTTTCTAATGCCGGTGCACCTCTTAATCATCCACTCCTCGCTATTCATTTGTTCTGGAGTGCTGAAGATATCTCGAAGATTCGTGCTTCCACTCTGTATTCGTTCAAGCCTTTTCGAGATTGTTATCTCATTCAAGCCATTTAATTCAACCGGCGCAATCTCTCTTTCTAATCATTCCAACGGTGTTTCTTTGAGTGGGCCCTAACCCACAGGTCTTTTCCCAGGATCTTACCTGACTCTTCTAATTTTCCCGGAGCTATCATAAATTCTTTTTGAAGTTTGACGTAAGAATGAATCATCATCAGTCAAATGTCTTTCCCCAAGATCTTTCAAACTCTTTTCATTGTTGGCTCAACCTCTTTTCTTTCATTCTCCCGGGGTGTCTCATCAATTATCATGGTGGTGTTTCTCGTCATCATTCTCGAATTTTGAAGACCGAAGAAGAGTTTTCCCTTAAATCTTGCTCAATTCTCTTCAAGATTCGTGATTCTAGCTTGTTGCCATCCTCTCATAATTGTTTTCGATTGTGAGAATTCTTTTCACCTATTCAAAGCAATTCAAGATAATTTTCAATTTGATTCTTCGGAGCCCATCATTTCAGAAGAATTATTCATTCTCAGACTTCAGCTATCATTCTCCAAATCTTACTAGTGCATCATTCAAGTATTGTCTTATCAGCTCTTGATCTCTTCGTTCTTTTGTATCTAAATTTCCCCAAGTATCTTTGTTCATTTTCAAATTCTCACCGGTGATTCATCTCTTTTCTTCATTCATTTTCAATTCTTATGATGGTTCTTCCAAGATTCTTCTCCTTCGTTTATCATATCAATGTATTCGTTGTTTTCAATCCTATCGGTGGATTGTTGAAGACCGTCTTAAGTTTGCTCCATATCTATCTTAATCCTTTCTACGAGAATAAGTAGTAGGCCAAATCCATTGCTTGTCATCAATCTAAATTGGTGAAGGATATGCATAACATAATTCTTATTCTTGTTTCATCCAAGCATTCTAATTTCTTCTTTCCGGAGTGGTTCATCATATCACATTCTCGGTTTGAGATGATTTATCTTTTCTTTCCGGAGTTCAAAGTTATTTCAATTATATCATTTCAAAGCTTCATCAAATCACTGCAAGGCTTTTCCCTGAGTTCCAAGATCTCCCAATTATATCACCACAAAGATTCATCAAAACCATTGCAAGGTTTCACCTTGTGTTTCAACTTCTCTTCCTTATATCATCCTTCTATTACCGGAGTTCTTCATGGAGGCTCAACATGGTGGTTCATCAAGGATTTAATTCCTTCTCGAAGTGTTCATCGAGATTCTTTTCAGAGGAGCTCAAGTATTCTTCATCTTGCATTCTGAAGTGCAATTCTTTCATATCTCATCTTTTGGGATGGTGTTATGTCATTCTTGACAAAATCCCTTCGTGTGTCATGTCTCAATAGTTGTCAAGAATGAGGTAGTTAAACCCATCTATTTCTTCGAGCATGAGATCTTCTCTACCCATCAATCTCTTCATTGAAGTTTATCTTGGGTTATATTTCACCTAAAGCTCTCCCTAAGGATTGTGCTATTTATGGTGCTTATAAACGACCCTAGTTCTTCATTTATCCTCCCGATGAAATAAGTTTCTCGTCTCCTTGTTGATATCAATCCAATCTATTGGTTTCCGTTAGCGGCAAGTTGTCACCTCATAATTTTGAGATGTCTTCTATAAGTCCATAACAAGCTTAATCTTTTCGTTGTTGGTTTTCCAACAACTCCGTGATAACCTTCTTGGAAGGGTGTTTTCCCAAGCTCATTTGTGGCAGAAGTTGTCATTTTCTTCTCCACTCTGTTATTCCAATGATCTATCTTCTATTTTCCCTTCCGGGGGCATTGTGATGTTGCTTTCTCTCTCATCATCTCGAATGGTGTTCTTTTCGTGCTTAACCATTTAACTGGAGTCTTGTGCCCTCTGCTCAAGTTCTTTTCATCTTATCAAGTTGCATATCACTTTTCAACCAGAGTGTTGTCCAAATTTGTTCTTCCTTGTTCCTCTTTCCTAATGGACTGTTTTCAACTTTGTTCATCTCCGTTGCATTCTTTCTTTCAATTTGTTTAACCTTTTCCAAGTTCTTTGGTTTCACTCATTTGTCAAAGAAGCAACTTAGTTTTACCTCTTCTCTTTTTCTTCCGTTTTCCCTCCGGTGCCATCCTAGATCTCGGGATGAGATCCTCTCGTAGTGGTGGAGTGTTGTGACGCCCCAAGACCGGAGCTTCATATGCCTTCCAGGGTTTCCTGGTTCCGTCGTGTGATTTTTTTGGTTCATTGCATTCATCTTTGCATCGTGTGCATTGCATCACGTCATCATGCCATCATGTCATTTCTTTTTCTTAACTCAACTAAATAAAGCATATGGATCTTCGATCCATTTAAACCGAGGGAATTCACATGGTGAGTTCTCTGTATAACATACCCTCCCAATATTAGGGAGCTATGATAAATAATCCATTCTTATGGAATCACATAAAACACACTTGCAAAATTTCCGCATGCCTTTGTTTTCTCGCTTGTTGACCTCGAACTTTGTCAGTAAATTCTTTCGTCATTTTTCGGTGCTAGACCAAAAATCCGAACATTTTTGGACCTTCCTTTTACCAAGTCCCAGTTCTAAACCCATTTAAATTAAATTCAAATGAGTTTGAATTTATATCTTTCAATCTTGCCGTTTCTATTTTTCTTGGGTTAAACTCATTTTTATGAGTCCGGGAAATTTATCCGTGAGTCCAACTTTGGTCCCTAACCTCCCACTTTCTTTCTTTTTTCTTATCTTGTTTTTGTGTTAAAGAAAAGAAGAAGAGAGAGGAAGAGAGAAGCCCAGCCCAGGCCGGCCTCTCTAGGTGCATCCTTCCCCGCAGGCCCACCTAACCTAACCTAACCCTCACCCGATCCCCTGCAACCCCTTCTCTCAATTCCCTTGTCCCTCCAGCGCTGCCAACTCCTCTCATCTCCCTCGATCTGATCCCCTCACCCCCTCCTAGCGCCGCCGCCAAGGCACCGCGCCCGACCCTACGCCACCTCGTCGCGCCGGCCAGCCACCGGAGTTGTTGCCGGCTACCACCCCACAGCTCCCTGCCTCCCGCTCCCTCCTTGTTTCAGTCAAGTCGACCCCGAGCACTTCCTCAAAACAAGCACGCTCCTGCTCGTGTCCTCCCGAGCGCAAGACAAGTAGCGCCGCCACCTGGAATGGACCCATCAGCTCTGGGTTCGTCTAGTTCCGTCCCTGCCGGAGCTGCGCCTAAACTCCTCGCCTCGTCCGCGCTGGAAGCGGCCTCCCCCGCCCCAGCATCGTCACCGGCCACCAACAACATCTCCAGCACCGCCTCCTGCTGGTCACCTCCACCCCTGGACCCGCTGTTCCTCCTTGTCACCGAGTCGTGTGCCTTTTCATCGACCTGCCTCCATGTCCACTGCATGTGCCAGCGCCCATGTCCGAGTACCATGTTTTCTCCGCTGCCCCGTGCACCTTTGACTGCTGCCTCGAGAGGCCCTTTTGTCATGCTTCATTTTGGGTCGGCCAGAATGATAACGCCAAGTACCGTCGCCGAAGACCCATGTACAACTACTGTCGCCAAGATCCCGTGAATGTCTACACGACGACCGCCGAGTACCTCTTCACGAGTACCACTACCGTCGCATGGATCCGCTAAGACCGTGGAGTAAACGAACATGTACCACTACCCCCCGAGACATCGGATCCATCAAGTCCGAAGACCCTTATTACCACGACAACCCCGAAGGGATTTGTATTCGCCAAGTTCAACTACAACGACTACAACGTGTACCACTACCATCGCCGAAGACCTGTGTAACGCATGCGTCAAGTACCTCTACGGAAGACTCGAACATCTACGAACCGTGTACAACTACCGCCGTTGTGATTTTGACAAGAAACGTGTACCACTAACATCGCCAATATCACGAGTACCTCTACCGTCGTCATGTACCCCTACTTCCACTACCGAACGTCCCGAGAATGTCTACTTCCCCTACACCGCATCGAACTTGAACCCCTCCAATAACGCACGCTTCGAGGGTATAACCATCGAGATGACGCCCGTGAATGAACACATCTGTGTTGTATGAAATGCTCGTGTTTGCACCGTGCCCGACATGTTTTCCTGCATGTTCCCCGTTGCCATACCATCGTCTCGTGGGACACCCGTTTATCGGGATCACCCCACCCTCGTTGCATGACATGAACCCGTCACACTCTCTTTTGCACCGGCATCTCAATCGAGTTACCAAAACTGGAAAGCTGCCGTGGCATCATTTTTGGATTCGTTGCCGTGGCACCCCTTTCGTTTCCGCCAAGATGACAAATGCTTCATAATATGCTCTTGTTAACATTTTCATAAAACCTGCATAAAACTTGCACATGTCATCCGCATCATGATAACAACAATTAAAATGTTTAAAATTGTTGTTTGCTTTAAATTGCTAAATGCATATGGATATTTACCGGATTTTTTTTGTTCCGGCCTCTTTTAAACTTGTTTAGATAGAGGTTTTACTTTTTCTTCTTCTCTTTCCATGGTTAACAACATTTAATATTGTTGGATATCTAAACGAGAGAGAACTAAATAATTGATGTGGTGTTTCGTCAATATGCAACTCGTTGCATATTGAGCTCCACTTAATTTGTAGAATTGCTTCTGCACTTTGCCATTCCATGCCTCTTTAAACCGGACATGCATCATACTTGGTTGTGCATCATGCCATGATTATGCGATGGTTGTTTACCATGTTGTTTGCTTCTTTCCGGTGTTGCTTCTTCGGGTTAGTTCCGATAACGTCACGTTTGTGAGGATCCGTTCGACTAAGTCTGTTTGTCTTGTTCATGGACTCGTTCTTCTTCCTTGAGGGATTTCAGGTAAGATGTCCATACCCTGGAAATCACTTATATCTTTGCTTGCTAGTTGCTCGCTCTATTTCTATGCTGCGATACCTACCACTTGCTATGTCATGCCTCCCATATTGCCATGTCAAGCCTCTAACCCACCTTGTCCTAGCAAACCATTGTTTGGCTATGTTACCGCTTTGCTCAGCCCCTCGTATAGCTTTGTTAGTTGCAGGTGAAGATGGAGTTTGTTCCGTGTTGGAACATGTTATTGTTGGGATATCACAATATCTCTTATTTAATTAATGCATTTATATACTTGGTAAAGGGTGGAAGGCTTGGCCTTATGCCTGGTGTTTTGTTCCACTCTTGCCGCCCTAGTTTCCGTCATACCGGTGTTTTGTTCCTTGATTTTGCGTTCCTTACGCGGTCGGGTTATAATCAGAACCCCTTGACAGTTTGCTTTGAATAAAACTCCTCACCAAGGCCCAACCTTGGATTTACTTTTGCACTAACAACCTATCACCTTCCCTTCGGTTCTGCAGACTCAAGGGTCATCTTTATTTTAACCCCCCCGGGCCAATGCTTCTCTAAGTGTTCGTCTGAACTGAGTAGACTTTGGGGCCACCTCGGGGAAACTTGAGGGTTGGTTTTACTCGTAGGATGTCTCATCCGGTGTTCCCTGAGAACGAGATATGTGTAGCTCCTATCAGGATGTTGGCGCATCGGGCGGCTTTGCTGGTCTTGTTTTACCATTGATGAAATGTATTGTAACCGGGATTCCGAGTCTGATCGGGTCGTCCTGGGAGAAGGGATATCCTTCGTTGACCGTGAGAGCTTGTGATGGGCTAAGTTGGGACACCCCTGCAGGGTTTTGAACTTTCGAAAGCCGTGCCCGCGGTTATGGGTAGATGGGAATTTGTTAATGTCTGGTTGTATAAAACTTGACACTTAACTTAATTAAAATGCATCAACCGTGTGTGTAGCCGTGATGGTCTCTTTCCGGCGGAGTCTGGGAAGTGAACACGGTTCTTGTGTTATGTTTGAACGTAAGTAGTTTCATGATCACTTCCTGATCACTTCTAGTTCATGACCGTGCTTTGCTTCTCTTCTCGCTCTCATTTGCATAAGTTAGCCACCATATATGCTAGTGCTTGCTGCAGCTCCACCTCACTACCTTTTCCTACCCATAAGCTTAAATAGTCTTGATCGCGAGGGTGTGAGATTGCTGAGTACCCGTGAGTCACAGATTACTTAAATAGTTGCAGGTGCCGATGATACCATGCAGATGACGCATCTGATCTCAAGTGGGAGCTCGATGAAGATCGTGTTCGTTGTGTTGTTTCGTTTCCAGTTGATCAGTAGTGGAGCCCAGTCGGGGCGATCGGGGATATTTTGCATTAGGGGTTTTGTTTCTTTATTTGGTTCCGTAGTCGGACCTTGATTGTATTCTGGATGATGTAACGCTATACTTATGTACTGTGTGAATGGCGATTGTACGCCAATTCCTTATCTCTTTCTTATTCAGTACATGGGATGTGTAAAGATTACCCCTCTTGCGACATGCCTACAATGCGGTTATGCCTGTAAGTCGTGCCCCGACACATGGGAGATATAGCCGCATCGTGGGTGTTACAGCTAACTCTCCCATCTTCCCGTTCGTCCTATTCGGAGGTTGGCTTGGTCGGGTCTTCATTGTCTTCCGTGTTGTCAAGAGTATTGTTTGTGCCGGTATTGCAGTCTTTTTCGTGGCGTGGCTTATAGCGGCGCCACTGACATTGGTGCTTCAGCTGTATCTCAGGAGGCCTGTCCCCGACTGGATCTTCCTTGTCCTTGCCGCTATTCATGTTTGGTGTGTCCACCATGTATGTGTCGTAGGAGGAGGTGGTCGTCCAGTGCCCGGTAAATGGCGGGTTTTGGGCCTGCTCCTCTTCGGCATCGCCGTCCATACCGTCGATGTCTCCGGAGTCGTAGTCGAGCATGTCGGTTGGATATTCGATAGTGGCTATTAAGTGGGGGGGAGCGAAATTCCCCATCATTAGCCCCAGTTCAAACCAGATATAATTCAATTGTGAGTCCCCTGCTGAAGAGAGGATTTTTAATGAGTTTAGCACATCGCCTAAAGGTGAGTGCTGGAATATGTCCACGGAACTGAATTCGATGATCGGCGCCTAGTAAGGCTCGACGGACGCGGATGCACGTAGTTTGGAACCAGTGGCCGGAGATGAATCCGAGGGTCCGGTGACGCAGACCCCGCTCGAGGTTGGGTCTGTGCGCGGCTCCAACGCCGCTTAGTCTGCGGCTTCCATGGCAGGGTTAAGCTTCCCGTCTTCGAATAGCGCAAGCTGCTCTGGATCTAGGGCCAGAGCGCTTATAGGCGCAATCTCCTGGGTAGGGTCCAATGACAGATTTAGGTCGTGTTCGTCGCGGTGGCAGGGAGCGGCTGCCATGGGCTCAAATCCGTCGAAGATCAAGTCTCTGCGGATATCAGCAACGTAGTTCAAGCTTCCAAGCCTGAACTGACGGCCAGGGGCGTAGTTGTCGATCTGCTCTAGATGGCCAAGCGAGTTGGCCCGCAGTGTGAAGCCGCCGAATACGAAGATATGGCCAGGGAGAAAGACATCCCCCCCGGGCATCGTTGTTGTAGATGATGGATGGATCCATCAAACCTTCTGACGACGGCACAAAGGAACTCTCAATGTAAGCACCAATGTCGGTGTCAAAAGTGGCGGATCTCGGGTAGGGGGTCCCGAACTATGCGTCTAAGGTTGATGGTAACATGACACAGGGGACACGATGTTTACCTAGGTTTGGGCCCTCTGTACGGAGGTAATACCCCACTTCCTGCTTGATTGATCTTGATGAATATGAGTATTACAAGAGTTGATCTACCTCGAGATCGTAATGGCTAAACCCTAGAAGTCTAGCTTGTATGAATATGATTATGATTGTCCTCATTATGGACTAAGTCCTCCGGTTTATATAGACACTGGAGGGGACTAGGGTTATACAAAGTCGGTTACAGAGAAAGGAATCTTCATATCCGAACGCCAAGCTTGCCATCCACGCAAAGGAGAATCCCACCCGGACACGAGTAAGAGTCTTCGGTCTTGTATCTTCATAGCCTATTAGTCCGGCCCATGTCCAACATGCCAGACACCCGAGGACCCCTTAGTCCAGGAGTCCCTCAGCCCTTGACTGGACTAAGGGTCTTGGTCAATATCTTGTAAATTGTCCTTGGCACATAGAGCAATTCCTTCACGAGTAATTTGGTTCTTGGGGCTTGGCCAGGCTTCAGAGGCTTCATCAACACTTGCATGAAATGATCGGAAAGCTCAAGTTCATGGTAGATGAGTCTTGCACCTTCAAGGGGAGGACTGACTAAGACGACATAAATTAATTCAGAGGTCGGTCCTTTGAAGTGAGTGTTCTTAGTCATCTAGTCGCACACCCATGAATTCACATCTTCGGCGTTGCTGGTGATGTGAAACAAAACATAGAACTGAAGAATTAGCTCTTCATTCTAGTCACACATGTCGGTGCAAAAATTGAGCAGCCCAGCGTCATGAAGAACACTGAGGACTGGGGAGAAGCAGGGAAGCGACTCCATATCAACATGAGGAATATGCTCATGGTCAAAGATCTTATCTTTATCGAATAGCAGCGAAGAGTAGAAATTCATCTGACTTGCTGTCTAGAAGCGCTTGCGTCTAAGATGAGCAAAGTCATAGGGATTATATTCTATGAAGAACACATGTTCATGGAAGAAATCATCAGCTTTGAAATTCTATTTCTTGGAGAAGGGATTCTTAGGCTTTGGCTGAGGAGTGTCAGTCAAAGTCTTCACAGCCTCTTGAATCACAGTCTCTGGAGCCTCAGGCTGAGGGATTTCAGTTGTAATGTTATCAGTAGCAGCCTGGGTCTCCATTTCTTCAGCACCTTTTACATCAGCACTAGTAGCTGGAATTTCTTCAGGGATGGTTAGAAGAGAGGCTTGAGGTTCTTCAGAGCCCACCTGAATTTCTTCGGTCTAAATCAGGGAGTAAGGAATTTCTTGCGGAGTGAACCGTGGTGAATTGGGGTGATGACTTTCCTAGTATTCATCATTCAGAATAGGAGTTGAGCACCCAATATCCACGTCTTCATCTTCTTCATCAATTTCCTCAATGCCCGCCTCTTCAGCTGTAAATTGAGGCATGGGCAATGATACCAATGGAGTTGAAGGGAAGTTATCGACTTCAATTTCTTCATCCAACTACTTTCTCGAAGCAGCAGAAGGATCTTCTTCATCTGATTCATTTGGTATTTAATACACCAAAGGGAACAATCTCCTTTAATGGCATTCTTGAAACGGGGATAGCATCGATAGGATTGTCATAAGAGCTTGTGAAAGTCTTCGCCTTCTTGGAAGCAGACGACTTTGAGGAAGCAGAAGCTTTCCTTTTCTTCACAGTTGCTTGCTCCGCAGCTTTGGTTTTTCTTTGCTTCTGATGCAGAAGGAAGGATGGGACTTGGTGTTGGTGCAGGAGGAGCAGAGGAAATTGGTTCATTGTCCTTAGGGGCAACTGATGCAGTTGTCCTGGCTTGTTAAGTGTCTTCAGGCACAGCAGCAGATGCTTCATCTGGCCTGGCTTGTTCTTCAGGCACAACACTAGTGGTTGCCCTGGCAGTTTCTTCAGTGGCTGGAATGTCTTCAACAGCCCTGGTGCTTTCAGTTTCTTCAGAAGCTTGATTTCCAATAGCGGTGCTGACATGTTCTTTAGCAGGCTGTGCAGATGCATCAGCCTGAGGAATTTATCGTTGCACTGAGGCTGCAACATTGGTGTCGGCGTTCTGGGAAGGGGGTCCCCAGACTTGCCTGCCTGCGGCCCATGGCGTGGCGCTGTGAGTGGGTCCGTACGGCCCAACTTCACCAACAAGCATTCAAGACCCTTGCGAGGGGCCAATCCTCAAGAGGCGGGCGACGCAAGACCTACTCAGGAGCGGCCTCACCAGGCTGGCTCACGAGGGGTGGAGAGATCAAGGCTAGTCAAACCTCGCAAGGTTCCAATGATGTGAGCCATGACGATCGAGACCAGGCGAGCGCCAGGTGGGCGCCCGCACTCATAGTGTCCTTGTTTCCTCTTTGGTTCTAAGGAAGCAAGCGCAGACGAAGAGTACCGAGGCGTCAAGCAAAGCTTTCCATATCGGTGCAACGAGACAAGATCAGCAGGATGGCAGGACGGAGGTCACCGTGGAGCCCAAGACGGCGTCACCACCAGAGCCTTTGGCAGGCGAAGACTACTTTTGTCAGAATAACTTGTACTAGTTGTCCCCTTTCAAATCGGCTGTTGTTGGCTCCCTTCCCACTCAATATTTGGGGCGAGGACTAGGGCCTCTATAAATAGAATTAGCCACCAAAGTAGAAGGGGGAACGACCTCATCTTAGATATGACCCATTCCATCCTCAACCACACACCAACCAAGTGCAAGAACACCTCACCTCAGGACGTTGTTCTTCCCCTTGTACTGTTCATCATCAGCCCAAGAGGGAATCCACCACACCACACTGGCATAGGGTATTACACCGCAACGGTGGCCCGAACCAGTATAAATCTTGTGTCTCTTGTGTTGCGAGTTCGTCGAGCTAGCCTTTGAGATCGCGAAGTGCTTGAGGGCGTGATCGGTGAGGGAGAGATCTTCGCACACACCCCAGTATTTGAACGTTAAGGGTTTTGCCGGAACCCAAAATCCGACATTTCACGCGCCTGGTAGGGGTGTGCCGAAGCCTTCTTCTTCGTTGACCCACGCTTCGTCAATCCACCAAGCTCATGGCCGACGCTCACCGAGCTCGCGCTGAGCGTCGGACCACTCTGACCGCCCGAGTTTCTTAGACGACGTACGTCGGCGGGCCTCCCCGCTGTTCTCCCTCTATCGCCGCCAACACCGTCACCGGTCCCGCGGCGAACGAGCAGCAAGCCTCTTTGCTGCATCCCTCCATGCGCCGGGATGGCCACACCGCCACCCCGTCGCTGACTCCGGACGGCTCGTCATCTCACGCTCGCCGCGCCCCGACGGACGCGCAGGCCGCACTGCTCATGGCACGCGAGCTCCTGCACTACTGTCCGGTCGGCGACCTCTACGAGGACTGGCTGGACTGCATCGCCGAGCTCGTCAGCGCCGCGGAAGGCTCTCCTGCACCGCCCCTCTCGCTGCCTCGTCCTCCGCCAGCTACGAGCGACGTGGCTCATGGAGCGCCTCCGCCCCCTCCACAACAAGATGGCGCCCTTGCGCCGAGACGTGCGCCTCAGGGAGACCCTCAACCTCCCTCACGCCAGGGTGGCCTCATGGCTCCAAGATGCGCGGTCCAATGGCGTGACCCACTGCGCCACGTGCCAGCACACGAGGAAAGAAGCTGCCAAGATATTCCCCGTCCCCAAGGAAGTGCTCCACCACTGCCACCTCCGCTACGCCAGGATTGCTTGCTACGACAGGGCCATACGCCGCATGCCGCAGCGGCGCAGGGGCACCACGACCAGGCTCCACCTCCAAGGTGAGCCCCGCTGACCACGGCCGGCTCCCACGCCTTCACCCCCGAGTTGATTAGCGTCGGCTGGCCAGGCAATTTCAAGCCAGACCTGCCTCCGCGCTACAACGGCACCCCCGAACCCATAGAGTTCTTGCAGCTCTACGAGCTGAGCATCAAGGCGGCCAGCGGCAACGAGAAAGTCATGGCGAACTGGTTCCCCATGGCTCTCAAGGATGGCGCTGACTCCTGGCTTCTGAACCTGCCTCCTGGCTCCATTTCATCCTGGGATGAGATGTGCGTCCGTTTTGTCGCCAACTTCCAGGGCCCTCGCGACCGCCCCCCGACCGTGGGTGACCTGCGCAGCGTCAAGCAACAACCAGGGGAGACCCTCTAGAAGTATATCCAGCTCTTCAACAACGTTCGTCTCAAGATCCCCGAGGTGACGGACGAGGCCATCATCTTTGTGTTCTCCGATGGCGTCGGCGACATCAAGATGAAGGAGGAGCTCGCCATCCATGAGCAGTTGTGCACATCCCTAGAGCTGTTCAACTTGGCGACCAAGGGCGCAAGGGCTGAGGAAGGGCGCCTTTCCCTCCTCGAGATCCCAGCTGCCGACCGAGAGGAGAAGAAAGCCAAGGCCAAGGACGTGAAGCGCAAGGGAGTCGCCGTGCTCGCGGTAGAGCCGGACACGAAGCGTGGCAGGGACTAGCTTGAGTCATCCAAGGGCAGCCGACTGTTTCCGCTTTCCACAACGTACACAGCCACAACACCAACGATTGCCAAGAGCTCAGAGCCATGCACGAAGGACACTTCGGTCGTCGCCCCGAGCGCAATGACCGAGGCTACGTCCGAGGAGGAGGAAACAGGGACGACCGGGGCCCATGCCAGGAGTGGCGCGACAGGCCTCATGAGGACCGCTGGCAGGATCAGCCTCGTGAAGGTGCCTGTAGGGATCAGCCTCGCGAGGGCCGCTCTCAGGGCAATGCTGGGCTTCGTCCACTGCCGCCACCAAGAAGTAACGACGACCACCACCAAGACGAGGGGGCTGGGGGCTTCCAGGAGCCGCGTGATATCGCCTGCATCTTGGGCGGACCTCAAGCCCCAGCCTCACAGCGTATCTTCAAGCAGTTTGCTCGCGAGGTGAACGCAGTCCTTCCCAAGCTCGAGGCTACACGCCTGCTCAGGTGGTCCAAGTGCGCTATTACCTTCAGTTCAGCAGATCAGCTCAAGTGTGCGGCCATTGCTGGCGCTCTCCCAATGCTTTGTTCACCCGTCATCAGCAACGTGCAAGTCACCAAGACCCTCATCTATGGCGGCGCAGGGCTCAACGTCCTGTCCGTCGAGACGTTCAACAACCTTCAAGTGCTATACGATCATCTTCAGCCTACCAAACCTTTCTCAGGAGTGACCGACGGCTCCACCACGCCGATAAGTCAGGTCCACCTCCCAGTCACCTTTGGAGAACGCAACAACTACCGTACCGAGCTCATCGACTTCAATGTTGCCCACACTCGTCTGCCGTACAATGCCATCCTCAGGTAACCGGCCCTGGCCAAGTTCATGGGAGTGACACACCATGGCTATAATGTCCTCAAGATGCCAGGAAGCGGCGGGATCATCACAGTCCCCCGCGAAGAAAGAGATGCGGCGTGCTCCCTCGAGCGCGCCTTCCAAGCAGCATCAATTGAAGACCCTGCAAAAATGCATCTCGGTACCCTCCTGAGGTCGTCCCCAAGAAGAAGAAGCAGCTACTCTGTGACGGACCTTAGGAGGGCAGCGCCGCAAGTGGTATCTCATCAGGATCAGCGCCCGCACTTGGGGCGCCTCCCTCTGTTGCATGGGAACGCGCCCGGCGCCCTCCTCGGTCAGGGCTCTAGGGATCTCTTCTGGAGGGCCTCAGACCTTGCCAAAGTCACGAGGTAGGCGCTCGGGCACCACTTGGAGGCGTGTTTTGCGGCACATCTCCCCCAGTAGGACACTGGGCAAGGAGCGCCCGGCGCTTAGGAGTTCATCACCAAGGTATCTCAGGAGCTTCAGGAAGCAAGAGCAATATGCGGCGACCGCCGCCCACCTGGCATTGCTCCCCACCCAGGCGAGGGTGGTGAGCTTCGCGTCTGCATCGACATACTAGGGCTCAACCGAGCCGCATCTTAGGAGCGCTTCTGGCCTTCGCGTGTTGGGAGCTGCGAAGGTCCACCTCACAGCTATGTTTGCATGCCGTTCAGCCTGCCGAGCATGGCCTCTGCCTTCCAGCGCAACCTGCGGAGCGTCATGGCGGGTTAGGAGGCCAGGCATCACACAGTCTTGGAAGAGATGGCGATGGTCCTCAAGGAACCGCCTGGACCCCCAGAGCCTCCCGAGGCTCAGGGCCCCGGTGGCTCGTGAGGAACAACCCCTTTGCCGCGTACCTATAGCAGCCTCAACAGCCCTTCATCAATGGAACCAGGTGACATTTTCCAAGTTTATTTAGGTGGGAGCGCCCATGGGGCTACATTATTCCCAGGCCGTGTGGTCCATCCCTATGGCATGTATCCCTTCTTTTTACGACTTCAGCTTACCTTGCTGGGGGCGCCCCTCGGGCTGCATCATCCCCAAGCCGCTCGGGCCGGACCCAGCGGAGTGTATCGTTCATGCATTTACCTGAGCTAGTTTGCCTTCCATGTTTAATCTATCTATCATTATAACTTCCTTGAATGTCTCCCACCACGGGAGCCGCGCGCCGGTCGTCTTTCTTCAGGACTTTTCGCGTGAGAGGGTTAGGCACGGCGTCTATGCTTGGGTCCATCCCTGCAGCGTCGATAAATCCAATAGCTGAGCTCTGTCTAGCGGGCCGGCCCCGTTCACGTCACCTCCTGGGGCCATTGGAGCTTGGCTTTCCCACACGATAACATTGGGAGATTCGTTTGGTGCAGGTTGTCTGACCACCTCGCAGGACCAACACAGCAAACAAGAATCAAGACCAGGCGCAACCCGCCTTGAGGTAGGGCCTTGTGAGTCCCGTGCTGGCTCACGAGTGCCCAGACACACCTCGCCTAGCCTTGTCGTGCAAGCCACGTGTCAAGGCGGGGCTGTACACACCCCGAGGGATCTGCGCAACAGGGAATCCCCTCCCGCGTACCAGAGGCGGATCGACAATCACCATGGCGATTGGTTCCCTTCCTTGCGCTAACTTGCAGGAACTTCCTGAAGGCTACAGCGGGCAGTACCGCAGACTCTCTCTCTTTTCCCATGCGATTCGCTTGCATGTTAAAAGGGGCGCACCTGAGCATCGCTACTTAGGAGCTCTTACTGGCTCTCCAACCCTCACCCCCTGGCCTTGACCACGGCATCGCGACCTGGCATACCAGCGGCGGCTAAGCTCGCTTGGGGGCCGAGACCTGAGGACGTAGAGCACCAGGAAGGACATGGGGAAGAGGGAAAAGCCCGCACGGGCCTAACCTAGCTACTCAGCAGTGGCCGACGCCCAAGCCTGGCGTCTCACGAAGGACCAACCCTGGATTGCCAAGATAAGTTTCACGCTCGGGTCAACCAACCGCTACTGCGTAGAGTTCTCATTTGTGCTGCCCCGCTGCGGCAACATAGTCTCCCTCTCTTACCTCTCGGCGGTCGCTTGCGCGCCAAAGGGGACGTCCTGAGCATCGCGTCTCAGGGGCTCCTACTGGACCTCGGGCCGCTCACCTCCTGGCATTGACCACGGCATCGCGACCTGGCATACCAGCGACGGCTGAAGCCTACCTGAGGACCGGGACCTGTCGGTGTAGAGCACCACGCTGTCGCGAGGTTGGAAAGTGGAAACCGAGCCGGAACGGAGCACGCACACGCACAACTTCATAACAAGGATAATCTCAACAAACGACATTACAGACGCCTTACACGCCCCAGCAGGGTCCGTCTCGATTCCTCGCAGGGAACAAAAGGAAAAGAATCCCTAGGAGCTCTATCTACACGCGCCGGACGACGCCAACGCCATCATCAAAAGTGGGCCACGAGAGGCCGGCGCCAACCCCATCCAAATCATCGACGGCGGCGGCCAGACGCTGCAGCCTTGCTCCGGGCCCGACGGGAGCTCGGGGGCACGTAGTTGTCGTCGCTCGTCTCCGGAGACTCCACATGCTCGGGAGAGTCGTTGGACCATCAGGACTCGCCGCTGTCGCTGGAGGAGCTGCAGGCGAGGCCTGCGGCAGGCCCAGCGCCTGCCGCTACGCTGTCCTAGCGACCTCCTTTAGGGCAGCACTCTTGGCGGCGGCCTTCGTCATCGAAGAGCTTGAAGAACAACATGGAGGCGTCGTCAAACTCGAAGTGGATCATGAGGGCGCCCTTCGCGCGGCAGACTCGGGCAATCTCGCCCCAACCTTGGGTCATGAAGATCCTCCCGGAGGCGCTGACTTCAATTTCCGCTCTAGTCGCCGAGGCGTCATAGTCGGCATGCTGCAGACAAAGCTCGAGGGGCCCCCTTGGCGGCATCTCTGCAGAGAAAAAGGAAGGCAAGCGAATCAAAGTGCTCGGGGGCATCGCCGCCCACAAGACGAACTCACGCGAGGAGTCCGTAGTGTGGACCCCTGGGGCGACAGCGTGCACCTCCGCGGCCCGGCGGCCATGGCCCTGGCGCGGGCGGCAGCACTCATCGCTCCTCCCTTCGGAATCATTGACGTGAGCATACAAGGGCAACGGGTACCCAGGAGGTGGCCTCTCGTACCACGGCCATGACACCACCGGCCTCACGACCATCTCGTGGCGATGGGACCTCCTCTTCTTTGGCGGAAGCAGCTCGGGCTCATTGAGGGGAGCCTTGCCCTTCTCCGCGGCCGAGAACCTCAAAATCGGCGCCATGACTGCATCAGCAAGGAGTGGAACAAGTAAGGAGAAGAAGCGGGAGCGGCAGAGGAGAGACGGGCGATGGGGCTCCGCCCCCAGCTCCCATTTATAACCAAATAAAGGCCAACCACCGGCCTGCATGATCTAAGGTAATAATGATGGTTTTTTCTTGCATGTAGTAGGGACTCGTCAAGTCGGGCAGTTGCGAAGGCAACATGGGGAAGTAGAGATGCCCACGTCCAATCAACCGCCATGTGTCGACCAAGGCCGCAGACTATTGGTTCCCGCAGCGCACCGCACTTGCCCCTGGCTTCACCTCGCAACCAAGCTCGAGTGCGCCTTGGGCTCGGGGGCTACTGTCGGCGTTCTGGGAATGGGGGTCCCCAGACTTGCCTGCCTGTGGCCGACAGCGTGGCGCTATGAGTGGGCCCGTACGGTCCAACTTCACCGATAAGCATTCAAGATCCTCGCGAGGGGCCAAGCCTCGTGAGGTGGGCGATGCAAGACCTCGTCAGGAGAGGCCTCACCAAGATGGCTCACGAGGGGCGGAGAGATAAAGGCTAGGCAAACCTCGTGAGGTTCCCATGAGGTGAGCCATGACGATTGAGACCAGGCGGGCGCCAGCACTCACAGTGTACTTGTTTCCTCTTTGGTGCTATGGAAGCAAGCACAGACGAAGAGTACCGAGGCGTCAAGCAAAGGTTTCCATATCAGTGCAATGAGACCAAGACTAGCAGGACGATAGGACGGAGGTCACGGTGGAGCCCAAGACGGCGTCACCACTAGAGCCTTTGGCAGGCGAAGACTACTTTTGTCAGGATAACTTGTACTAGCTGTCCCCTTTCGAAATGGTCATTGTTGGCTCCCTTCCCGCTCAGTATTTGGGGAGTGGACCAGGGCCTCTATAAATAGGATTAGCCACAACAGTAGAAGGGGGATCGACCTCATCTTAGATCTGAGCCATTCCATCCTCAACCACACACCAACCAAGCGCAAGAACACCTCACCTCAGGAGGCTGTTCTTCCCCTTGTACTGTTCATCATCAGCCCAAGAGGCAATCCACTACACCACACTGGAGTAGGGTATTACACCGCAACGGTGGCCCAAACCAGTATAAATCTTGTGTCTCTTGTGTTGCGAGTTCATCGAGCTAGCCTTTGAGATCGCGAAGTGCTTGAGGGCGTGATCGGTGAGGGAGAGATCTTCGCGCGCACCCTAGTGTTCGAACCTTAAGGGTATTGCCGGAACCCAAAATCCTACAATTGGAGGTGAATCCCTTCGCCATCTTGATGAATCTTACCTTGGCTCCTAGCCAATCTACATGGTATGTGTCAAATTCATCACTGAGTCCTTTCATCCCAGCTTGCATGGAAACAAGTTCATCAGTTGTCATTTTGACAACGTGCTTCTTCAGAAATCGCTCCTTCTTGTACTAAGCTTTCTTCAGCTGCTGGTCTTTTCAAACTTCCATTTTTCCTCGCCTATGAAGGAGGTCAACATGTGATTCTAGCCAGTTGTGAGTTTGAAGTCAGGCACAGGAGTGTTGGGGTCCTTGTGCCAGAGATCAATGAGATCCAGGATCAACTTGGGGTCCAGTAGAAGAGGGACATTTGTGCCTTTGGCTCTAGCGGCCCTTTGATGTCTATCTCTAATGATTTCTTCCAATTCTTCATCATCAGCCTCATCTTCACTAGATGGCACATGAAAGGCAACCTGCTTCTTTGAGTACTTGGTCTAGTGCCTCGTCCAGCAGTGGCCTTAGTCTTCAGCAAAGTTGGGCCTGTTGAGAACTGCAGAGGAGCTGGAAAACTTGCAGAGGCTCCTGGGGCAATTGAGATGCCAGTGGCCTTTGGCACAAGGCGAGGTGCACAGGTGTTGAGGACCGGGCAGGAGCAGCTGAGGATTTTGCAGCTGGAGGAACTAGAGCAGCTTGAGAAATTTGATTTGAGGGCACAGAAGAGCTTGGCCGTTAGGTTATTGCTGAGGTGCTTGGTGGTTTGTGAGCTGGCTTCTTAAGCATAGCCTTTTTGGGCTTGCTAGCAGAGGCCTCAGCAGCAGCAGCATCAGTGTCTTCAATGAATTTCCTCACTGCCTCTTTGGTTACTTTGGCCAGTTTAGCTTGTCGCTTGGCCCATTCATCAGGATAGTCCTCACTGCGCTTGAGGCTAGTGGGATCAACTTCTTAGCTAGGTGCCAATGAAGGTCTTGGGCATGGAGGGTGTACAGCGAATTTCTTCATGTACTTGGGAGTGACATAGCAATATTCCCTCCATTCTCTGGCCCATCTCCTCTCAATCTTCTGAATGCGCACTTTGAGCTCATTCTTTGTTTCCTCAGGAGGTGTGCAGTACCCTCCATAGATGCCTTCAGGGATTTCAAAAGCAGTGTTGACTTCGAATTTCTTCCCTCCCTTCCGAGGTTTGTTGCCGTCAGCCATTTTCTTTAGCTGAGGAATTTGAACAACAGAGTTCTCTACAGAGGTCGGCAATCTGTCTTCGAGGAACGCTGCAAATGAGTTAAGTTGATGAGAACCTAGGGATTCAGTAGCGGACATGAGTACTTGTGAACAGAGTATATGTGCGTAGAATTTGGAGAGGTCACGTGTGTTCTCAGAAGTTTTTCATAAAGAACAAGTTTGAGGTTTTTGACCAGAGGTGTCCTGAGGAATTTCACTATGCGTTCTCTGACTTAGGTTCTAGAGTTGTATAGATTGAAAAATCCACACAATTGAGGAATCTTGAAGAAAAACGTAGCATAGAGAGACAGATCAAGAACAGATGCTTGGGTGAGGTGTTTACGGTGTGGAAGTTCAAGAATAAACACCTTTTGAAGATTATGTGGAAATCATCAGAATCAACAAGGCCAGTAAAAGTAACTTTTAATTACCCTTTACGAAGAGGACGACGAACTGGAGTTGTAGATTGGAAGTTCGTCGGTCCAGATCTTCCACGCCCTAACTTGGCAGAGGAAGACAGCTACAGCGGCAGTGGAGTGAAGATTTCCACGGCCGGCGCGAGTACGACAGCGACGAGGTCGAGGCGGTGAAGCTCTTCCTCACCGGCGACGATGGAAGTAGCGGCGGTGCTAGGTCTGGAAGCTTGAGCGAGGGGAGTGAGTTCAGGCGGGGAAAATGAAGTCTGATGAGGGTGAGGGGTATTTATAGCCGAAGTGAAAAACCGCTCGCCCGAAGAAATTGGACAAACGTGCCCCTGACCCTTCTCATCCTAGCGACATGTGTCACCCACATACGGTGAGGTGGAGATCGTGTGAGATCGTGGGTGAAAAGATAAGTCTTAGCGTGGGACGCAGAACGATTTGAGCAGCAAAAACAGAAAATTGAAATATGAAAATTTTAATGTTTCGTTCGCAAATTCTTCAGCTAACAAGGACACGGTGATGATTTTGAACAGGTTTCAAATAGAACGCACATGAAGAATTTGTGATCAGACTGGGTTGAGTTTAGAATAGAGGGGGAGGGGTCCGATCACATTCACCTAGAAGAAAAGTCAAGTTGAAGAGTTAGCAATAAGTGAATGTTGTAGAGGACTGAAAACTCAATATATATATATATATATAGCCAATGAAGAACACAGTCGGAAAGAGTGAAGACTATGCAAAGTTGAAGAGTTTGAACAACTGAGGAATTTCAAAAGTGAAGATTTTCAACTTTTGTTGGTGGCGAGACCCACTGTATAAAAATGATGATTTCAGACACCGCGTACAATTGTCGTAGGGCTATGAGAATCAAATTCTTCGTTAATTTCTTCACACTTAGAGGGTTAGTCTTCATTGATTGAAGAAAAATGTTACTTCGTGTGTTGCACATCTAAGTCATCAATTTTTCTTAAGTGTTAGGATGTGTGTCCTTTTCAGAGAACATTCGAAGATTCTAAGGTATTTAGCTCACACCGCAAACTTGCTAAAACTCTTCTCATCCAAGGGCTTTGTGAAGATATCGGCTAGCTGTTCTTCAGCCTTCACGTGCTCGATAGAGATGTCACCCTTGAACACATGATCACGAAGAAAATGATGACGAATCTGAATGTGCTTTGTGTTTGAGTGCTGAACTGGGTTATGAGCAATCTTGATGGCACTATCATTGTCACAGTAGAGAGGCACATTCTTCACATTGATGTCATAGTCCTTGAGGGTTTGCTTCATCCATAGCAATTGAGCACAACACGAACCAGCAGCAATGTACTCAACTTCAGCAGTAGAGAGTGATACGGAATTCTGCTTCTTCGAGAACCAACATACCAAGGAATGTCCGAGGAAATGGCATGTCCACACGATCACCAGCATATTCAGAGTCTGAATATCCAATGAGATCAAAAGCCGAGCCCTTGGGATACCATAATCCAAGTGTTGGTGTGTGAGCTAGATATCGAAGAATATGCTTCACAACCTTATGGTGTGATTCCTACGGTGTACCTTGAAAACGGTCAAACATGCAAACACTAAGCATAATATCTGGCCTAGGTGCACATAGATACAATAAAGAGCCAATCATGGAGCGGTATACCTTTTGATAGAAGTCAATACCATTTTCATTGGTGCATAGATGGACATTTGTGGGCATAAGGATTTTGACGCCTTGGCAATCTTGCATGTCGAATTTCCTCAACACATCCTTGAGGTATTTCTCCTGAGATATGAAGATGTCCTTGCGTTGATGAATTTGTAGACCTGATGTAGGGTGGAACCCTAGATGGCCGATATTTCATGAAAGGAGGGGATCCCGAGAGGACCATGAAGAACACGAGGGGAAACATGAGAGAATCACTCAAACCAACAAGAATGATCACACATATGCTAGATGCAAGTACACATATGGATCACACAATCCAATGTCAACACGGACGATAGAAAGGGTAACTGGTTCCTCTCCGTGAGGAGGTCTTCACTAGTAGAAAAATGGTCAAACGTGAAGCACATTAGTGCCGGTTTGTATTTGAGCCGGCACTAATGTATACATAAGTGCCCGTTCCAACGGATAGCCGGGCCGCTTTCATTAGTACCGGTTCATGGCGAACCTTTAGCACCGGTTCATGCTACGAACCGGTACTAATGAGAGTGGTGGCAGGATGTCAGAGTGGGGCCCTCCAGCACCTTTAGTACCGGTTCGTGCCACGAACCGGTACTAAAGGTCGTCCTATATAAACCCTTCGCCCACCAGCACTCTGTTCTTCCCCCTTTCCCCTCTCCGGCCCTCTCCTCTGTTCTTCCCTTCTTCCTCTCGAGTTCATCACAAAATTTGCCCAAAATTTGTCAAGATTTGAAGGCCCTCATCCAGTCAAATGATCACAAAGGTTAGGAACTTTATCCTTTCATCTCTCATTGCTAGATTAGCTCTTGCATTGGTTTATATAGTGATTAATTTGTGAGTTTAGTAATTTGGGAGGATATATATATATGTGCTAGTATTTGATTTATATGCAATTTGAGGTCAAAAATAACACTTAGTTTGCATATGTAGGTGTGGTTTACTTAGTGCCTTCTAAATCTCCATCGTAGCCACCGTCGATCGCTCGCACCGTCCCGTCGCCGGCACCACCTTGTGGTGAGCCTATTGTTCATGAAATTTTATATAAAAATTGATGTTTGTGTGATTTGGATATATAGTTACTCGTATAATTATCTTACCCGTACGTTGTTTGTTATACATATAGTGCCATGGTTTTGATATCCGTCCCCGTCGGCCCTAGTCCTTGTTATGATTCGGGTGTGGTATGTATATTCTCTTTTAAAACTAGTTGCATTTCGTGTTTATGACAAATTATGCCCATCAAGTTGACATAGAAATTTTTTCTAGGAGGTATCTGAACCGGAAATTCCAACCGACCCTATTGCCGAGAGGTTAAATTTAGTTGAAAGAGAAAACGAGTACTTGAAAGATAAATTGAAAAGAATTGAGGGGGAGAAGATGGAATTGGAGTTGCATGTTGCCGATGTCGTCGATGATCACAAGATCAAGATGGAGAAAATGCGCTTGAAGATTAGAAAGATTAGAAAATATGCCATCGATAGTGAGGCTTGGTATCATTATGCTGTTGGATCCATTGTTACCTTAGTTGCGATCTTGATCGTATTTGTTGTTGCATTCAAATGCTTTAGCTAGAGAGTTATTTGTTTGTTGCATTTAAGTGTTGTATGAACTTTATGTATGAACTTGTATTAATTTGGTCTATTCGGTGTTGTGTAATGAAGATGAGCCGGCAATGGATGTACGATGACCGATGCTCTCCCCAGTTCGTTGAGGGCGTGCGTACTTTTCTGCTTGCGGCTGAGGCAAACAAGCAGGCGGATGGTTTTATGCCTTGTCCATGTGCTCGCTGTAAGAATGGTCACAATTACTCTACGTCAAGAACCATTCACGTCCACCTGTTTAAGACCGGTTTCATGCCCCATTATAATGTTTGGACCAAGCACGGAGAAAGAGGGGTTATGATGGAAGACAATGAAGAAGAAGAGGACGACGACAGCTATCCTGGCCATGGGTTCCCTGAATACGATGATACAACAATGCGGGAAGAAGCTGAGCCGGTAATGCGCGAAGAAGCTGAGCCGGCAATGCGGGAAGAAGCTGAAGAAGAGGCATCAGATGAGCCCGTTGATGATCTAGGTCGGGCCATTGCCGATGCAAAGAGAAACTGCGCAAGTGATTTGGAGAAGAGGAAGTTGCAGCGCATATTAGAGGATCACAAAAAATTGTTGTACCCGAATTGCGTAGGTGACAAGAAAAAGCTGGGCACCACACTGGAATTGCTGCAATGGAAGGCAGAGAATGGTGTATCTGACAAGGGATTTGGAAAGTTGCTGGTAATGATAAAGGATATGCTTCCAAAGGACAACGAATTGCCCGAGAGTACGTACGAAGCAAAGAAGGTTGTCTGCCCTCTAGGGTTAGAGGTGCAGAAGATACATGCATGCCCTAATGATTGCATCCTCTACCACGGTGAGTACGAGGATTTGAACGCTTGCCCGGTATGTGGTGCATTGCGCTATTAGATCTGCCGCGATGACCCTGATGATGTCGAGGGCCGGCGCCCCAGGAAGAAGATTCCTGCCAAGGTGATGTGGTATGCTCCTATAATACCACGGTTGAAACGTTTGTTCCAAAACAAAGAGCATGCCAAGGCGATGCGATGGCACAGAGAAGACCGTAAGAAAGACGGAAAGTTGAGAGTACCCGCTGACGGGTCAAAGTGGAGAAAAATCGAAAGAAAGTACGGGAAGGAGTTTGCAGATGACGCAAGGAGCGTATGGTTTGGTCTAAGCGCAGATGGCATTAATCCTTTTGGGGAGCAGAGCAGTAACCATAGCACCTGGCCTGTGACTCTATGTTTGTATAACCTTCCTCCTTGGTTGTGCATGAAGCGGAAGTTCATTATGATGCCAGTGCTCATCCAAGGCCTTAAGCAACCCGGCAACGACATTGATGTGTACCTAAGGCCATTAGTTGAAGAACTCTTACAACTGTGGAATGGAACAGGTGTACGTGCATGGGACGAGCACATGGGGGAAGAATTTGACCTAAAGGCGTTGCTGTTCGTGACCATCAATGATTGGCCTGCTCTCAGTAGCCTTTCAGGACAGACAAACAAGGGATACCTCGCATGCACGCACTTTTTGGACGGTACTGACAGTATATATTTGGCTAATAAGAATGTCTACCTGGGACATCGTCAATTTCTTCCGAGCAGGCATCCCGTAAGAAAGAAAGGCAAGCATTTCAAAGGTGAGGCAGATCACCGGACGAAGCCTCGCCACCGTACTGGTGCTGATGTACATGATATGGTCAAGGATTTGAAGGTGGTCTTTGGAAAGGGTCCTGGTGGACAACCTGTTCCGAGTGACGCTGACGGACGCGCACCCATGTGGAAGAAGAAATCTATATTTTGGGACCTGCCCTATTGGAAACACCTCGAGGTCCGCTCCGCAATCGACGTGATGCACGTGACGAAGAATCTTTGTGTGGCCCTGCTTGGCTTCTTGGGCGTGTATGGGAAGACAAAAGGTACACCTGAGGCACGGGAGGACCAGCAACATATGCACGGAAAAGACGGCATACATCAGGGTCATGCAAGCTACGCTCTTACCAAAGAAGAGAAGGAAATCTTCTTTGAATGCCTGCTCAGTATTAAGGTACCGTCTGGCTTCTTGTCGAATATAAAGGGAATAATAAACATGGCAGAGAAACAGTTCCAGAACCTAAAGTCTCATGACTGCCACGTGATTATGACGCAAATGCTTCCGGTTGCATTGAGGGGGCTTCTACCGGAAAACGTTCGATTAGCCATTGTGAAGCTATGTGCATTTCTCAATGCAATCTCTCAAAAGGTAATCGATCCAGAAATCATACCAAGGTTACAGAATGATTTGGTGCAATGTCTTGTCAGTTTCGAGTTGGTGTTCCCACCATCCTTCTTCAACATCATGACGCACGTCCTAGTTCACCTATGTGAAGAGATTAACGTTTTGGGTCCTGTATTTCTACACAATATGTTCCCCTTTGAGAGGTTCATGGGAGTCTTAAAGAAATATGTTCATAACCGTGCTAGGCCAGAAGGAAGCATCTCCAAGGGCCGTCAAAATGAGGAGGTCATTGAGTTTTGTATTGACTTTATTCCTGACCTTAAGCCGATTGGTGTTCCTGAATCGCGGCATAAGGGCAGACTAGATGGAAAAGGCACGCTAGGAGGGGAACAAATAATATGTATGGACGGACATTCTCTCATTGAAGCACACTACACAGTTCTACAGAATTCCGCCTTGGTGGCTCCGTATATGGATGAACACAAGAATTTGCTATGCTCCAAACACCCGGAGCGGTCTGATGACTGGATTACACATGAACAAACCAGGAGTTTCGCCAGCTGGTTGCAAGCACGTACCATGCATGACACCTCTATTGAAGATGACATGTACTTGCTGTCCCAGTTACCATCTTCGAATATAATGACTTTCAAAGGGTACGAGATAAATGGTAATACATTTTACACGATCGCCCAAGACAAGAAGAGCACCAACCAAAACAGTGGTGTCCGCTTTGATGCAGAAACCAAGACGGGAAAGGAAACATATTATGGTTATATACAGGACATATGGGAACTTGACTATCGACGTGGTTTAAAGGTCCCTTTGTTTCGGTGCAAATGGGTCAATATGACACGAGACGGGGTAACGGAAGACCCGCAGTACGGAATGACAACAGTGGATCTCAACAATCTTGCGTATCCAGACGAACCATTCGTCCTAGCCAATGATGTGGCACAGGTTTTCTATGTGAAGGACATGTCTACCAAGCCAAGAAAAAGAAAAGATAAGGAAGCGAATGCATCGTACGATGAGTCAAAGCGGCACATAGTTCTTTCTGGGAAGAGAAACAACGTGGGAGTGGATGACAAGACAGACAAGTCAGAAGATTATGAAAAATTTGATGAAATTGCTCCATTCATAGTGAATATTGACCCGAGCATCCCGTTAAATGATGAAGATTTTCCATGGCTACGACGCAAAGGGACACACGCGAAGAAAAAGTTTCACACCCAAAGATCTGGGTTGTGATCGGCTTAACTATCATCACTTTCTTCTGTGTTTCACACCCAGGAGGAAATCTCTGTAATAGTTAGGGTAGCTAGTTATGTGTTTTGGCATTTGAAACGCGAAGAAATTTTATGTGCAAGCAAATTCTTTCATGCATTTATTGATTTTTTCAGCTAAATGACCCTGAAATTGAAAAGCATTTCAAATGAACTCAGAAAAGGATGAAAGTTGGCATGGTATCGTAATTTCCCCACATAGCATGTGCAAAAAAGTAGAGAGGGTTACCACAAAAACTGGATGCACTTCGTGTACAAAATGGACAATCTGTTTCGAAGTATCAGGGTTTCGGACGAAAGCTCAACCGTTACAAAGGCATTTCATTTTTAAATAACTTAAGCATTACCAAATTGAATATAATGATAAAACACACTAATATTAAACATAAGAAAAAAGAATCACTGGAAAATGTATTTTTAAAGTTAAGTTATTCACAAACTAGTGATTCACACAAATTTCAAATAATTCAAAATTTAAACTATTCAAATTTAAAAACTACCGGCACTAACTGAAAGTTTCTAAAAACTATCAAAAATATTCACAAAGAAACTCTAAATACAGCAAAAAACAACTAAAAAAATAAATAAAGCAGAAAAGAAAAAACTAAATGAAAAAAGCCCACCTACCGGGCCACAGCGGCCTGCATACGACTAGAAACCCAACATGTTGTTGGGCCAGGATGCAGGCCCGCAAGCCCAATAGGCCCCACAGGGCAGAGTAGCAGAGGTAGGCCCAAAAGGCCTGCTTTAGAGAGGAGCTCGAGACAGCAGCGGCGGTGGGGCTTATAAGCAGGTGTGAGCGCCCTTCGGCTAGCGAGGTGGGACTAAACTTCTGCGCCCCTCGCCTGGCAGCGCACCCCCTTTAGTACCGGGTCGTGGCACCAACCGGTACTAAAGGGGGGGCCTTTAGTACCGGTTGGAGCCAGGAACCGGTACTAAAGGGGGGTGCTTCCCCCCGCTTGGCCTGGCCAAAACAGGCCTTTAGTACCGGTTGGTGGCTCCAACCGGTACTAAAGGTGTCCCCTATATAAGAAACACTTCGAAAATTTTCAATTTCTCATCTCCCACTTCTCTCTGCCGCCGCCCCGTCCCGCGCCGTCGCCGCCCCCGTCGCGCCGTCCCCGTCGACTCCGCGACGCCCCCGTCCTCGTCGCGTCGTCCCCGTCGACTCCGCGGCACCCCCGTCGCCGTCCCGGTCGCCGATCCCCTCGCTTCGCCGTCGCCGTCGCCTTTGGATCGACCTCGCCCTCGCCGTCGCCTCGACCTTGCCCGCGCGCGCTGTGAGCCCCTCCCCCGGCCCCTCTCCTCCCTCCAATCGATCGTAGCGCACACCGGCGCCGGCGCCGGCGCCGACCGTAGTGCACACACACGCGCACGCGCACACACACACTACATGCACACACACACACACACTACACACACACTAGACGTGCACACACACACAATTTTTCTGTTTTTAGCTTTTAGTTTTTTCTGTTTTTCTGTTTTTCATACAAAGTTTTAGATGAATTAATTAATTAGATTAGATTAATGTCAAATAGTATGTAGAAATGTTAGTTATAATATATATAATGTCAAATGTTATAGAAATGTTAGTTATATAGAAATTATAGAAATTTTGGAAATGCTAGTTTTAGCTAGCTAGATGAATTAGATTAATTTCAAATTGTTAGACGATGATCGATGTTTTTTTAGTTTCTTATATTTTTAGTTATAAAATTTAGAATTTGCATATATGAAATCATCACAATCCATCATTTAAAAATGTTACTTTACTTTTGCGGCATATAGTATTTTGTTGTCGACGATGCCCGGCCCGCATCCTCGCCGTCGACACGTCCGCGACGACGTCCTGCTTCAGAGGACGTCCGAGACTGGGCTCCGCCGGACTGGCACTGGGAGGTGCTACCTTCAGGGGCGCGACGCTTGGTGAGGAACCCGGCCCCGAGTCCCGTCGTCGACCCCCATCTCCTTTGGTGGCATTCGCGTGGGCCACTTTCGGTGCGGAGGGAGCCGGCCCCGCCGGAGGTGGTACGTCGCCGTGTCAGGGAGGAGGATGAGCACGTCCATCGCTACATGGCTGCTACGGACGTCAGGTTCTCCAATACCTGGCAGGTTCTTTGGGGAGATCACCCGAGCTATGTTCCAGTGATGGTTCCTTCTCTTTGGTGTCCACCGCCCGCACCTCAGGAACCGCGAGTGGCCTAGATTACTCTGTAGTATTCGATCTTTATTAGCTTGCTAGCTCACTAGCTAGTGATGTATTCAATATTATATCTATTATTCGAGATGATGTATTCGAGATTATATCTATTATTCGAGACGATGTATTCGAGATTATATCTATTATTCGAGATTATACTGAATTGTTTTATATTTCTTTTGGCATAGTTAAATAAAAGCTATGGCGGACAATACCGACAGAGAGAGAGAATAGACCATGTTTGATATCATACGCGGGCCAGATGATGATCAGAATGAAGAAGATTTTGACGGCTCCGAATTTCTAAACAACACCGGAGAGGGTGATATGATATTCGATCGCGATGACCGAGAATATGAAGTCATGAACTACGACGAAGAACATGTTGATCCTGAAACAACAAGCACCGGCGAGGTATATATATTTATATAAGCAGAAATCTGGTGATCATCGCATGTTTAAAATGAGTTGAAGATATATTAACGAATCGATCTTTCTTCTTTCAGCCATCCGGATCGAGCAAATCTTTAGGCAAAAGGATGAAATGAGGCCTGAACAAAAAGTTGAAGGAGGGCGTAAAGTACAATATCGAGGCATTCAAACCTAATGGCGAACCATTAGCGCCTAAGAAGATTGCGGACAAGTTCATTCGTCAGTGCGGAGTTCTTGTGAAGGACCAACTCCCAATCTCCCTTCAAGAATGGAGAAAGCCAGCAAATCCACGTCCAGATGTTACTTTTGTCGACGAGAATCAAAAAAAATCTGCTTTGGGATACTCTTATGGAACATTTCAACCTACCAGATATTTCACAGAAGCAGACGTGCGGAAAGTCAAGGACGCTGCTTTTAGGAAGATGGCGGTTGCATTCAAGAACCACAAGAGAATGACGTGGGAGAAGTACGTCAAGGGAGGAAGGAAGACTCCAGTATTCGAGGGGATACTAGAGAATCAAAGTGCTCATTGGGACGATTTCATGAAATTCAAGGATTCAGAATTAGCTAAGGAACGGTCGAGAATAAACAAGAAGAATGCCGAAAAAAAGGATAAGTTCCATAAGCTGGGGCCAGGTGGCTACGCGGTGGCGATGCCTAAGTGGGATAAGTCTGAGAAAGAGATGGAGGATGCAGGTGTCACTCCGGTTACTAAGAGCTGGCCCCCCAGGTGCAGGACTTGGTTCTATGCGCATGGGGGGGAGTTGGACCCGAAGACAGGCAATGTTTCGACGAAGGCATGTCTGAACGGAGCCGACGATGCGCTACTTGTTGCAATAGAAGAGGATCGATCGGGGGTGTTCCAGCCCAACAGAGAGAACGACGAGCTTAGCGTGCCCTGGGAAATCCTGAACACCCGGGAAGAACACGAGGCAAGGGCGCTATTCCGTGGTATGAGGGGTTTTCGGACTGGAACGCCGACTACAGAACCCGTGCGAGAAATAAGATTGCGGAGGAGAAGAAGAAGAAGATGGAGGAGGAGCAAAGGAAGCTCGACTATGAACGCCTTCAAGGCCTAGAAGCAAGTCAAGCGGAATTGGCAGCTAAATTCCAGCGGCAGCAGGAGCAGATCGACTCACTTAGCCAGCAAAGGGGGTCTCAGCAGCTGCAGCAGCTAGCGGATGATCCAGCATTGGATTCCACCACCCCATCCATGCCGAGAAGCAGCGTGGGTTCCGCCCCGGGCGACGCAGTAGTGCTGGATAGATACCCTATGGATGACATTACGGAGAACACTAACTGTGAGCTACACTTCAAAATGAAGAACATATCCATGAAGGTGGCAGACGCCGTTGCTTTTTCAAATTCCCCCGAGGCAACCTTCCATTGCAACCCGATTCCAGCGGGCTATGCTCGTGTCTTGGTTGATGAGGTGGTGGACCAATATTCGGGGCTAGAGCTTGACATTCCTAGAGGTGATGAGGAGCACACACTCGGAGATGCCAAACATCGTATCATCCTATGGAGAAAGGATTGCATCATTTTTCAAAGGCCACCGACACTGCGTCACCCGACTCCTCGTCGAAGTCCGCCACCGAGTCAGCAGACTCCCGCTCCTCCAAGTCCACCAACGTGTGAGGCCACTCCTCCTCCTCCAAGTCCGGCAAAGTGTCAAGCCACTCCTCCTACAAGTCCGACACAGCGTCAGACGTCCACTCCTCCTCCAAGTCCGGCACAACCTCAGGCCACTCCTCCTCCAAGTCCGGCACAGCTTCAGGCCACTCCTCCTCGTCCAACTCAGCCCCGTCAGCCGTCTCCGCCGCCTCAGCAATCGCAGAAGAGACACCCCGCAGCTATGGTGCGTAGCAGTACCAGTCGAGGTCATAGTACAGGAAGTACAGGCGGAGGCAAGCGATATAAATATGTTCCAAACCTCACTACTCCTCTTCCTGTGAGGGCTTACGACAGGACCGAGGAGCAAACCAATGCCATAGTGCGGGCAAAAGTCGACGCCCATTTTGGACCGAAACCGCCACCGCCGCCAAGGGAGAAAGTGCCTGTGGAAGTAGTTGACCACTTCATTCGTATGGATCAACCACCAGCTCCTAAGCCTGTTGACACAGACTATGAGCGCCACATCAGGAAGTTACATCGACAACGTCTACAGAAGGAGGCGAGCTCGAGCTCGAGCAAACAACAAGCAGCTATCGAAAAATGCGGGAAAACCGTTGCCCAGCTGGGAGAACAGGCGGCGCAATCGACCCCCCTGATTGTTGTGCCGCCAACAACACGTGACAGTACGCGCGCCCAATATTATTGTGGCCAAACAGTTTACGTTCCCAAGGTGGGCGATGTGGTAATAACCCAGGAGCATATAATGCAGGCTGAAGAACTCAAGATCACTGTTGGACAAATCCTCGAGATCGAGGACATGCCTGTGATTACAGAGGAGGAAATAAAACGGAAATATATCCGGGGCCAACCTTTGGTCGAGCCAGAAGATGTCAAGAAGCTCCCAACGAGAATATATGAATTGCATCAATGGTACATGGACATTATCAAGAGATCTGATCGAGAGTCCCTCATGGTGTATGTTAAGAAGGATCATTACTACCATGAGAAAGCTGTGGCCATTGAGTATTCTGAACTGTTTCAGTTATACAATCAAGACGCACTCGACAAATCTATCGTCAGTTGCTATTGTCTGTAAGTGATTTCTTTCTGTAGTTTAAGTCTCAAGCTAGCTGTAGTGATCCTTTTGATCAATCATTACCTGTAATTATCCTCACTATATTCTTTTCTGTGGTATTATGCAGGATGAGGATGTATGAAATGAGAAAGGGTGGACGCTATGGCATTGGGTTCATTGACCCAAACACCGTTAATCAATACACATGGAAAATGAGCAAGTATTATGAAAAGCAGGTAGAGGACAGCATGCTAGAGTTCTTGAAGCGCCTCAAATACAATGAAGATATACTACTTCCTTACAACTTTGAGTGAGTCACACTTTCTTGTACTACAAATTCTCTGTTTTTGCCTACTAGCTAGCTACATGTTTTTGCTTACATATGCCCGCTTAATTAAGACATGCATACGTGTGTGCATGCAGATTTCACTGGATCTTGTGTATCATTAAAGTTGACGCCGGAACAGTTGAAATATTGGACTCGTTACTCAAAGCAAATAGTGACTACAACATCTTGTATGGGATAGTCAACAGGTAATTTCAATCATTATTAACTATATATCTCGGCCTATTTAGTTCGTCATTTCATGATATGAACTATTTAATAACCCCTTTATTCATTTTCTTTGTCGGCAGGCAGGGCTTGGGCAAGGTTCATCAGCGTCACGGAAGGCGAATGGAAACCACAGCTGAAATGGTTTCGATCCAAGGTAAGTAATTAAGTAGTACTAGCTAGCTAGCTAGCTGCCATCTCTTTAATTATCATTCTTGATTAATTATTATCTGATCAAATTAAATTCCATTCTCGTAATAAAGGCCCTGAAGCAGGCGCAGGGGACTAATCTGTGTGCATACTGCGTTTGCGAGAACATTCGCATGATGGCGTCCGAAAGGAGCAGATCTCAAAGACAGGAATGGGTACGCTTGTCAGAACACTATTCACAATTTTTACACCATTATCGATATCTAGTCACACAACTAATACACATGCATATTGATCTCCTTCTTAACAGTTCAAAGAGGTGCGGGACAAGCTCCTAGAAACGGAGCGCGTAGAAGCACTTCAAGAGGAAATAGCGGGATTTTTGCTCGACCAGGTCATAAATCCGAAGGGAGAATACTATTACCCGCTACCGCCCCCATCGAATAGGTCATGAACCACTTCCAATTGTCATCATGCTCCGAAGGCACCAATTAGGCTAATGCCACTGGCTCCGAAGGCAACATGCATATGTAGGAGAAATTGTATATAGCTATACATGTGTGTATGTGTAAATTAATATGGTGATTTGTGAGACATTGATGATATATATATGATTGGTTCTACTAGAAATTCTATTTATATATATATATATGCATAACGTGTACAATGTGTAGTACCGTAAAATACCAGCAAACGAAAAAGAATTAAAATGGAAAATACAAAATTAAATGAAAAAGAAATCATAAAACCAAAAAACCCCAAACATTTTAGTACCGGTTGGTGTTACCAACCGGTACTAAAGGGCTCCCGGCCCCCGGAGCTGGCTCGTGCCACGTGGTTGCCCTTTAGCACCGGTTCGTGCTGAACCGGTACTAAAGGAGGGGGGCCTTTAGTGCCGAAATGTTAGTGCCGGTTCCGAAACCGGCACTAAAGGGCCTTACGAACCGGTGCTATTGCACGGTTCTGCACTAGTGCTTGATGGTCTTCTCCATGAGGAGGTCTTGAATCCAATGTGGATCTTCACCAAAGAGGGGACGCGGTCTCTCTCAAGGAGTAGATCTGTATGGATGAGCAAAGTTCTATATAAAATGAGCTAAACCAATGTTGACCCTAGAAAGATGGAGGAGGAGGATTATATATAGTCTAGGGGGGGCGAAGGGGTACACGGGCCACGGCCCTTACACTGTGCGCAGACAGGGGAGGCCGGAGGTCCGGGCGTCGGGCCTGATGTCTGGGCCTTCGCGAGGGGCCGGATGTCCGGGATGGGGTGCCCGGATGTCCGTGCTGTTGGAGCTGGCCTTGTCGCTCTCTGGTTGGAGGGTGCCAGATTTCCGGGCTTCTGGCCAGATGTCCGGGACCTGTAGGTGCTTAGCGGCTGGGTTGCGACTGTAATGGATGTCTCCAGTGGCCGGATGTCCGGGGCTGAGGCCGGAAATCCGGGTCCTGGAGCTGCCTTCTTCTCCTTTTGGCGTACCTCTTCTTCCATGAACATGGCAGCTTTTCCATCTTCACGAGCATCTTCGGGAGGGTCCACTTGGTACCTGATCATGCACAACATTTCGGACTTAGGTAGTAGCCATGTCTCGAGAGGATCATATGTGATATCACTAAGGAAGAAAGTCACCTCGGTCTCGAGATCTCTAGCTCTAGCTCATGTCATAGGTCCTCCTGGCACTTCGTGAGACGATGGTAGGTCCATGAGGATGACCGTAGGATGCTTCGCATTATCTCCCCTCCCTTGGGAAAGATCCGACCTCGGATCGAAATCTTCATCACCATGGTAGGGAGAGAGATCTTTGACGTTGAAGATGTCGCTCATGGATTACTTGTCGCATGGAATGTCGATCTTGTAGGCGTTGTTGTTGTAGCGTTCAAGCACCTGGAAGGGTCCATCCACTCGTGGTCGAAGTTTGGACTTGCGTTCGTGGGGGCAACAGTCCTTGCGAAGGTGTAGCCACACAAGATCTCCAATGTTGAGCACCATGGGGTGCTTGTTGATGTTGAGCTTGGTCGCGAGTCGTTGCACTTGGCACTGAATGGTGTGCCATGTATCTTCATGCATCTTCTTGAGATAGTTGACTCGGGCACCCACGTCCATATTTGTGCGCTCTTGTAGTGGTAGAGGGAGAATGTCCAATGGGGACTATGGGTTGAAACCGTAGACGATCTCAAAGGTGAACTTGCTGGTAGTCAAGTGTCTTGCTCGGTTGTAGGCGTACTCGGAGATAGGTAGACACTCCTCCCACTCTTTGATATTCTTCTTGATTAGCAGGTGAAGTAGAGTGGAGAGTGTGCGGTTGGTCACCTCTGTTTGGCCGTTGGTTTGTGTATGGTAAGCCGTGGAGAAGAGCAGCTTGATTCCGAGCTTGGCGCATAGGGTTTTCCAAAAGTAGCTTAGGAACTTGACGTCGCGGTCTGAGACTATCGTCTTTGGTACTCCATGGAGGCGCAATATTTACCTACAAAAGAGATTGGCAACATGTGAAGCATCGTCTATCTTGTTGCAAGAATGAAATGAGCCATCTTAGGGAATTGGTCCAGAACAACAAACACGGAATCCTTTCCATTTCTAGTTCTAGGCAAACCAGGCACAAAATCCATGGTAATATCTTCCATGGTTGGTACAGAATTAGAAGAGGCATATAGAGACCATGGGATTGAGCTTTAGACTTAGCTTTGCGACATGTAGAGCATCGGTTGGTGAAGCGGTTGACATCGCGAAACATCTTTGGCCAATAATAGTTCTTGGAGAGCATAGCGAATGTCTTGTCACGTCCAAAATGTCCCATTAGTCCTCCGCCATTAGATTCTTGCAAAATTAGCAAACGAAGAGAAGACTCGGGGATGCAAAGTTTGTTAGCTCTCATAATATAATCATCTTTGATGTAATAGCGTTCCCAAGATGTATGCGTCAAACATTTGGCAGAAGGAATAGCAAAAGTAGGATCATGCGCATACAAGTATTTTATGTGCTCAAAGCTAATGACATCCAATTCAAGTTTAGTAACAAGCATGCATATGCGAGAAAGTCCATCCACCACAACATTTTCCTTACCTTTAATGTACTTGATGACATAAGGAAAATACTCAATGAACTCAGTCCATTTATCATGACGCTTGCTCAACTTAGTTTGACCCTTAAGGTATTTAAGTGTTTCATGGTCGATATGGATGATAAATTCATGAGGGCGAAGAAAATGTTCCCATTCATGCAAAACTCACACTAAAGCATATAGCTCTTTGTCATAGATGGGGTAATTGAGTTGCGCTCCAGAAAGTGTCTCACTAAAGTAAGCTATGGGGCACTTCTCTTGCGTTAACACACCTCCTATGCCATTACCACTAGCATCGCAATGAATCTCAAAGGGTTTGTCAATGTTTGGTAATGCAAGCACGGGAGCACGAGTAAGAAAATTCTTAAGCTCATTGAATGCGGTATCTTGGGATGGTCCCCAAACAAAGGGCACATTCTTCTTACTCAAAGCATGCAAAGGTGAATCAATGGTGGTAAAGTCCTTCACAAATCTACGGTAGAAACCGGCTAAACCAAGGAAGCTACGCACTTGATGCAAGTGTGGCCAAGTTTTAATAGCATTGATCTTAGATTCATCAACATGAACACCCTTAGAAGATACAACGAAACCCAAGAAAACAAGCTTGTCAACACCAAAAATGCATTTATCCATATTAGCCAAAAGGTGCTCTTTTCGAAGAGTTTGTAGCACGGTCTTAAGGTGGGTGAAATGATCTTTGAGAGATTTGCTAAACACAAGAATATCATCAAAGTAGACCACAACAAATACACCAATATAAGGTAGAAAAACAAAATGCATGAGTCGCATGAAAGTACCGGGTGCTTCGGATAAACCCATTGGCATAACAAGCCATTCATATAAGCCAAACTTGGTCTAAAATGCGGTTTTCCATTCATCACCTTCTTGGATGCGTATTTGATACTAGCCACTCTTAACATCAATCTTAGAGAAAATTGTGGCTCCGCTGAGCTCATCAAGCATATCATCTAGGCATGGAATAGGGAAACGATAACACACGGTAATTGAATTGATAGGACGGTAATCGGAACACATGCGAAATGTACCATCTTTCTTGGGAACAAGGATTACCGGGATGACACAAGGGCTCAAACTTTCTCGTACATGGCCATTGTCGATGAGTTGTTGTACTTGCCGTTGTATCTCCTTAGTTTCCTCGGGATTGACGCGGTAGGGAGCCTTGTTAGGAAGTGGAGCTCCGGGGATGAGGTCGATTCGGTGCTCGATGCCTCGTAGAGGAGGTAGCTCGTCCGGGAAAACATCTTGGAATTCCTGCAATAGAGAAGATGACACTAAATGTAGATTGTGAGAGGTGTTAGCTTTTAGTGCCTCGTCCTTCACAAAAGGACATAGTGCATGACACTAGATGGGTTCTCACACACTTCTCTTATCTCACTTTTGTTGGAAAATAGAACTAAGTTCTTCTTGTCGCTCATCATGGAGGCACTCAATTTGGGCTTGTGGTGCTCACTCTCTTTTTGGTGGTTCACTCTCTCACTATTCTCTCCACGATGGGTGGTTTGCTTGTCGGTGATCACTTGGCTTGGAGACATAGGGTGAAGTACATACTCCTTTCCTTTCATCTTGAAGATATAGTGATTCGTTCGGCCATTGTGGATGACACCTCTATCAAATTGCCATGGTCGCCCAAGAAGAAGGTGGCAAACGGTCATTGGAACGACATCACACTCCAAAGTGTCTTCGTAAGCTCCGATTTTGAAGGAGACTTGCACTCTATGCTAGACTTGGATAGTACCGGAGTCGCTTAGCCATTGAACTTTGTAGGGATGTGGGTGCTTCATCTTGACCAATTGGAGCTTGGAGCATAGTTCTTCACTACCTAAGTTATGGCAACTCCCTCCATCGATGATGAGCTTGACGGACCTTCCATTGATGTCGGCCTTGGTATGAAAGATATTGTAATGCCCTCGATGCGGTTACATCTCCTACGTGTCGAAGCACGACTTAGAGGCATAACCGCATTGAAAGCAATGTCACAAGTAAGGTAATCTTCACAACAACCCATGTAAATAGATAAAAGGGGAAAAGGTACATAGTCACTCGCCACGTCACACAAATACATGAATAACATTACAATCATCCAATACACTCATGGTATGACCACGGTACCAAAATAAAGATAAACCCCCACATGCGACAAAGTCCCAGATCGCCCCAACTAGGCACCACTACTGACCATCTAGGAAAGACACATAGTAACGACGAGAGTCTTCATCGAACTCCCACTTGAGCTCAAGCGCATCGTCTGGAGCGGTATCATCGGTCCCTACATCTGGTTTTGGAAGTAAACTGTGAGTCACGGGGACACAACAATCTCGCACCCTCGCGATCAAGACTATTTAAGCTAATAGGTAAGGCAAAGGTATGATGTGGAGCTGCAGCAAGCGACTAGCATATATGGTGGCTAACATACGCAAAAGAGAGCGAGAAGAGAAAGAAAAGAACGGACGGATAACTATGATCAAGAAGTGATCCTAGAACAACCTACGTCAAACATTACTCCAACACCATGTTCACTTCCTGGACTCTGCCGAGAAGAGACCATCACGGTTACACACACGGTTGATTCATTTTAATTAGGTTAAGTTTCATGTTATCTACAACCGGACATTAACAAATTCCCATCTGCCCATAACCGCGGGCACGGCTTTCGAAAGTTCAAATCCCTGCAGGGGTGTCCCAACTTAGCCCATCACAAGCTCTCATGGTCAATGAAGGATATTCCTTCTCCCAAGACAATCCGATCAGGCTCGGCATCCAGGTTACAAGACATCCTCGACAATGGTAAAACAAGTCTAGCAACACTGCCCGAATGTGCCGACAAATCCCGATAGGAGCTGCACATATCTCGTTCTCAGGGCACACTCAGATGAGATATCCTACGAGTAAAACCAACCCTCAAGTTGCCCCGAGGTGGCCCCGCAGTCTACTCGGTCGGACCTACACTCATAGTTCAAATCCCTGCAGGGGAGTCCCAACTTAGCCCATCATAAGCTCTCACGGTCAACGAAGGATATTCCTTCTCCCAAGACAATCCGATCAGGCTCGGCATCCAGGTTACAAGACATCCTCGACAATGGTAAAACAAGTCCAGCAACACCGCCAGAATGTGCCATGGTAAAACATATCTCATTCTCAAGGCACACTCAGATGAGACATCCTACGAGTAAAACCAACACAAAGGAGCACTGGCCCACGGGGTTTAAATAAAGATGACCCTCGGGCTCCGGAAACCCAAGGGAAAAAGAGGCTAGGTGGCAAATGGTAAAACCAAGGTTGGGCATTGCTGGAGGACTTTTATTCAAGGCGAACTGTCAAGGGGTTCCCATTATAACCCAACCGCGTAAGGAACGCAAAATCCGGGAACATAACACCGATATGATGGAAACTAGGGCGGCAAGAGTGGAATAAAAAACTAGGCATAAGGCTGAGCCTTCCACCCTTTACCAAGTATATAGATGCATTAAGATAACAAGATAATATGGTGATATCCCAACAATAAACAATGTTCCAACAAGGAACGATCTCCAATCTTCACCTGCAACTAGCAATTCTATAAGAGGGGCTGAGCAAAGCGGTAACATAACCAATCAAGGGTTTGCTAGGACATGGTGGGTTAGAGGTTTGACATGGCAATTTGGGAGGCATGATAAGCAAGTGGTAGGTATCGTAGCATAGGCATAGCAAAAAAGCGAGCATCTAGCAAGCAAAGATAGAAGTGATTTCAAGGGTATGATCATCTTGCCTGCAAAGTTGTCAGAATTGACTTGATCCTCGAAAGCGAACTCAATGGGCTCCTCGTTCACGAACTCGTCTCCCAGCTCTACCCAAACAAGAACAACAAGCAAACGGAACACAATCAACCACGTGTAATGCTCAAACAACATGATGCAAACATGGTATGATATGCGGGATGCGGTATGTGATGCATATGCAAGATTTGACAAGGAATGATTGAACCTGGCCTCAACATGGAAATCCAAGACCGCCACTGGAAAGGTGAGGTGATTTCGGTTGAAATCGATATAAAGATCACCGGAATCGGATGCACGGTTTGGAAATGGCAAGCAAAACAAATATGGCACCGGTCTGCGATAACCAGCAAGTGACCAACTAAATGCAACAAGATAAATATCCTACAGCACTCAAACATGACAACAAAATACATGGCAGGGATCCACTCATGATGCTTGGCAAAATATGAACACTGAGCTATGGCTAATTCATCCATTAACAGGTTCAAACAAGCATGGCAAAAGAGAAAATGATAACAGGTTTCAGACTTAGTGAAATTAACACAAGTCTGGAATTTATCATCAGGAAGCACACTTTAGAGCATGAAAACTACATGCTACAGGAACTTAACATGGCAAAGAAAGGCATGGCATGAATCTACTCAAAGTACTTAACAAAAGTCCCTTAGTGACCTTGAGCCAAAAGGGATCAGAGAATACAATTGCAAGCATGTGAACATGGTAAAAACATAAACAGATTCAGACTTAGTGAAAAACCGGAGCATGCAAATCAGTTAACGAGTAGGCATGTTTATGAGCTCGATGCACTCACTATAGAGCATGGCATGACAAACTAAGCATAAACCGATGAAGAATACATAGCATAGAAGCTATACATGGCAAGAACAACAACATAGCATGCACGGATCAATAGCAACATCCTCGGCAAAATCGCTAAACATGTCTACAATCTTCCAGGATTCACTTTATAGCAAAAGTAGAGCTCGATTGACTCAAGCTAGGGTAATCCATAATTGCAAACAAAGACATGGATGGATAGAGCACCACAATGTTAACAAAACATCCTTACTGATCATCCTCAAAAGAGGCACGGATCACTAGGAAACAACATGAACATATGGCATAACGACAAAAACAGAACAAGGACTTAGGGAAATTCTAAGGCCCTGAAATCAGCATTACTGATTACGCTACTTTGCAAGCTTGTTCTAGTCGCCAAAAATGTCACAAAATACATGGCAAGCTCCTCTGTAAAGATGGCATGGCATATAACAAAACACATGTAGAGCTCAGGATCATAGCATGCACAAATTAATCATGGCAAAAATGACAAATAGCTATTTGCTGAAATAGATCTACCAAATTCATCACATAGCCCTCTTCCAACAGCATTTCGGGAATCAAGATGAGCTCAAATGAAAATGATGCAATGAGAAGAAATGATGTACTCGTCGAGACGAACATTTTGATATGCTACACGCACGAATCAGATCTACGATTAGAGAGATACGACATGATGAAAATTACCAAAAAATAGGGTTTTGGGGGATAAAAAGTCAACCGTCTCCTAGATCCAGATCTGGATCCGGGCGGTTACTGTAGCAGGAGGGAGTCGCCGGAGTTCGTCGCCGGAAATGGGGGCGACGGCGGCCGGACTTGGCGGCGCGTGGGAGGCGGAGGCCAGACGGCAAGGTGGGCGTCCTCAGGCACCGCGCGGCGTCCACGGAGGCGAGGGATGGCGAGGTAGGCGCTGCGGTGGAGTTCGGCGATGGTGGCGGCTGCCGGAGTGGCAGGGTCGTGGCGGAGGCGGCTGAGCGCGGCACCGGCGCGGGAGGAGAAGAGGCGTGGGCGCGGGCGTCAGTCGGCGGCGGCTTGGGCCGGGGAGGGCCCGCCCTGGGCCGAGCGGCCTGGCGGCGGAGGGAGGCAGACAGCGCCACGTGGCAGCGCGCCACTGGCTGCGGGCGGCGGCGCGATTTCGTCCGCCCGGGACGGACGTGTCCGGCGGCGGCGCGAGGGGATGTTTAGGGTTGGGAGGAGAAGAGACCCAGGATTTTTGTGGGGGTATCTATATATAGGCGTAGAGGGAGCTAGTAATGTCCAAATGAAGTGCGGTTTTCGGCCATGCAATTGTGATCGAACCCTCTAGACGATGGAGGGGTTTTTGGTGGGTTTTGGACAAAATTGGAAGGGTGTTGGGCTGCAACACAAACGAGGCCTTTTCGGTCCCTCGGTTAACCGTTGGAGTATCAAACGAAGTTCAAATGGCACGAAACTTGACAGGCGGTCTACCGGTAGTAAACCAAGGCCGCGTGGCAACTCTCGGTCCAATCCGGAAATGTTTAACACCCACACACGAAAAGAGGTAAAAGGGTCACCGGGTGACATAGGTGCGCCGGAATGCAAAACGGACAACGGGGAAAATGCTCGGATGCATGAGACGAACACGTATGCGATGCAATGGACATGATGACATGATATGAGATGCATGACAAAGGCAACAACACACGGAGAGAAAAACCCGACACCGAGGAAAATAAAATAACTTAGCGCCGGAAACGGCAAGAGTTGGGATACATATAAGGTAAATTACATCCGGGGTGTTACAACACTCCACCACTACAAAAAGGATCTCGTCCCGAGATATAGGACTGGAAAAACGCTGGGTACTCAGAACGGAGGTGATCCTCGCGTTCCCAGGTGGCTCCACGGTCGGAATGATGTGACCACTTGACTTTGAGGAATTTGATTGACTTAATTGCGAGTCTTGCGCTCAGTTTCTTCAAGAATAGCAACGGGGTGCTCATGATAAGAAAGGTCTTCTTGGAGTTCAATGTCTTCGAAGTTGATGGTGCGGTCAGGAGTCTTGAAGCACTTGTGGAGCTGAGAGACATGGAACACGTCGTGCACATTTGCAAAGTTGGAGGGAAGCTCAAGTTGATAGGCGAGATCCCCTATCTTGCTGATGATCTTGAAAGGGCCCACGTATCTATGGGCAAGCTTCCCTTTGATACCAAAGCGAAGAGTACCTTTCATTGGAGAGAAGCGGAGGTAAACATGGTCTCCGATCTCGAAAGCCAAATCACGATGCTTACTATCATAGTAGCTCTTCTGGTGCGATTGCGCTGCTTTGAGGTTATCACGAATGACTTTGCACATTTCCTCTGCCTCTGAGATCAAGTCATTTCCAAGAAGTTGACGTTCACCAGTCTTAGACCAGTTAAGAGGAGTACGGAACTTCCTGCCATAGAGAATTTCAAATGGGGCCTTGCCTGAACTCCCTTGAAAACTGTTGTTGTAGGAAAACTCGGCATATGGAAGACGATCTTCCCACTTCATACCGAAAGAGATAACGCAAGCCCTGAGCATATCTTCAAGAATCTGATTGACACGCTCGACTTGGCCGCTAGTTTGAGGATGAAAAGATGTGCTGAAACAGATGTTGGTGCCCATGGCCTTCTGAAAAGAATCCCAAAACTTGGAGGTAAAGATGATGCCACGGTCTAAAGAGATCAACTGCAGAATACCGTGCAGAGAGACAATCCAAGAGGTATAAAGCTATGCCAATTGAGCTGCTATGATAGACTCTTTGATAGGTAGGAAGTGAGCCACTTTAGTGAGTTTGTCGATGACAACGAATATAGCATCATTGCCACGCTTGGACTTTGGAAATCCCGTCACGAAGTCCATCTCAATGTGGTCAAACTTCCATTCTGCAATGGCAAGAGGTTGGAGGAGACCAGCTAATCGTTGGTGTTCTGCCTTCACTCTTCTATAGACATCACATTCATTCACGAACTGAGCAATCTCACGCTTCATTTGAGTCCACCAATAAGCCTGCTTGAGGTCCTGGTACATCTTTGTGCTCCGAGGGTGGATGGAGAGGAGTGAATTGTGAGCCTCATTCATAATGACTTTACGAAGGTCACCTTTAGGCACAGCAATGTGATCCTCAAAGAAGATAGTATCCTTGTCATCAAGGCGATAGCACTTGTACTTGGATTGACTCTTGGCAATCCCAATCTTCACCTTCTTCACCATAGCATCAAGAAGTTGAGCCTCGCGAATCTGATCTTCCAAAGTAGGAGAAACTTGGAGGTTGGCGAGGAAACCTTGAGGAACAACTTGCAGATTGAGTTTGCGGAAAGCTTCACAAAGCTCAGGTTGGTAAGGCTTGAGAATCAAACTGTTGTAGTAAGCGTTCCTACTCAGTGCGTCAGCAATTACATTGTCGTTGCCTAGAGTATATTCCATGCTCGGATTATACTCTTGAATCATCTCAACCCAACGAGTCTGCCTGAGGTTGAGATTAGGCTGAGTGAAGATGTACTTGAGACTCTTTTGGTCAGTGAAGATGTCCACTTTTCTTCCCAATAAGAGATGTCTCCAAGTCAAAAGAGGAAGCACAACTACCGCCAACTCGAGGTCGTGAGTGGGGTAGTTATTTTCATTGGGCTTCAACTGGCCAGAAGTATAGGCCACAACTTTCTTCTCTTGCATCAACACTTCACCAAAACCTTGAAGAGAGGCATCGTAGAAGACCTCGAATGGTTTGGATTCATCAGGAGGAGTCAGAACTGGAGTAGTGACTAATTTCTCTTTCAAAGTGTTGAAAGCGATGTCACATTCAGGAGATCAAACATACTTCACGTGCTTCTAGAGAAGGTTGGAAAGCGGCTTCGCTATCTTTGAAAAGTTCTCAACGAACCTTCGACAGTAGCTTGCGAGACCAAGGAAGCTGCGGAGTTGCTTCACGTTCTGAGGTGGTTCCCAATTCACAATTGCAGACACCTTCTCAGGATTCACCGCTATGCCCTTGGCAGAGATGATATGTCCAAGATAGAGAACCTCATCGAGCCAAAACTCGCACTTTGTAAACTTGGCGTAGAACTGATGTTCTCTGAGCTTATCCAGCACCAAACGCAAGTGCTTGGCATGATCTTCCTTGTTCTTGGAAAAGACCAAAATGTCATCGAGGTAGACCAAGACGAAGTCATTTGTGTAGGGGTTGAAGATGAAGTTCATCATGCAAGAGAAAGTCGGAGGAGCGTGGACGAGGCCAAAAGACATGACAGTGTATTCATATGAACCATAACTTGTTTTGAAAGCCGTCTTGGGGATATCTTGCTCACGAATTCTGATCTGGTGATAGCCCATACGGAGATCAAGCTTGGAGAATACTTGAGCACCTTTGAGTTGTTCAAATAGCTCGTTCATGTTGGGAAGTGGGTACTTGTTCTTTATAGTCTTCTTGTTCAATGGACGGTAGTCAACACAAAGTCGGTCCGTTCCATCCTTCTTCTTCACAAAAAGAACTCCACAACCCCACGGAGAAGAACTAGGTCGGATGAGACCCATACACTCTTGTTCATCGAGTTGTTTCTTCATCTCCTTCAACTCTTTAGGTCCCAGCTTGTAAGGACGTTTGCAAACAGGTTCCGTACCAGGCTCAAGATCGAGGACGAATTCAACTGGTCGGTGCGGAGGCATTCCTGGAAGCTCTTCTGGAAAGACGTCTTGATATTCGCAAACGACTGGAATTTGCGAGATGGCCTCCATCTCATACATCTCATTGAGAGAAAATAGACGAATGGTATCATCACGGGCGGCAAAGACAATTACATCCTCAGACGAATGAGTCAATTGAATCTGCCTCGCAGCACAATCAAGATGAGCCTTGTGCTTAGAAAGCCAATCCATACCGAGAATAAGATCAATATCCGAGTTACCAAGGACCACTGGAGAGGACAGAAACTTGTAGTCGCCCAACGTGATAGAGACATCGGGAGCAACCAAACTAGAAGTCAAAAGCTTGCCGGGAGAAACAACTTGCATGACTTTGGGCATAACCTCTGTATCAACATTGTGCTTCGATGCAAATGGGAATGACAAGAAAGAATGCGATACACCAGTGTCAAAATGTACTTTTGCAGGAACCTCATTAACAGGAAGGTTACCCATGATGACATCTGACGAGTCCTCTGCCTGAGCTGCATTCATCAAGTTGACCTTGGCGTGCTTGGGTTTATGCTTGACAACAACTATACTTGCCGATCTCACAGGAGGAGGAGGAGGGAGACGCCTCTGATTGAAGCATCTGTTGGCATAGTGACCCTTCTGTTGGCACTTGTTGCACATGACCTCCGAGAGCGGACGGTGATACGGAAAACTTGACCCTGGAGCTTGAGACGAAGTCTTGTTCTGAAAGCAAGGGTTGGGTGGGTGGGAAGATCCACTGCCACCTTTGCTCTTTTGCTAATGAGGCTGACGGAACAGAGGAGGAGGAAGCCAATACTTTTGCTGCTTAGCCACTTGAGTTGAGGAAGAAGGAGTTGCATCTCTGACTCGCTTCTTGGAAGCATCACACTTCAGTTGAGCATTCTCTTGCTTCATTGCCATGTTGTAAAACTCATCGTACCTCTTGGGCTCAAAGACGACGAGAGCTAGCTGGATTTCTTCTCTGAGACCACCCCTGAACTGATATATCATGCTCTTCTCGTCAGGGACGTCTTGCTTAGCAAAACGGGCAAGCTTCTGAAACATTTTGTTGTACTCGTAAACAGACATAGTGCCTTGCTTCAGGTTGCGGAATTCCTCACGCTTGCTTTCAACCACACTCTGAGGAATATGATGAGCTTTGAAGTCTTGATAGAATTCATCCCAGGTAATCACACTGCCTCTTCTGGAATCTTTATACTGTTGAAACCATTCTGCAGCTTGGTCTTTGAGTTGGAAGGAAGCGAACTTGACAAAGTCCTCAGGCCTGACGTTACTGCACTCGAAATGCTTGCATATGTCCACGAGCCAATCATCAGCGTTTGTTGCCTCAACACAATTGCTGAAGGTCTTTGGCTGATTAGCAAGGAACTGGTTGAGTGTAGCAAACTGATTCTGATTGTTGCCACGACCCTGGTTCCCTTGGTTGCGCTCTTGAAGAAGTTGCATGATCAGCTGTGTGTTTGCATTGGTAGCGGCCATCATAGCTTGCCATGCCTCCGGAGGTGGAGGTGGTGGTGGCGGATCAGGATTCAGAGTCGTGCGCGTTGGAGGAGCCATCCTGAAGAGGTTGACATCCGTTAGCACATTGACACACAAATATTGAAGCTGAATCAAACGGGTTGAAATTGCAGCATATAGTCTTCACATCCGAACAAAATGAACGAATGCATTCCAATTGAAATGGTCACATATCCATAAATTGAGAAGCCACTTAGAATTGAGGTAGAAGAATAAAAACAAGGTACGGACAAGAACGAATACTTGGTGAGGATTACCCAATCCCAAACCAAATATCCGCGGAAGAAGAACTAGAGCTACAAGAATCCCACCAATGAAACTCCTGAACCTTTCCGATTATGCAATCAGGTGTTGGGGATACAGGGGAAGCATAATATCTCACCCAAATCTAGCAAATCCTACATCCAGCTGTATCCATCCTTCAACACATAACCGAGAAACCTTCGGAAATCATTTACCTCAACCTTCGAAAAGCATCCATTATACAAGTTATGGCAATACTCCCGAACTCCCGCCCCAATACTGGGTGGCGTCAAGGTTACCTCACCATCAACTTCATAAAAGAGATTTTCGATGTCGGCGAAACTCAGGTATTCCAGAATCTCAACGATAAAATTGTGACGACAACACCTCGGAGCTCAAGTCCCCGGGACACTGCCACAAACCCTAAATGACAGGAGGCACCAAGAACAATGTTCTCGTCAAAAATTGATCGGAACGATTCCAAGATACCCGCGTGATCCTAAAATATTTTTTAGTGAAATTTGAGCAGAGAAGAGTCAAAACTCTACGTCACGATGCCTCACCAGAGCGATAAAGGGACTGGGGATTAAAAAGAATTCCTAAACTCTCTGATATATAATTCCTAAATGACTCAAAACATTTTTCTAGACTCAACAACACCAATGATTCGATCAAGCAGGGGGCTCCTAAAGTCGGGGAAGGCTCTGATTACCAACTTGTAACACGTCGATGCGGCTATATCTCCTATGTGTCAAAGCACGACTTAGAGGCATAACCGCATTGAAAGCAATGTCGCAAGTAAGGTAATCTTCACAACAACCCATGTAAATAGATAAAAGGGGAAAAGGTACATAGTTGGCTTACACTCGCCACGTCACACAAATACATGAATAACATTACAATCATCCAATACACTCATGGTCCGACTACGGTACCAAAATAAAGATCAACCCCCACATGCGACAAAGTCTCGATCGCCCCAACTGGGCACCACTACTGATCATCTGGGAAAGACACATAGTAACAACGAGAGTCTTCATCGAACTCTCACTTGAGCTCAAGCGCATCGTCTGGAGCGGTATCATCGGTCCCTGCATCTGGTTTTGGAAGTAAACTGGGAGTCACGGGGACTCAGCAATCTCGCACCCTCGCGATCAAGACTATTTAAGCTAATAGGTAAGGCAAAAGTATGATGTGGAGCTGCAGCAAGCGACTAGCATATATGGTGGCTAACATACACAAAATAGAGCGAGAAGAGAAAGCAAAGCACGGACGAATAACTATGATCAAGAAGTGATCCTAGAAGAACCTACGTCAAACATTACTCCAACACCGTGTTCACTTCCCGGACTCCGCCGAGAAGAGACCATCACGGTTACACACGCGGTTGATTCATTTTAATTAAGTTAATTTTCATGTTATATACAACCAGACATTAACAAATTCCCATCTGTCCATAACTGCGGGCACGGCTTTTGAAAGTTCAAATCCCTGCAGGGGAGTCCCAACTTAGCCCATCATAAGCTCTCACGGTCAACGAAGGATATTCCTTCTCCCAAGACAATCCGATCAGGCTCGGCATCCAGGTTACAAGACATCCTCGACAATGGTAAAACAAGTCCAGCAACACCGCCAGAATGTGCCATGGTAAAACATATCTCATTCTCAGGGCACACTCAGATGAGACATCCTACGAGTAAAACCAACACACAGAGGAGCACTGGCCCACGGGGTTTAAATAAAGATGACCCTCGGGCTCCGGAAACCCAAGGGAAAAAGAGGCTAGGTGGCAAATGGTAAAACCAAGGTTGGGCATTGCTGGAGGACTTTTATTCAAGGCGAACTGTCAAGGGGTTCCCATTATAACCCAACCGCGTAAGGAACGCAAAATCCGGGAACATAACACCGATATGATGGAAACTAGGGCGGCAAGAGTGGAATAAAAAACTAGGCATAAGGCTGAGCCTTCCACCCTTTACCAAGTATATAGATGCATTAAGATAACAAGATAATATGGTGATATCCCAACAATAAACAATGTTCCAACAAGGAACGATCTCCAATCTTCACCTGCAACTAGCAATTCTATAAGAGGGGCTGAGCAAAGCGGTAACATAACCAATCAAGGGTTTGCTAGGACATGGTGGGTTAGAGGTTTGACATGGCAATTTGGGAGGCATGATAAGCAAGTGGTAGGTATCGTAGCATAGGCATAGCAAAAAAGCGAGCATCTAGCAAGCAAAGATAGAAGTGATTTCAAGGGTATGATCATCTTGCCTGCAAAGTTGTCAGAATTGACTTGATCCTCGAAAGTGAACTCAATGGGCTCCTCGTTCACGAACTCGTCTCCCAGCTCTACCCAAACAAGAACAACAAGCAAACGGAACACAATCAACCACGTGTAATGCTCAAACAACATGATGCAAACATGGTATGATATGCGGGATGCGGTATGTGATGCATATGCAAGATTTGACAAGGAATGATTGAACCTGGCCTCAACATGGAAATCCAAGACCGCCACTGGAAAGGTGAGGTGATTTCGGTTGAAATCGATATAAAGATCACCGGAATCGGATGCACGGTTTGGAAATGGCAAGCAAAACAAATATGGCACCGGTCTGCGATAACCAGCAAGTGACCAACTAAATGCAACAAGATAAATATCCTACAGCACTCAAACATGACAACAAAATACATGGCAGGGATCCACTCATGATGCTTGGCAAAATATGAACACTGAGCTATGGCTAATTCATCCATTAACAGGTTCAAACAAGCATGGCAAAAGAGAAAATGATAACAGGTTTCAGACTTAGTGAAATTAACACAAGTCTGGAATTTATCATCAGGAAGCACACTTTAGAGCATGAAAACTACATGCTACAGGAACTTAACATGGCAAAGAAAGGCATGGCATGAATCTACTCAAAGTACTTAACAAAAGTCCCTTAGTGACCTTGAGCCAAAAGGGATCAGAGAATACAATTGCAAGCATGTGAACATGGCAAAAACATAAACAGATTCAGACTTGGTGAAAAACTGGAGCATGCAAATCAGTTAACGAGTAGGCATGTTTTCGAGCTCGATGCACTCACTATAGAGCATGGCATGACAAACTAAGCATAAAACCATCAAGAATACATAGCATAGAAGCAAGACATGGCAAGAACAACAACATAGCATGCATGGATCAATAGCAATATCCTCGGCAAAATCGCTAAACATGTCAACAATCTTCCAGGATTCACTTTATAGCAAAAGTAGAGCTCGATTGACTCAAGCTAGGGTGCTCCATAAATGCAAACAAAGACATAGATGGATAGAGCACGACAATGTTAACAAAACATCCTTACTGATCATCCTCAAGAGAGGCACGGATCACTAGGAAACAACATGAACATATGGCATAACGACAAAAACAGAACAAGGACTTAGTGAAATTCTAAGTCCCTGAAATCAGCATTACCGATTATGCTACTTTGCAAGCTTGTGCTAGTCGCCAAAAATGTCAAAAAAATACATGGCAAGCACCTCTGTAAAGATGGCATGGCATATAACAAAACACATATAGAGCTCAGGATCATAGCATGCACATATTAATCATGGCAAAAATGACAAATAACTATTTGCTGAAACAGATCTGCTAAATTCATCACATAGCCCTCTTCCAACAGAATTTAGGGAATCAAGATGAGCTCAAATGAAAACAATGCAATGAGAAGAAATGATGTACTCGTCGAGACGAACATTTTGATATGCTACATGCACGAATCGGATCTACGATTAGAGAGATACGACATGATGAAAACTGCCAAAAATTAGGGTTTTGGGGGATAAAAAGTCAACCGTCTCCCAGATCCAGATCTGGATCCGGGTGGTTACTGTAGCAGGAGGGAGTCGCCGGAGTTCGTCGCCGGAAATGGGGGCAACGGCGGCCGGACTTGGCAGCACTCGTCGGCACGTGGGAGGCGGAGGCCAGACGGCGAGGTGGGCGTCCTCGGGCACCGCGCCGCGTCCACGGAGGCGAGGGACGGCAAGGTAGGCGCTGCGGCGGAGTTCGGCGATGGTGGCGGCGGCCGGAGCGGCAGGGTCGCGGCGGAGGCGGCTGAGCACGGAGCCGGCGCCGGAGGAGAAGAGGCGTGGGCGCGGGCGTCGGTCGGCGGCGGCTTGGGCCGGGGAGGGCCCGCCCTGGGCCGAGTGGGCTGGCCGCGGAGGGAGGTAGACAGTGCCACGTGGCAGCGCGCCACTGGTTGCGGGCGGCGGCGCGATTTTGTCCGCCCAGGACGGACGTGTCCGGCGGCGGCGCGAGGGGATTTTTAGGGTTGGGAGGAGAAGAGACCCGGAATTTTTGTGGGGGGGGGTCTATATATATAGGCGTAGAGGGGGCTAGGAATGTCCAAATGGAGTGCGGTTTTCGGCCACGCGATCATGATCGAACGCTGTAGATGGTGGAGGGGTTTTTTGTGGGTTTTGGACCAAATTGGAAGGGTGTTGGGCTGCAACACAAACGAGGCCTTTTCGGTCCCTCGGTTAACCGTTGGAGTATCAAATGAAGTCCAAATGGCACAAAACATGACTGGCGGTCTACCGGTAGTAAACCAAGGCCGCGTGGCAAGTCTCGGTCTAATCCAGAAATGTTTAATGCCCACACACGAAAAGAGGTAGAAAAGGTCACCGGGTGACATAGGAGCGCTGGAATGCAAAACGGACAACGGGGAAAATGCTCGGATGCATGAGACAAACACGTATGCGATGCAATGCACATGATGACATGATATGAGATGCATGACAAAGGCAACAACACACGGAGACGAAAACCCGACACCGAGGAAAATAAAATAACTTAGCGCTGGAAACGGCAAGAGTTTGGATACATATAAGGTAAATTACATCCGGGGTGTTACAGATATGGCATATTTGGTATTCTTCTTGTTGATGTTGAAGAGTCAAGACCTTGGAGACAACGAGTGCGGGACTTGAATCTTCATCACAAAATACTTGTTCTTCTTCATCTTCATTCACTTGCCGGTGCATTGCTACTTGCTCAAGTGCGTCCATTTCTCCGTCATTCATTGAGTCATATGTACCATCGTCGTTGAGGATCATGGTTCGCTTGTTGGTACACTCAAATGACTTGTGGCCCCAGCCTCCGCATGTGTAGCATTTGAAGGCACTTGTCTTGACGGTCTCATCGGTTGGGGTAGATGATGATGAAGCTCTCGGCTTGAAGTTGCTTGTAGTAGGAGGATGACTCGGAGTTGTCGAAGTTTTCTTGTAACTCAACTTGTCATTGTTGCTTGTAGAAGGCTTGTTTGAGGTACAAGGAGTTGGAGTCATTGAATCTTGGGTGTTGGAGAAGCCATAGGACTTGGATGAGAACTTGGCATACTTGAAGTCATCTTGCACTTGACATTCCGCTTTGGTAGCTTGATGCACTAGCTCGATGAGGTTCGAATATGGTTGGAAGTCGACGATCTTCTTGATGGGATGATTGAGTCCATTCAAGAAACGTGCCATAGTTTTCTCATCATCTTCCATGACACTGGCTCGTATCATGGCAATCACCATTTCCTTGTAGTATTCTGCAATGGTCTTGGTTCCTAGCTTGAGTAGTTGGAGTTTCTTGAAGAGGTCGCGGTTGTAGTAGGTTGGCACGAAGCGTGCTCTCATGACATCCTTCATTTGCGCAAAAGTAGTGATGGGTGGTTCACCTCTTGCCTCTCGATGCTCAATGACTTGTTCCCACCAAATGAGGACGTAGTCTTGGAACTCAAGGGATGCGATAGCGATCTTATTCTCTTCCTCATAGTTGTGTAAGCGGAAGATTTTGTCGACATTCAATTCCCATGATAGGTACTCTTTCGGATCATTTCTTCCGTTGAACTTGGGCATGGTGAACTTAAGCTTGCCGTATCTTTGTTCTTCATTGTGTTGGGGTCCAGGATAATGACGTCCTTAATGAGGAGGATCGTCTCTCTCAACTTGCTCTTATGATGTGGGATTTCCATTGTCTTTCTTGCTCTTGTTGAACTTGAGGTTCTTGGCGGGGAGGTTGTGGAACTTGACGATGCACTCGAGCTTGATAGTTCCTCTCTTGAACTTCTTCGCGAAGCGCTTCTTGTTGTTCACGAGTTTATCGGTTGCGCGTGGCTACGACTCGACTTGAATCTCGGAGGGCTTCTTGCGCCTAAAGTGCTTGAGCTTCTTACAATTGTTGTTCTTGATGTTGTGCCTCAACATCTTGTGCATCTTGGTGTAGACGCGCTCGCTCTTCCTCTTCGTGTTGGCACTGGCGTTGCCGTTCTTGTCCTTGTGCAAATGTAGCTTGGTTTTGACGGTGTCAGTGCTCTTCGGAGTTATTGTCGTGTAAAGGATTGCGGTTTGCTTGACGATCTTGGCATGCGGCACGTCGAAGAGTATTCGATGTCAGCGTACTTGAGCCGGAGATGGTGTAGTCGGAGTGTCGACTTGAGTGGCTCTGTCTTAATGATGATGAAGTGAAAGAAGAGCGGTTGAGCAACAAAGCATGAATCTCGTCCATTCTTGCATCATTCTCTTGCTTGTGGTCATTGAGCTTGTCGTCGAAATAGTCTCTTGTACGTTGCTCAGAGAGTCGCAAGTCGGCGGCGAGGTTGTCGATGTGTTCACTCATTGCTTGTTGCTCTTGATGCAAAGCACATTGTGAACCAAAGAGGTGGCTCTTTGGGACATAGGATGACATGTCGTCTTCTTGCTCGATGAAGAGTAGCTTGTTAGAAGTACTTGTCCTATCCATTATTCCAAGCAAATATGTGAGTGGGAGACAGAGAAGAACTTATACCGAATGTACCTTGACTGATGTTGAAGATGGATCAATGATCACTCCAATGTGGAACAAGGAAATAGCACAACTGGTACCAATTCTTGTCGGTTTCTCACACCTACACAAGTAAAATCTTATGGTGGAGCTCAGTTAGGATGGTGGCACAAAATTTGATGCAATTGTTAGTGAGCTTCAATAATGTTGGAAAAGATTCACAAATTTGCAATGCAACATGTAGACTAATAGCAAAATATGGTACACGGAAACACACACGCAAAGAGATAAATGGGTTCGTGCAACCAAGGATGACCCAAAATCTGGAAACCATGAAAATGCTCTTGTTGCACAACACTAGATAGACGCTAGCACGATTGCACAATAGGCAGATACGAAGACTTGTGCACAAACTACTAAGCAAAAATGCAACGACTTCTATCCCAAGTATGCTCTATGTATGGTATCCCGATGATATGATCCAAGATGATCCAGTATGACAATCTTAATGTAGTGTGATGCTATGGTTCTTGCTTCAAAACTCTTTGCTTATCTTTCCCTTTTGCTTAAAAGCTTGTTTGGCTCTTTCTCTTTTGAGCTCTTTTCTCATGCAATGTTTCACGAACCAAGATAGCAATTGTGTACGCGATGACAACTTTGTGACACAAAAGATGATACCAAGATATGGACCAACGATATGATATGTATGAAATGGGAAGTATGATCACTAATGTGCACAAGTGACATTGTCGGCAATACTCAAAGGCTAGTCTCGATGGGTGAGATACGCAAAATTGGGCTATGATGGCTATCAATGTAATGCCAAGAATGATGTATCATGATACCAAGATGAGCTTACCATTTGATGTTGGTTGTTTGTAAGCAAGAACGTTTGATGGTGTCAAAATGGTGAAGTGGTTGTTGTCGATGACGCGTCCGTGTCGAAGATGAGCGGCGGTGATGTTGATGTCGAATCGTACCTAAATAGCCAAAACACAATATGACACGGAACCACAACCTAAATTCTCAAAGCAAAACGTGACAAAATTGTCGGAGTTGGTAGTGGAAAGCGGTGGTGCTATGTGGGAAGTGGTGGTGCTATGTGGAAGTGTATGTGGGCACCGAAACAAAATTTGTCAAAATTTGGATGGAAAACGGGTCTGTGGATGGAAGTGATACTGCCAGGGGCCGGATGTCTGGGCTTGATGGCCGGATGTCCGGGGTGGCCAAATGTCCGATGGTTCGGCCCGGATGTCCGGGCTCTGGATCCATGGACGAACTCAAGGAACTCCGCATGGGAGGTGGCAAATCGGGGCAAAATTCAAGGGATTTCGTAGATGGAAATTGTGTAAAAGATGGGGGGAAGCTATATCTACCTGCAACACCTGAAATCTGCGGATCAAATCCAACAAAACTTCATCACACCAACAAATCACAAAAAAATTGGGATGCTATTTTTGTGGGGAATTTTCGAATTAGGGACAAAATCAACAAAACAAGGATAGAAAACACAACGGGGAGGCTCCAAAATCGTGATCAACGTGGCTCTGGATACCAAGATGGTGTAGGGTGGAACCCTAGATGGCCGATCTTTCATGGAAGGAGCGGATCCCGCGAGGAACACGAAGAACACAAGGGGAAAGACGAGTGAATTACTCAAACCAACAAGAATGATCACACATATGCTAGATCCAATTACACTCTCTAGATCAAACGATCCAAAGTCAACACGGGACGATACAAAGGGTAACCGGTTCTTCTCCATGAGGAGGTCTTTATGGTATTCTCCGCGAGGAGGTCTTGAATCCAACATGGATCTTCTCCGAAGAGGGGCCACGGTCTCTCTCGAGGAGTAGATCCGTATGGATGAGGGAAGCTCTATCTCAAATGAGCTAAACCAATGCTGACCCTAGAAAGATGGATGAGGAGGAGTATATATAGTCTAGGGGGGCGAAGGGATACACGGGCCACGACCCTTACACTGTGCGCAGACCGGGGAGGCCAGATGTCCGGGTGTTGGGCCGGATGTCCGGGCCTTCGCGAGGGGCCGGATGTCCGGGCTGGAGGAGCTGGCCTTGTCACTCTCTGGTTGGAGGGTGCTGGATTTCTGGGCTTCTGGTTGGATGTCCGGGCTGGGGCCAGATGTCCGGGGCCTGTAGGTGCTTAGCGGATGGGTTACGGCTATAGTGGATGTCTCCAGCGACCGGATGTCCGGGGCTGAGGCCGGATGTCTAGGTCCTGGAGCTGCCTTGTTCTCCTTTTGGCGTTCCTCTTCATCCGTGAACGTGGCGGCTTGTCTGTCTTCATGAGCATCTTCGGGAGGGTCCTCTTGGTACCTGATCATGCACAACATTCCGGACTTAGGTAGTAGCCATGTCTCGAGATGATCATATGTGATATCACTAAGGAAGGAAGTCACATTGGTCTCGAGAGCTCTAGCTCATGTCATAGGTCCTCTTAGCACTTCGTGAGACGATGGTAGGTCCATGGGGATGACCGTAGGATGCTCCGCATCAAGACCTAAGAAGAATTTCAATTCTCCCATCATAGACATTTGATATTCCTCACTCATCATATAGGAAAATTCGATAGTGTAACGTTGGTTAGTACAGCCAAAGATAATATCATCAACATATATTTGGCACACAAATAATTCATCATCATAGGTTTTGGTGAAAAGAGTTGGGTCAAGTGAACCAGGTTTGAAGCCTTTCTTCACGAGTAATTCCTTCAAAGTATCATACCACGCCCGAGGGGCCTGCTTGAGGCCATAGAGGGCCTTATTGAGTCTCAAGACTTTGTCAGGATGCTTTGGATCTTCAAAACCTGGGGGTTGAGCAACATATACTTCTTCCTCAAGCTTACCATGAGGATTGCACTTTTCACATCCATTTGATATGAGATTATATTATGATGGTTAGCATAAGCAAGTAATATGCGAATAGCCTCAAGTCTAGCAACCGGTGTGACAGTTTCCTCAAAATAGATTCTTCAACCCGTGTGTAGCCTTGAGCTACAAGCCGTGCCTTATTCCTCACCACAAGGCCATTTTCATCTTGCTTATTGCGGTAGATCCATTTTGTGTTGATGATATTATGCTTGCGTGGGTTTGGTCGCTTGACAAGTTCCCACACATTGTTGAGCTCGAACTGATGTAATTCCTCTTGCATAGCTTGAATCCACTCAGGCACCAGAAATGCCTCATCTACTTTGGTGGGATCTGTGATAGAGAAAAAAGCAAAGTTCCCACAAAAGTTCGACAAATGTGAAGCTTTTGAGCGTGTGAGAGGATGTGGGGCTTTGATGTCGTTGATGATTCTCTTAATCTGCACTTCATTAGCAACGCGAGGATGAGGAGGTTGACGACGTTGAGGGGGCTCAACATTTTCTTCAGACCCATTTTCCTTAGGTGCACCAGCATGATGTTCTTCATGATCACGAATGACTTCTTCAGCAAATTCTTCAGTAGGAATGAAATCCTCAGTAGCCTTGAACTTCATGGATTCCTCAGGTGATATTTCATCTAGCACAGGAGGTAGGTGCTCTCTTTTTGCGAGCCATTAGTTTCATCGAACCGCACATCTACAGTTTCAACAACCTTGTGGTGAACGGTGTTGAAGACTCTGTAGGTGTGCGAGTCCTTTCCGTAACCAAGCATAAAACCTTCATGTCCTTTCAGTGCAAATTTAAAATTGTGATGAGGATCCCTAATCCAACATTTAGCACTGAAGACTTTGAAATAACTCACATTCGGTTTCTTGTCAGTGAGGAGTTCATATGAGGTCTTTCTGAAGAATTTGTGAAGATATACCCTGTTGATGATGTGGCACGCAATATCAATTGCCTCAGGCTAGAAACGAGGAGGCGTCTTGTATTCATCAAGCATAGTGCGATCCATCTCAACAGGAGTCCTGTTCTTGCACTCCACGACACCATTCTGCTGAGGAGTATAAGGAGCATATAACTCATGAGTGATACTAAGTTCATCAAGATAGTCATCCAGACCAGTATTCTTGAACTCGGTTCCATTGTCACTTCTGATGTGCTTGATCTTCAAACCAAAGTTGGTTGAAGCCCTCGAGGAAAATCATTTGAAGACTTCCTGCACTTCAGTTTTGTAAGTGATGATATGCACCCATGTGTAACGAGAATAGTCATCAACAATGACAAAGCCATATGAAGATGCAACATTAGTAAATGTGGCATAGTGAGTAGGGCCAAAGAGATCCATGTGAATCAATTCAAATAGACGAGTGGTAGTCATGATGGTCTTTGAGGGATGCTTGGCCTTGGTCATCTTTCCAGCTTCACATGCTCCACAGAGGTGATCCTTGAGGAATTTGACACCCTCGATGCCAATTACATGCTTCTTCTTCGTGAGCGTATGCAAGTTCCTCATGCCAGCATGACCAAGCCGTCGATGCCATAGCCAGCCTTCTGAAGCTTTTGCAAGTAGACATGTAGCAGATTGTGGTCCTGTAGAGAAATCAAGACTATACAAGTCTCCTCTCCTAAAGCCTTCGAAGACTTTGGAATTGTCAGCTTCCATGATCACAACACAACGATACTTGCCAAAGACAACAACCATATCAAGATCACAAAGCATTGAGACAGACATGAGGTTGAACCCTAAGGACTCGACAAGCATGACTTTGTCCATGTGTCAATCCTTTGAGATTGCAAACTTACCTAGACCCAATACCTTGCTTTTGCCTTTGCCAGCGTAGGTGATATGTTTTAGATGCACTGGAGTTAAAGTAGTGTCCATCAATAAGTTCCTGTCACCAGTCATGTGATTTATACATCCACCGTCGAGGACCCACTCAGTGGCTTTGGGTTGATCATCCTGCAGATGAGTTAGTGCAACTTACGAACTCATATACTTCATCAGTGAAGAATATGACATCAATTTCATCCGATCAATTTCATCAAGGAATATAACATATATAGCAATATGAGGATGTGAGAAATGAAAATTCATTTCTTCATGATTAGCTTGCATCCTTTCAAGCATATTCAGGTCTCCAACAAATTCTTCAGACATTTAAGTTCATCTAGAGACCTGATTCTGCATAAGTGATTAGTTCTTTTTCTTCACCACCCACATCTGGAGGGGTGGAAAAGAGTTCATTATTCTGCGAGCTCCATAAGAGAAAGGTGGCATGGATGCCAATCCATTTCATTTCACATAAGAGGGGTTAGGGTAAGCATATGAATAAGAAGAGAAATTCTTCGAGGACTTTTGAACATAATGATTTGAAGAATAATGCACATATTCATAGCCCTTAGATCTTCCATGCAAAACAGAAGTGTTAGCACGATGATGTTCATATGAAGATTTGGATCCATATGAGGAATTTGATCCACGTGAAGAATATGGTCCATATGAGGACTTGGGTCCATATGAAGACTTTGGTCCATATGAAGACTTTGGTCCATATGAAGAATTTGATCTAGGGTCCCTATTCTCCACAGGTGGTGTCATGATGACATTCATCTGAAGACTTTCAAGGCACCTTTTGGGAACACTGATTTTCTTCATGGGAGGACCGTTCCTGCAGTTAGTGCCAACATATCTAGCAAATACTTCACCATTCTGATTTTTGAACAGTCTATAGTTGGAGTCAAATGACTCATCGGAAGAATATGAAGATTCACATGTAAAGCCAGATAAAGTAGATGGATCCACTTAAGGTCCCTTTGCAGCAACTCATGAGGTTTTGGGATACTGCTCGGGTTTCTAGTAGGTCCCATCAGCATTGAGTTTCCTCTCAAAGGCAATACCATCTTTCCTAGGGTTCCTGTTGAGGATCTGCTTTTTAAGCACATCACGAAGAGCCTCATGCCCTTTGAGGCTTTTGTACATGCCTGTCACATACAATTCCTTCATCCCTGCATGGTCAGTGATACTAGCAGCATCCTCAGATGAGGATTTTGTGATAGCAGAGATAGTTGAAGAATTTGTAGCAATAGAAGCATTTGAACTTTCAGGTGAAGAATTAGCAGATTCACGTTGCTCAAGATCTTCATAACGCACCCTTAGCTGCTCAAGATCTTGCTTTCTTTGAAGAAATTCATAAGAAAGCTTCTCATGATCAGATAAGAGAGTGTTATGATGACTCTGAAGGTTGTCAAACTTGGACTGAAGTCTCTGAACATTTTCACTCAACGTTTTAGTGCGATCCATTCCTTCACCCAACATATCATCGCTTTTGTCTACCATATTTTGAACCTTTTCAAAAGCCTTTTGTTGTTTCACAACAATCTTAGCAAGTTTAGAATAGCTCGCTAGGCTTGAGGTTTTCACCAGATTCATCCTCACTTGATTCAGAGGAGGGGTATTTGGGTACCTTTGCGCCTTTTGCCATGAAGCAATAGGTGGGAGCGTAGTCATCATCACCGTTGTCAGCAGTGTTCGGGAGGTCATTTTCCTCAGAGTTGAAGATGGACTTGCTGACGAAAGCAGTAGCGAGGGCTAGGCTCGCCACACCAGAGTCTGACTCCTCAGATGCCTGCTCTTCCTCATTTTCCTTAGATTCAGCTTCAGAGTCCATTTCCTTGCCAATGAATTCCCAAGCCTTTTTGGAGCTGCTCTTCTAATGAGATGAAGACTTCAAGGATTTTGATGATGAGGACTTTGAAGATTTCTTCTTCTTCTTCGAGTCGTCAGAACTGTAATGCTTGTATTTCTTCTTCTTTGATTCCTTCTCCCATTGAGGACAATCTTGAATGTAGTGACCAGGTTTCTTGCATTTGTGGCAAGTTCTCTTCTTGTAGTCATGGGATGAGGAATTTGTTCCCATGTCATCACTTCTTGAGGATTTACCAAAGCGACCACGCCTTGAGAACTTCTGGAATTTCCTCATGAGCATTGCTAGCTCCTGGCTCAGTTCTTCAGGATCACCAAGGCTTCTACCAGAATCCTCACCTTCAGATTCAAAGACTGCCTTGGCCTTTAGTGCACGTGATCTGCCATAGCTTGGTCCATATAGATCTCTCTTCTTAGCAAGTTGGAACTCATGAGTGTTTAGCCTTTCGAGGATATCAGCGGGATCAAGTGACTTGTAGTCTCCACGTTCTTGTATATCATCAGTGCAAGAGTGTCAAATGAGGAATCAAGCGATCTCAGCAATTTCTTCACCACCTCATGGTCGGTGATGTCAGTGGCACCCAATGCTTGAAGCTCATTTGAAATGTCAGTGAGGCGATCGAAGGTTTGCTGAACATTTTCATTGCCAAGTCTTTTGAAGCGGTTGAAGAGATTGTGAAGAATGTCAACTGGAGAGTCACGCTGAGTTGAAACTCCTTCGCTGACCTTGGACAGCCTATCCCACATAAGCTTTGCTATCTCCAAAGCACGCACTCCGCCATACTGCCCTTTGCTCAGATGTCCACATATGATGTTCTTCGCTTGAGAGTGGAGTTTCTTGAATCTCTTCACATCAGTAGCATTGATGGTAGGAGTGACAGAGGGAACGCCATTTTGAACAACGTACCAAAGGTCGTTGTTAATTGCCTCGAGATGCATTTGCGTCTTGTTCTTCCAGTAGGGGTAGTCCATCCCATCAAAGGTAGGCCACCCTGTAGAGACCTTGATCATACCTGCAGTCTACATAACTAAAACTCCAGGTGGTTAAACCAAAATCACACAGAACAAGGGAGTACCTTGCTCTGATAGCAATTGAAAGTGCGTTATATCGACTAGAGGGGGGTGAATAGGCGATTTTTACAAATTCGTCACTAAGGAATTTTAGGGTGAGGAGATTCCTAAGCAACGAGCTACTTAGCAGCGGAATCAGTACTCAGATGCAAGCATCACAGAGTAGTAGCACAGTCATCATGATGAAATGAAAACAAGCACAGAGTACAAGTAGCGTAAACACAAGATAAGCAGGCTGAAGACAAACTGACTGAAGAAATTGAACTGAGGAAATTGAGAAAGTCTTCAGTCAAGGTCTTCAAACAGTAACGATCAGGTACAACAACACAGAATGAAGAAAAGAAAGGGTTGAGGAAATATAACAACTTAGCTCGGAGAAGACAGAGATTTGGTAGACTAGTTCCAACTGTTGTGATAGTTGTATGTCTGGTTGGAGAGGCTAGGTATTTAAACCTGAGGACACACAGTCCTGGACACATAGTCCTCACTGTATTCTCCTTGAGCTAAGGTCACACAGACCTCGTCCAATCACTCATGGTAAGTCTTCAGGTGACTTCCAAACCTTCACAGACTCAGTCACTCGACGATCCACAAATTCCTCTTCGATGCTCTAGACCATGACGCCTAACCGTCTGGAGGATGCACGGTCCTCAAAGGTAACAAGCATCGGTTCCACACAGGAACAATATCTTCAGTGATGCTCAATCACTTTGGGTTTGTAGGTGTTTGGTTTGGGTGTTTGGGTTTTTCCTCACTTGATGATTTTCGCTCAAAGTCCTCGGAGGATGGGATGCTCTAAATGACAAGTGTCAGTTTCTCGCGGAGCAGCCAACCAACTAGTGGTTGTAGGGGGCGGCTATTTATAGCCTGGGGAGCAGCCCGACATGATAATACATAAATGCCCTTCAATGATATGACCGCTAGGTGGGTAGATATTTTGGGACAGCTGGCGCATAGCACAGCAACGGTCAGAAATTTGACTATCAAATTCCTCGGGGCTATCATGTTCCTCACTTGTAGGCAATCCGCACTTGCGAATTCCTAACTCCCCAGTCAGAACAAATTCCTCAGAGGCTAGAAGATCTTCGTATCTGTCATTGAGGAAATTGACTGAACTATATGAGATTTCCAATGGCTTCACTCGAAAGGATTGGTAGGTGTAGGATTTTGAGATGAGCATCACTTGGAAACTTTTCCTTAGTTTTACCTCGACCCCCTTTAATAGTACGGTGTTTCCTATGACTCAAGAAAGATAAAAACAAAACTACGAAAACAAAAGTCTTCAAGATTCATATTCCTCGCATGAATATCAAGTCTTCAGGATCACACCAATTTCTTCGCTTTCAAAGTCTTCAGATGAAGACATTCATTTTAGGGCTCAACATTCTCTGTAAATATCAAACTCCTCATGGACTTATAAACCTGTGTACACTCACAAACACATTAGTCCCTTAACCTATAAGTCTTCAATACACCAAAATCACTAAGGGGCACTAGATGCACCTACATTAATGCATAACCCCAAAATGATAGTGGAAAATCGGTAAGAGACATCATAGAACGCACCATAATGAAGTACGGTTACAACGTTCGGCCACACCATTACGCCGTAGTGTTCCAGGTGGCGTGAGTTGTGAAACTATTCCACATTGTTTTATATGAAGGCCAAACTCGTAACTCAAATATTTGCCTCCGCGATCAGATCGTAGAAACTTTATTTTCTTGTTATGATGATTCTCCACTTTACTCTGAAATTCTTTGAACTTTTCAAATGTTTCAGACTTATGTTTCATTAAGTAGATATACCCATATCTGCTCAAATCATCTGTGAAGGTCAGAAAATAACGATACCCGCCACGTGCTTCAATACTCATTGGACTGCATACATCGATATGTATTACTTCCAATAAGCCATTGGCTCGCTCCATTGTTCCGGAGAACGGAGTTTTAGTCATCTTGCCCATAAGGCATGGTTCGCAAGTATCAAATGATTCATAATCAAGTGATTCCAAAATCCCATTTGCATGGATTTTCTTCATGCGCTTTACACCAATATGACCTAAACAACAATGCCACAAATATGTTGCACTATCATTATCAACTTTGCATCTTTTGGCATCAATATCTTGAATATGTGTATCACTACGATCGAGATTCAATAAACCATTTACATTGTGTGTATGACCATAGAAGGTTTTATTCATGTAAACGGAACAACATTTATTTTTTGACTTAAATGAATAAACGTATTGCAAGAAACATGATCCAATCATATTCATGCTCAACGCAAACACCAAATAACATTTACTTAGGTTCAACACTAATCCCAAATGTAGAGGGAGTGTGCGATGGTGATCTTATCAACCTTTGAATGACTTCCAACACACATCGTCACCTCGCCCTTAACTAGTCTATGTTCACTCTGCAACTCCTGTTTCGAGTTACTAATCTTAGCAACTGAACTAGTATCAAATACCCAAGGGCTACTACGAACACTAGTAAGGTACACACTAATAATCTGCATATCAAATATACCTTTGTTCACTTTTCCATCCTTCTTATCCGCCAAGTATTTGGGGCAGTTCCGCTTTCAGTGACCATTCCCTTTGCAGTAGAAGCACTTAGTTTCAGGCTTGGGTCCATCTTTGGGCTTCTTCATGTGAGTGGCAACTTGCTTGCCATTCTTCTTGAAGTTCCGTTTCTTTCCCTTGCCCTTTTTCTTGAAACTAGTGGTCTTGTTAACCATCAACACTTGATGCTCTTTGTTGATTTCTACCTTCACCGATTTCAGCATCGTGAAGAGCTTGGGAATCGTTTTCATCATCCCTTGCATATTATAGTTCATCACGAAGTTCTAGTAGCTTCGTGATAGTGACTAGAGAACTCTGTCAATCACTGTCTTATCTGGAAGATTAACTCCCACTTGATTCAAGCGATTGTAGTACCTAGCCATTCTGAGAACATGCTCACTGGTTGAGCTATTCTCCCCCATCTTGTAGGCAAAGTACTTGTCAGAGGTCTCATACCTCTCGACACGAGCATGAGTCTGAAATACCAATTTCAGCTTTTGGAACATCTCATATGCTCCGTGGCATTCAAAACATTTTCGAAGTCATGGTTCTAAGCCGTAAAGCATGGCGCACTAAACTATCAATTAGTCATCATATCGAGCTTGTCAAATGTTCATAACGTCTGCTTCTGCTCCTGTAATAGGTCTGTCAGTTAGCGGTGCATCAAGGAAATAATTCTTCTGTGCAGCGATGAGGATAATCCTTAGATCACGAACCCAATCCGCATCATTGCTACTATCATCTTTCAACTTAGTTTTCTCTAGGAACATATCAAAAAAATAATATATAGGGGCTATATCGCGAGCTATTTATCTACAACATAGATATGGAAAACTAAGAAGACTAAGTTCATGATAAATTAAGTTCAATTAATCAAATTACTAATGAACTCCCACTTAAATAGACATCCCTCAAGTCATCTATGTGATACGTGATCCAAATCAACTAACAAATGTCCGATCATCACGTGAGAAAACTAATTCTTCACTAATTCTTCTAGTTCTAGTACTAGTTGGTCCTAGTTGGCTAATCAGAGCTAGACTAATCCTCTTGTCCTCATATAGAAGCCCTGTGTGGTTCTAATCTCCTCCCTCTAATTCTCTGGCAACGGTTAGCTCTAGACAGCGAAGCACTGCCGGATCGTGAAGGCTGCACGCTTGCAACCAAGTAGAGAGGTCATGCTTTCGGTCTTCAATTCGAGAGACTGTTCATGGTCGGTACGAGGGGGCGTTCATCTACGGTTTGAGGGGATCCAAGTATTATCTACACGTACATGTTCTTATTCTACTACAACTCGGTGACGGTAACTATCGTGATCCCAACCTGTTATGCATCTTCATATTAACCTTGGGTGATAGTAGGCGTGAATTTTTTGTTTTTCTACTACGTTTCCCAACAAGCGATAGGGGCAGGGAGGCGGACGAAAACCGGCCAAAACCCAATAGCTAAAGAACCCCCCGACCAGCCAACTCCTAGCCAACACCTTGAGCCATTTGGAGCGCACACACATAGGCGGGTAGGCTCGACACCCGAGGCAGTCGTCCAGTGTGAGAAAACAAGCTCGGCCAAGGACCAACGACGCTGACAACCTATCCTGGCTCACCCTCATGCGTGGAGCAGCTCATGAGACGATACGTGCGGGCGTGACGCAAATCCAACATAGGGAGGTGGCCCCAGCCGCGCCCATGGACCTCCGAGGAAAATTGGGAGGGTGCGACGCGTCCATAGAGATCTAAAGGTCACGAGCGCGCCAAGGAGCCATGAACGAACGAGGCCACCTAGCGCGCCAAGGAGCCAAGAAAACTACATGACGGTGGCCTAGACCACGCGGACCCCCAAGGCGATTCACTCGGGTGCGCACCCTCCGAGCAGATCGGACGTGCAGACAACCCCATGGAGGTGCCCGCCACACGCCGCCGCACAAACAAACATCACGTAGGGCACTCTCGCCCGCGGAGGCTCCCATAATGCGGGTACTCCAACATCCTTTATAGGAGTAATTGGAGAGGTGCCGAAACCAAAGCTCCGGAGCGCCATCAAGTGGCTCACCTTATTATCCCTTTGAGTCACTCCCAACAGATGAGTGTCAAGTCACTCAAGGTTGGTCTTGAAGGCTACCACCACACCATTACAAACTTCCCGGAGCACACCACATACAATGGAAGCTAATGTGCCTTGACTCCTAATTGACTAGGATCCCAATCTCCAAGAGTAATGAGTGTTGATAAAGAAATTAAGCGGGGGACATTAATTGATTTTTTCAAAGTGTAGAACGGGTCTTGCTCTCAAATCCCAAAGTATCAACAAGTTTGTGTTGAGGAATTGAGAGTATTGAGCAAATCAAGGTGAACCAATTGTGGAAGGCTCACAAGACATTAGACTTAGAGTTGGAGGTAGGAGAGGGGGGTATACCCTCCTCAAGAGGTGGTCGATGGCTGCCTGAGTACCCTATGTGCACGGGGTATCCAGAGACTAAACCACTCTAAACCATGTGCACAATGGTCAGGCCTCGTGTCCGCAGGGTGTCTGGAGGGTTTAAGACCCCGACCCCATGTGCATGAAGGTAAGGAGTCATGTGTGCATGGGGTATCTAGGGAGCATTCCTTGGACCTCGTGGTGCATCGGGTATGCATTCAAAGGGCACATCCTGAGGGAAAGTATGACATTTTTTGGTGTGGATGAACTTCGGAGGGCTAGTGTCTATGTTTTGCATGTTCCCACACTTTTCATTCGAGCATCTTGACCCCTCTTAATAGTGTGGTGATCCTATGACTCAAGGACAACAAAACAAAAATTTAGTCGTCGAAGAACCATGCCTTTTTCCCTTTTGAAGGGGGAGGGGGGTCATGATAAATGTTTATTATTAATGCTAGAATTGTATTAACCGGAAACTTGATACATGTGTGGATACATAGACAAAACACCGTGTCCCTAGTAAGCCTCTACAAGACTAGCTCGTTAATCAAAGATGGTTAAGTTTCCTAACATAGACATGTGTTGTCATTTGATGAATGGGATCACATCATTAGGAGAATGATGTGATGAACAAGCACATCCGTTAGCTTAGCATATTGATCGTTCAGTTTTATTTCTATTGCTTTCTTCATGTCATATACATATTCCTTTGACTATGAGATTATGCAACTCCAGGATACTGGAGGATTACCTTGTCTGCAATCAAATGTCACAACGTAACTAGGTTATTATAAAGACTCTCTACAGGTATCTCCGAAGGTGTTTGTTGGGTTGGCATAGGTCGAGATTAGGATTTGTCACTCCGAGTATCGGAGAGGTATCTCTGGGCCCTCTCGGTAATGCACATCATAATAAGCCTTGCAAGCAATGTGACTGATGAGTTAGTTGCGGGATGATGCATTATGGAACAAGTAAAGAGACTTGCCGGTAACGAGATTGAACTAGGTATGATGATACCGAGGATCGAATCTCGGGCAAGTAACATTCCGATGACAAAGGGAATAACGTATATTGTCATTATAGTTTGACTGATAAATATCTTCATAGAATATGTAGGAACCAATATGAGCATCTAGGTTCTGATGTTGGTTATTGACCGGAGAGGTGTCTCGGTCATGTCTACATAGTTCTCGATCCCATAGGGTCCGCACGCTTAACATTCAATGACGATTTTGTATTATACGAGTTATGTGATTTGGTGACCAAATGTTTTTTGGAGTCCCGGATAATATCACAGACATGACAAGGAGTCTCAAAATGGTTGAGAGGTAAAGATTCATCTCTAGGACGATAGTATTTGGACACCGGAAGTGTTCCGGGGGTACCGAGTACGTATCGGGTCACCGAAAGGGGTTCCGGGCAACCCCCGACAAACTATATGGGCCTAATGGGCCAAGAGTTGGATGGACCAGCCCCTAAGGGGCTGGTCCGCCCCCTATAGGCCTAAATAAGGTGGAAACGAAAGGAGGGAAGGGAGAAGGAAAGGGGAGGATTTGGCCTCCCCCTTTCCTTCCCCTCCCCCCTCTCTTTCCTCCCCCCTCCGACACTTATGGAAGGGGGATGCCGACTTGTAGGAGGCGCCCAAGTAGGATTACTCCTACTTGGGGTGCCCCTTGCCGCCCCTCTCCCTCTCCCACCTATATACATGTGGGGGCACCTCTAGAACACACAACATTGATTCCTAGCCATGTGCGACGCCCCCTCCATAGTTTACGCCTCTGATCATATTGTCGTAGTGCTTAGGCGAAGCGCTACGCGGATCACTTCACCATCACCGTCACCACGCCGTCGTGTTGACAAAACTCTCCCTCGACACTTTGCTAGATGAAGAGTTCGAGGGACGTCATTGAGCTGAACGTGTGCAGAACTCGGAGGTGTTGTATGTTCGGTGCTTAATTGGTCGGAGCGAGAAGAAGTTCGACTACCTCAACCGCGTTGTCAAATGCTTCCACTTTTGGTCTACGAGGGTACGTAGACACACTCTCCCCCTCTTTGCTATGCATCTCCTAGATAGATCTTGCGTGAGCATAGGATTTTTTCTTAAATTGCATGCTCCATTTCCCAAAAGTGGCATCCGAGCCAGGTCTATGCGTATATGATATGCACAAGTAGAACACAAAGAGTTGTGGGCGGTGATCGTCATACTACTTACCACCAATGTCTTATTTTGATTCGGCGGTATTGTTGTATGAAGCAGCCCGAACCAACCTTACATCAACACGTTCATTAGACCGGTTCCGCCAACAAACATGTAACTAGTTTTGCATAAAGGTGTCTGGCGGGTGTATGTTTCTCCTACTTTAGTTGAATCCAATTTGACTGCGGCCGGCCCTTGTTGAAGGTTAAAAAAGCAAACTTGATAAATCACCGTTGCAGTTTTGATGCATAGGTAAGAACGGTTCTTGCTAGAAGCCCGTAGCAACCGCGTAAAACTTGCAACAACAAAGTAGAGGACGTCTAACTTGTTTTTGCAGGGCATGTTGTGATGTGATATGGTGAATACATGATATGATATACGTTGTTGTATGAAATGATCATGTTTTGTAAAAGTTATCGGCAACCGGCACGAGCCTTATGGTTGTCTCTTTATTTTGTGAAATGCAAACGCCATGTAATTGCTTTACTTTATCACTATGCGTTAGCGATAGTTGTATAAGCAATAGTTGTCTAGACAACCATGACGCAACGATGGAGATCAAGGTGTCGAGCCGGTGGCGATGGAGATCAAGACGATGCTTTGGAGATGGAGATCAAAAGCAGAAAAATGATGATGGCCATATCATGTCACATATTTTGATTGCATGTGATGTTTATCTTTTATGCATCTTATTTTGCTTAGTATGACGATAGCATTATAAAATGACCCCTTCACTAAATTTCAAGGTTTAAGTGTTCTCCCTGAGTATGCACCGTTGCGACAGTTCATCCTGTTGAGACACTTCATGATGATCGGGTGTGATAGACTCTACATTCAAATACAATGGGTGCAGGATAGTTTTGAACATGCGGAATACTCGGGTTAAACTTGACGTGTATGGCATGTATAGACATGGCCTCCGAACACCAGAGACCGAAAGGTCGAACGTGAATCATATAGTAGATATGATCAACATAGAGATGTTCACCATTGATGACTACTCCATCTCACGTGATGATCGGACATGGTTTAGTTGTGTTGGATCACGTATCATTTAGATGACTTGAGGGATGTCTATCTAAGTGGGAGTTCTTAAGTAATTTGATTAATTGAACTTAATTTACCATGAACTTAGTCTTGATAGTATCTGCAAATCTATGTTTTAGATCAATAGCTCGCGATATAGCTCCCTTATTTTTGATATGTTCCTAGAGAAAAACTAAGTTGAAAGATGATAGTAGCAATGATGCGGATTGGGTCCGTGATGTAAGGGGCTGAGCAAAGCGGTAACATAGCCAAACAAGGGTTTGCTAGGATGGTGGAAAAGGTTAGAGGCTATTTCATGGCATATTGAGAGGCTTGATAAACAAGTGGTTGGTAGCGCGACATAGCGATAGCATCGAGACAACTATCATAGCAAATATAGTAGTGAGATCCAAGGTGATGGTCATCTTGCTTGAAATCCCGCTTGGAAGAAGACCGAATCCATGAACTAGACGAACCCACGTAGTCGAACGAATCCTCATGATTGCCACGAACCAGGAAGTATCGAGAAGCACAACCGGAACGAAGCAAACAACATAGTAAACAAACAAGCATAATCATGGCATGATGCACAATCAACTATGATGCATGTCCATTTTAATGAGGCATGGCATGGCAAAGTGCAACAAACAATACTAAAAATTAAGTGGAACTCAATATGCAACAAGTTGCATATTAACGTACCACCACATGCGATGATTTAGTTCACTCCCGTTTATGCTACCCAACAATATTAAATGTCGTTAAACATGGCAAGAGGTGAAGAATAATTAAACTACCTATCTAGGAAAGTTTAAATGAGGCCGGAAATAACAAACAACAATCCAGAAAATTCTCATATGAAATTTAGCAATTGTTAAAGCAACCAACAATTTTAAACATTTTAAATGTTGTAATCATGATGCGGATGACATATACAAGTTTTATGCAAATTTAAGAAAATGTTGACATGAGCATGTTGTGAAGCATTTGGCCACCATGGAGGAACGAAAGGGGTGCCACGACAACGACAATGGAAATGGTGCCACGGCAACATTCCGATGATCTGACAACTCGTCAAGATGTCCATGCAAAACAAAGTGTGGGTGTGTAGAACATGCAAAAGATGGTGGGGTGATCCTGGCAACCGGGTTCCCATGGGTCGACGACATGGAACTAAGGAGGAACGTGCAATGACAACTCAGACATGGTGCAACACAAGCATCTCATACAACACACATGCATTCATTCCCGGGCGTCGTCTCGAGGGTTATACCTTTGAAGCAAGCATTTTTGGGGTGAAACGAGTTCAATATGGTGTAGATGGAAATAGACGTTCTTGTGACAGTAGTGGAAGTAGTGGTACACATTCCGGAGAGGGACTTGATGCATCCGATGTTTCCGGGGTGACGATAGTGGAACTTGGCGTTTGTGCTACATGGGTCTTCGGCGATGGTAGATGTACACGACAAAGGTAGTGGTACTATGCGTCGATCGTCGTGGTACTTTGGGTCTTCGAACTTGCCAGTCTTGACAACTCTCGAAGGGGTACTTGGCGTTTTGCAGTCCCATAACCAGGGTCTTCATGTAGTGGTTCTCTGCGATGGAGTCGACCTTGACGTGTCCAGGGGACGCTCAGGTCGGTGGGGGTCTAGGTCTTGCGCTTCTGGTCGGCTCACCAAAACGTAGGTAGGGATGATGGATTCACGGGGCAAGACAACGACAACCTTGCATGAAGGAGGCCATGGTGGTGATGAAGCTAACCGGAGGCCGGTACAGAGAGCTGCGGGTCTTGGCGTCCATGCGAACAGTAGCGGAAGTGCACGAAACCAGCGGCAGGGGACAAGCTGCAATCGTGGCTCTCAATATCGGCAACGAAGGCAGGGGTGGGCAGCCATCGGGTTGCGGGTGGAGCTTGGGTGTGGAAGGAGGGTGGCTAGGCCGAGAAGTAGTGCGCGTGGTGCGAGGGAAGGTCCCACGACGACGGGGCACCGGCGAACGAAGGCGGACGGTGGAGGTCCTGCAAGAGCAGCTCGAGGAGAAGGTAAGGCAGAGCGGCGGCAAACGGACGGCACGCGAGAAGGGCCATGGCGAGCACAGGGTTGCCAGAGGCTAGAAGCTCCGCGATGGCGGCCATGACACAAAGGCGGTGATGCTTGGCCTTGAGGGTGGTCACGGCCCGCGCGAGGGAGCAGGTAGGCCGGAAGGCGCGGTCGATGTTGCTCGTCGGCATCCGCGAGGAGGCGTAGAGAGGCAGAGGAGAGGGACAATGCGGAAGGGAGGAGGGCGGCGCTCTAGATCGAGGAGGAGAGAGGCTGAGGCGCCGCTGGAGGGAGAGATTGATCGAGGGAAGAGGGAGATGGATCGGGCAATGGGAGTGGCTACGGTTAAGACAGGGGTGCGGCTGGGCCTCTAGGAGAAAATGGGCCGGCCTCGCTGGGCCGACAGAATTGGGAACAAGGAGAGATGGGTCGGCCTACACTGTTGAACAGTTCTCCTTTTCCAAAAAAGGATAGAAACAAGACAGAGAGCAAGAGAAGAGAAAATATTTGGGGTTCCAAATATTTTCTAAATGAACAGAGAATTGGCATGCAACTACTTTGCTATATTGCAAAGCGCCATAACTTCAAATTGATTCAAAAGAGCAAATAGCATGGATTTAGGATATATGCAAACGGAAGGAACTTTAAAATGCAAGTGGGTTGTGGTTAATTCCAAATAAATGGAATATTTTATATAGCTCCCTAATAATATTGAGAGACTTTGTATATGTTATAAAGAGAAATCACCATTGTGAATATCCCTCGATTTAAATGGATCAGAGATCCATGCAATTTATTTATGAGAAAACATTTAAGTTGGTTATGGTGACATGATGCAATGATAAATGCAACAAACAAAACAAATCACACGACGAAACTCGGAAAACATGGAAGGCATCTGGAGTGTCGGTTTCGGGGTGTTACAACTCTCCTCCACTTACAAGAGATCTCGCCCCGAGATCTAGGGATGACAACCAGAAGAGTAAGAGAAGAGGTAAAACTAAGTTGCTTCTTTGACAAACGAGTGAAACCACGAACCTTGAGAGGTTGAACAATTCCAAGTAAAGAATACAACGGAGATGAACGAAGTGGAAGACACTCCGATAGAAAATAGGAACAAGGAACATTGCGAGAACCTTGTAGGTTGAAAGTCATAAGAAAAGGGTTACAATGGACAAGAAGTACATGCAAGCAGTCTGATTGAAACGAGATGTACAAGGAATGATAAAGAGCAATTACGACAACACTCCGGTTCAATGGATAAGCAATAAAAGAACATGATCTTGACAAAGCAAGATGATGGGTCGAAGAGAGCAACATCACAATGCCTCCGGAAGTAATGAAAGAATGGAATGAAAGGAACCAAGAAGAAAACACACTACTGCAGGATGCTGCTAAGGCGACACTACGATCATAGACCCTTCGAGAAACTATGTGCGATGCAATAATCACAAATAGTGGTGTATGAAAACTGCCAAAAATGTATAAAACGTTTGCTATGATGGATGCATCAAACACAGTTCAGATTTTAGTTGTGTGTGCGATGAAGGGCATACGGTTCAGTTTAATTAACTGTTTGCGATGACGAGGAACAAAAGAAATGGGCAGCCAGATGAAGGCGTGTGATACACAGCATACGGTTCACTCGGATGAACTGTTTGTGATTAGGCAACACAAAAGAAACGGGCAGCCAGATGAAGGTGTGTGTGATATACAGTATATGGTTCACTCGGATGAATTGTTTGTGGTTAGGCAACACAAAAGAAACAGTTGGCCAGATCAAGGTGTGTGCGATATATGCATGCGGTTCACTCGGCCCTTGTCGTTAGTGTGTGACCTCTGTGGCAACCGTTCGCTCCCCAAGCGCCTCTTTGTGTACCATGGCAACCGTCCACCGACTCTTCGCCTTTCCCTCTCGATTTGGAACTGTTGTCACACGCTAGCTCTTCCTCCCTCCTCCATTTTCCTTCACCCTTCCTTCTACCATTGTTCGATCATCTTCTCCATGGAGGGAACAGGCAGGAAACGACCCCGTTATTCTTGCCCCGATCTGAATGATGACACGGTGGAGGAACTCATTGATCGGTGTGACGTCCTCACCTCGGCTAGCATGGCAGGTTCGTTCAAGACCATTCTCGACTCAACTAATAACATCATTACAAGTAACCCAAGGGTCCAGGAGCGGTTTGATCTCCCCTATATTCTTCGTCGTGACCCTGCTGACTGGCGCGGGGACGAGGGAAGCCTCGCCTTGCGTAAGTTGATGCCGCTTGATAATGGTACGTATGATGTCAAGATGCCATCGCTTGAGGGCAAGGCTTGGGAAGGCGCAAATGGAGATTCGGTTGTTTATATTGGGTACAACTACGATTGGTAACTTGTGAATGTGTACACTCGTCACCGGGTTCCACTTCCAAAAATCTCAAACGACTTCCCAGAGGTAGAGTACACCGGTATTCTACGTGATTTCCAATATGATCATGCTGACTGTCCTCTACAGAAGATAGCAATTTGTCGAGTTCCCAACCGCTCTTCAGATTACACGAACTATGAAGTTGTTGCTATCTTCGAAATCTTGTTGCCGTCCTTACTTCCACGCCTCGATGGATATTGCTCAAAAATAAATTTCTGTACACGGATGAGTATTGTGATGCAATTCAATACGAGGGTCTTGTGTTTGCTGCCACCACTCGTGGCACTGTTTTTGCATGGAATCCTGATGCTTTTGGTACATTTGTCTTCCACCGTAATTATAATTGTTTCATCCACATGCATGCGGGTTAGCTAGTTTCCCTTTACTAATTAACCTTCTTGTGTTTCTAGTGTCCTGTGAACATTCTACCACCTATAATTGAAAAGATTTATAACCAAGGGGAGATGACGATGCTGATGATCATGAGCATGAGGACGAGAAGGACCCATATACTCAGTGGCGGCTGGCAACTTATTCCGATGGATCACCTCTTCTTGTCTGTATACAGGGCACTGCTGATGTTACTAAGGAAGCATGTGTTGTCTCACATGGTCGCACTCTCCGGACCTATTCCAACATTTGTTGCAGGGTATTCGAGATGGATACTAGTGTACTAGCACCAACACCTTCTCCCTGGTTCAGTATTGAAAGTCTTGGAGGAAACTCACTCTTCCTTGGACAAAACGATCCAATGATGGTGGAAGGCGATCCAACTACTGTTGACACAATGTTACTACCATTTATGAGAAGCAATTGTATCTATACCTCATACATTACTATGCTTCCCTACCGTCCCAATATGGGTCCTGACATAGGCCGCTTCAGCCTCGATGATCAGTCCTGCGTTGGTCTCGAGATTGACAGTAGCTGGCCCTTCCCAGAGAATCACTTCTGGTTCAAAGCAAGCGTTTCCAACACTAACGAGTGGTTGAGCTGAAGTTCATTTTATCGCTTTATTATTTGTTGTGTGAGAAAAACTTTACTAGAATATTTTGTTGGAAATGATCTATAATCCAACGTGTATCCTCGCTGTCATTGTGGGTTGATGACTTGTTGTATGTAATCAATGGTACATTTGCATATGCGTCCATCAAATCACGCTTTCTATTGGTGTCCATATGAACAGTGCTAATGATTTTACTTGCAAAAATTAGATAGTGCTAGTGATTTGTAGCTGCATATTTTGACAAATTGCAGTGTTACAAGGTTGACAAATGGCAATGTTACTAGATAAACAAATGTCAATCTTTCCAGTTTGAAAAATGGCAACATACCCATAATGACAGATATGCAAATCTTACCCAATTGTTTGTACGTGGTTGCACACAAGTCATGCAAAACAACTATTTGCGTTGAAGGGATGCAAAAATCCTGCTTGGCACATTTTCCCTTGGCTTCCCCGGGAAGCTGTCGGTTTGCATACGGGTGTTCTAACTAAAACGTTTGCGATGAGTGTTTTATATTTAAAAACCATTGACGTTTTTTTCAAAATAAAATTGTTTGATAAGTCCGTACATTAAGAGAGAAAAACGCAAGTTCATCCAAGCCATATCTTTCATTTAGTCACACTCTGAATTTATATTCATATGATCAAGAATTCGAGGTACAGTATTAAATCCTAAAAAACTATTTTCCGGTGGAGGCGGCGTGTCGCGCCGTCGTTGTTGTTGTCGTCCTCCGGGACACCGTTGTTGAAGTCTTCAAGGCAGCACAAAATGTTCTTCACTTGTGAATCAAACATCATGTCGTCGCGCGATCGACGGGTGGGGCGCGGGAGGATGGAAACTGGCACCGCTGAGAGGTAGTAGTCGACGGCTGCGTCCATTGCCACTGAGGGGGGTGCGTGCACGGGCACGGGTGCAGCCAAACGCATGGGGATCGGCACAACGGTGGGTGGAGGGGTGCGCACGGGCACGGGCACGGGCGCGGCGGGTGCAGCCAAACGCACGGGGTCGGCGCCACAGTGGGTGGAGGGGCGCGCACAGGCACGGGCACGGGCGCTGGCGCTGGCATGTACACGAGCTCGTGCGGGTCCACGGAGACCTCGCTGATGCCCGTGGCTTCCAACACTGCGATAGTGCTCGGCGACCAGCCCTTCAATGCTACGGGGATGGTCGCTGGCGCGGGCGTGGGGATGGGAGCTGGGACGTGAGCGGGGGTAGCAACCGCCGCAGCCAGCTCGTTCTGGGCCATGTCCATGAGGCCCCATTCCTCCTTATTTTCTATCTCCTCCGGCTCGGAGTCGACTTCACCAAACTTGAAGACTAGTTGCAGATGATCATTCTGTGCCATGGCATTGGTGGAGGTCTACGGGAGGGAGGGGAATGGGATGCGAACAGTATATGAACATTTTACTGTTGGAAATATGCCCTAGAGGCAATAATAAAAGCATTATTATTATATTTCCTTGTTCATGATAATTGTCTTTATTCATGCTATAGTTGTATTATCCGGAAATCGTAATACATGTGTGAATAATAGACACCAACATGTCCCTAGTAAGCCTCTAGTTGACTAGCTCGTTGATCAACAGATAGTCATGGTTTCCTGAGTATGGACATTGGATGTCATTGATAACGAGATCACATCATTAGGAGAATGATGTGATGGACAAGAACCAATCCTAAACATAGCATAAGATCGTATAGTTCGTTTGCTAGAGTTTTCCAATGTCAAGTATCTTTTCCTTAGACCATGAGATCGTGTAACTCCCGGATACCGTAGGAGTGCTTTGGGTATACCAAACGTCACAACGTAACTGGGTGACTATAAAGGTAGACTACGGGTATCTCTGAAAGTGTCTGTTGGGTTGACACGGATCAAGACTAGGATTTGTCACTCCGTATGACGGAGAGGTATCACTGGGCCCACTCGGTAATGCATCATCATAATGAGCTCAAAGTGACCAAGTGTCTGGTCACGGGATCATGCATTACGGTACGAGTAAAGTGACTTGTTGGTAACGAGATTGAACGAGGTATTGGGATACCGACGATCGAATCTCGGGCAAGTAACATATCGATTGACAAAGGGAATTGTATACGGGGTTGCTTGAATCCTCGACATCATGGTTCATCCGATGAGATCATCGTGGAGTATGTGGGAGCCAACATGGGTATCCAGATCCCGCTGTTGGTTATTGACTGGAGAGTCGTCTCGGTCATGTCTACATATCTCCCGAACCCGTAGGGTCTACACACTTAAGGTTCGGTGACGCTAGGGTTGTAGGGATATGTATATGCAGTAACCCGAATGTTGTTCGGAGTCCCGGATGAGATCCGGGACGTCACGAGGAGTTCCGGAATGGTCCGGAGGTAAAGAATTATATATAGGAAGTGCTATTTCGGCCATCGGGACAAGTTTCGGGGTTATCGGTATTGTACCGGGACCACCGGAAGGGTCCTGGGGTCCACCGGGTGGGGCCACCTGCCCCGGGGGCCACATGGGCTGTAGGGGGTGCGCCTTGGCCTACATGGGCCAAGGGCACCAGCCCCAAGAGGCCCATGCACCTAGGGTTCACAAAAGGGAAGAGTCCCACTAGTGGAAGGCACCTCCTAGGTGCCTTGGGGGGGAGGGAAACCTCCCTTGGCCGCCGCCCCCCCTAGGAGATTGGATCTCCTAGGGCCGGCGCCCCCCCCTTGGCCCTCCTATATATAGTGGGGGAATGAGGGCTTTTCATCCACGCCTTTGGTTGCCTCCTTCTCCCTCTCCAACACCTCCTCCTCCTCCATAGTGCTTGGCGAAGCCCTGACGGAGTACTGTAGCTCCACCATCACCACGCTGTCGTGTTTCTGCTGGAGCCATCTTCCTCAACCTCTCCTTCCCTTCTTGTTGGATCAAGAAGAAGGAGACGTTACGCTGACCGTACGTGTGTTGAACGCGGAGGTGCCGTCCGTTCGGTGCTAGGATCTCCGATGATTTGGATCACGTCGTGTTCGACTACCTCATCCCCGTTCTTTGAACGCTTCCGCTCGCGATCGACAGAGGTATGTAGATGCATCCGATCACTCGTTGCTAGATGAACTCATAGATGGATCTTGGTGAAACCGTAGGAAAATTTTTGTTTTCTGCAACGTTCCCCAACATTTACTCCACCATGTGAACATATATATTGTCGTCTACCAAATAGACTAAATTTGAATCAATTTTCCTTATTTGAATACGATTGCTGTCAAGTTATACAATAATTTAAATATTATCTTGATAACAAAAAACATACATATAGCAGTAATCGTATTTCACTATGAACTACATGTACCATACGCTCTCCAATTCAAATATTTGTATCCATTTTATGTTGAATTCTAATCATAGTACATTATTGGTCTAGGTAGCGAGATGTTTGGGACAATCTAAACCCTATTTTCATACGTATAATTTTTGGCTGAATTGGGACAAGTTTTGGTATAAGCCTCTTGCAAAACCGGAGATTCTCTCAACAAGCCTCGTGGTTCCGAGAGGGAACGTGTCACCTTTGTGTGCGAAACGATATACGCTGCCTCCCCCCTGATTTTATTTACAAAGGCAACATAGAACTATATGAGTGCCCTGTTAAATTTTGGAATTATTTCAGGTTCATTTGGCCTTTTTATACATTAATTGAGTTTCTAGACTTTTAATGTGCATAATCTAAATATGAATTGCATGCACATGCTTCGGGGCACCAAAGTGGGTTGAAAAATCACATGTGTGTCCTTGGTTGAATTTCTAGGTCCCATGGAAGAAATGAGAATGAAATTCAAACATCTGAGCGTCATGACTCGGCCGAGAACATTGAGAAACTTTGATTTTAAATTCATGTAAATCCAAAACTCGCCTCGAAATCATGAAACTTGGCATGGTGTCACGTCGTGGCACTAACATGTTGTGGTAAAAAATTGGGCCGATTTGGAAGCTCGTGGTTCTAAGAGGGAACGTGCCACCTTTGAGTGTGAAACGATATACGCTGCCCCCCCTTGACTTTCTTAACAAAGGCAACATAGAACTACATTGGTGCCCTGTTAAATTTTGGAATTATTCCGGGTTCGTTTGTAGCTTTTTATACATTAATTGAGTTTCTGGTCATTTAATGTGCATAAGTCAAATTTGAACTACAAGCACATGCTCTCGTGCACCAAAGTTGGTTGAAAAATCACATTTGTGTCCTCGGGTGAATTTCTAGGTCCCATGCAACAAATGATAATAAAATTAAAACATCTGGGCATCGTGGCTCGGCCGAGAACATTGAGAAACTTGGTTTTAAAATTCTTGTAAATCCAAAACACGTCTGAAAATCATGAAACTTGGCATGGATGTCATGTCATGGTACTACCATGTTGGGGTAAAAAAATTGGCTGAATAGGAATATATTTTGGTATAAGCTTCTTGCAAACCGAAGCTTCTCTCAAGAAGGCTCGTGGTCCTGTGAGGGAACGTGCCACCTTTGAGTGCGAAACGATATACATTGTCCCCCTTGAGTTTATTTACAAAGGCAACATAGAACTACATGAGTGCCCTGTTAAATTTTGGAATTATTCCGGCTTCGTTTGGCCTTATTTACAAATTAATTGAGGTTTTGGTCATTTAATGTGCATAGTTCAAATTTGAAGTACAAGCACATGCTCCCGTGCACCAAAGTTGGTTGAAAAATCACATTTGTGTCCTCAGGTGAATTTCTACTCCCTCCTTCCATCTATATAGGTCCTAATGCATTTTTCTAGGCTAACTTTGACCAAATGCTAGAGCAATAATATATGACATGCATCTTACACAAAGCATACCTTCAAATTTGTATGTCAAAGGAGCTTCCAATAATATAATTTTCATTGTATACATCTCATGTGCTATTAATCTTGTCAATAGTCAAAGGTTGTCTTGAAAAACACATTAGGCCCTATATAGATGGAAGGAGGGAGTAGGCCCCATGCAAAAAATGAGAATAAAAGTCAAACATCTGGGCATTGTGGCTCGGTCGAGAACATTGAGAAACTTGGTTTTAAAATCATGAAACTTGGCATGGTGTCATGTCATGGTAGTACCATGCTGTGGTAAAAAAATTGGCCGAATAGGAACAAATTTTGGTATAAGCTTCTTGCAAATCGGAGCTTCTCTCAAGAAGGCTCGTGGTTCTGGGAGGAAACATGTCACCTTTGTGTGCATAATTCAAATTTGAAATACAAGCACATGTTCCAGTGCACCAAAGTTGGTTGAAAAATCACATGTGTGTCCTCGGGTAAATTTCTAGGTTCCATGCAACAAATGGGAGTGAAATTCAAAATTCTGGGCGTCGTGGCTGGGTTGGAAACATTGAGAAACTTAGTTTTTTAATTCTTGCAAATCCAAAACATGCATGAAAATAATGAAACTTGGCTTGGTGCCATGACATGGCACCAACATGCTGTGGTAAATTTGCAGTCCGATTTGCGAAGGCGCGCACATTAAGAATCAACAAAGTCATTTTGGAACAAGTGATGTCACGTTACAATCGGAAACACAAGTATCATTGAAACCGTGGGCATTCTACTTACTAGTACCATTTACATGCCGCCACGCGTCCCCATTTTTTATTAGCTAGGAGGCGCCGTGCAGGGTAGCTATTTGAGTATGAGAGGCATGCGATCAGACCCCTGCGCGCGCTTATCAGGAGGAGAGCCCTTTGACCTCCATTTGCCGTCCACCTCTCTCCCAAGGTATCCACTAATGGCGCCCGAGCCTCTGTTTAATGGCGTGGCTATGTCTCACTCGACTGAGATTTAAGAGACAAAAATGAAAATCTGAAAGCACGGATCTTGATGTAAGATCTGACGGACCTATATAGCATCTACTGCGACTTATAGCAAGACTGATGAATATATAAGGATGATTAATATTTTTTTGATCAAAGAAGGGCTTGCCCCTTCCGATTGTCATTACTGAAAACCACCACAATTCACAAGAAGTTCAGCACAACTCCAGCCTAACACGAAGGACTAAAAGCTACCAGATTGAAATCGCAACATCCCAAGAGGCCAACAAAGGCCAAACATCCGCGCTAGAACCCAACATTTCACAACCGACGACACAATCCACATCCTAAACCGATTATTACATTAAAAGAAACCAGGAAACTAGTCTCCGCGGCGAGCGGCGATTAGCTCTTTCGTGTCCTCAAGACGCTGCTTGAGAACATCCACGGATTCCTCCACCAGCCTTTGGCACTCGTTGCGGAGCATGTCGTTCTCGTCCATAAGTTTCTTGACGATGACACCGGTCCTCTCCAACAAGGCACTGGTCTCCTCCTGCTGGTCTGCACTTCGGACGATCTTCTCCCTCAGCAGGTCATGCTCGGCCCGGAGCCTCTCATTGCCATCCCTTAGTTGTCGGATGACGCTGGTAGCCTGTTCAAACGAGGCTATCATGTCATCCTGCAACCTCACCGAGCCAGAGATCTAACCCACGTGGCTACGGACGATCGCATCCATGCGCCTGTAACAGTCGTCGCCTGCCCGTGAGAAATTTTCCCAGGCCATCGCGGCGCGGTGGGACATCTCTACTGCATTCGTGGAGCGGCGGGACATCTTTGCTGCTTCCGCGGCACGGCCGGACCAGTCTGCTGCATCGACGATGCGGCGGGACCTCCGTGATGCTTCAGCGGCACGGCGGGACCTATGTGCTGCTACTTCCACGCGGCGGGACATGTCGGCTGCTCTCGCAGCGAGGCGGGACATCTCTCGTGCTTCCTCTTCCATGCTCGCCTCTCCCTGGTGGCAATCTCTCGACCCAGAACTCACGCTGGCCATGGCAGATGCAAGGGAAGGATTCTGAATGGCTTGTTTGTTTTTGTGGATGAGGAGTTGAGGAGGAATGTGCAGTCATCTTTGCATACTAGTATTTATGACCGAGTACTAATACGCTCCTAAGTGGGAAACTGTTTAGGTTGTGATCAGTGTGAACAGGTTTGCAATTCAATATACTCCCCTTTTGTAAGGCCCAGCTTTGGAAAGGTGATGCATGCAACCATTTCATTGGTTGCATTGAAAGCCATTGTTGTTGGTGCCATGGCTGAAAAATTAATATACTTCATGCGTGCTTTTTCATTGGCTGCATGCATGTGAGAGAGTGCATTGGGAGTGAAATGAAAGAATTAATGTGAGCAAATTACTATGTATCTTGGTCTAATATGCTCCTAAGTGGGAAACTATTTAGGTTGTTGTCGGTGTCAAAACCAGCGGATCTTGGGTAGGGGGTCCCGAACTGTGCGTCAAGGCCGGATGGTAACAGGAGACAAGGGACACGATGTATTTTACCCAGGTTCGGGCCCTCTCGATGGAGGTAATACCCTACTCCTGCTTGATTAATATTGATGATATGGGTAGTACAAGAGTAGATCTACCACGAGATCAAGGAGGCTGAACCCTAGAAGCTAGCCTATGGTATGATTGTTGTGTATGGAGTTGATTGCCTACGGACTACAACCCTCCGGTTTATATAGACATCGGATAGGGTTAGGGTTACATAAAGTCAGTTACAATGGTAGGAGATCTTGAATATCCGCATCGCCAGCTGGGAGATGATATGCAAACCCAAACAAGAAGGAGGGCTTGGGGTTTTGGATTTAAGAGAACAAAATAAAGCACTCCTTATCAAGTACCTCTTCAAATTCTACAACAAGGTTGATGTCCCTTCGGTTAAACTAATTTGGGAAGCCCACTATCATAATAATGAGGTCCCACACTCTAACAGGAACAAAGGCTCCTTTTGGTGGAAAGACTACATGAAAATGTTTGACCTTTTCAGATATATGACTACTTGTGACCTCAAGCCTGGGAGCACTAATATGCTTTGGGAAGACAATTGGAATGGTGACATTATGAAAATAAAGTTCCCTGAGATACATTCTTTTACGCAAAAGGAAAACATATCTATCAAAGAGGCCAAAAATTGGATAATTATTACAGCTTATTTCAACTACCATTATCGATCCAAGCCCACCAGCAGTTCCATTTGTTGTCATATGATTTAAATATTATCAGAAACATCTATGATAAGGACACATGGCATTTCAATTGGGGAAATAACAAGAACATTACCAAGAAGATTTATAGATATCTAATGAATGGTGAGGATGATGCTGACACTTTCAAGTGGATATGGAAATCATGTTACATACGAAGACACAAATTCTTCTGCTGGTTAATGCTCAATGACAGAATAAATACATGTGATCTTTTGGTCAGAAAAAGCATGCATTTGGATTCCATAGTATGTGTATTATGCAATAATGAAGACATGGAAGACATGACTCATCTCCTATTTGCATGTCCATTTAGTCAAGGGTTTTGGTGGAACATTGGCTTTGAATGGAATTCGGATCCGGACATCAACAATATGATTATTGATGCCAACCACAGATACAAAATTGGTCACTTTATGGAAACCATGATACTAGGATGCTGGAGCATATGGAATCAGAGAAATGGGATGATTTTTGAAGGAATACCATGCTCAATAAATGAATGCAAGAATGATTTTATCAGAATTTTCAAAATGACCATGTTAAGGGCTAGACCTACTCTGAAAGAGGGCATGTCCTCTTAGATAGACAATATTTAATTTCCAGTTTTTATCTTTTCCATAGTTTCCCTTTACTTTCTAATTAGATAGCTTTTCTTTGGTTGTCCCCCCATCAACCAATGCTATCTACTTTGATACCTTTGATTATTACTGAAAAATGACTCACAGTAGGGGGTTTACCCTACTGTTCTTTGGTCAAAAAAATGCGATAAAATTTACAAATATAAGACTTTGGTCGACACAATTTGTTCATGAGTATGTTTAGTTCTCTCAGTGACATATAAATATATATATATATATATGTTATCCATTTAACATTTACCTACTTATTGTGCATGCTGTACAAAATGTATGTTTTTTATGAACCAATTTGCGCGGGCAACATCTGAATATATATAGCTTAATTTCTAAATATACACACGTCTTAATCAAATTTAAATTGCATAGGCAGTATCTTAACCTTTTATCATGAGAACATATATTGTTTGATTTGTGTAAGTTTGGATCCAACTTTGGTGACATTTATATATATTTTCCTTTAACGAAATAGTTTTGTTTTAGATATGTTTCAATTTTGCCGTTGATAATACTATTGTGTTTCAAAAAATAGTATTGAAAAAAATTTATTTATGAGGTGACCTAAACGCTCTTATATTTCTTTGAAGATGGAGTACATCTATACCTACTATTAAAGGGAGGTGATATTCTTGGTTTCGTCCTGCTTCGTTTGGTCCTGCTTCAATTAATTTCACGTACACTATTTGGTTTCATTACTTGCTACCTGTTTTGACCAACGAAGGAAGCCCATCTAGTGGCACACTATGGCCCAGGTCTGGAGAAAAATAAAATTACCGATGGGAGGGTTCGATATCATAACCTGCCAACATGCGATGCACAATTTGTCCAACTAACCCAACTAGAGATATGAGTGGATTTTTTTCTCCCGTTGCAACACACAACCCTTTTTGCTATACTTATTAATGATACTGTAGCAAAAATATTATATTATGAACCGGAAATCTGTTGGTGCTCCCGGGAGCGTGCGCTCATGTGCGTGAAAATATTTTTTTAAATGTCAAAAAAACTAAACAAAAATTTTATGTGTTATTTGTCACATCCTAATGCTACGTAAATTTTTGAGAAAAAAGATTAAACATTTTAGCATGTGCCAAAAAACAAAATAAACACCTCATGCTACCCAAAATGTCGCCCTAAATTTGTTTTTTTCACTGGCCATACACCATTGCTCCATTTCGCATGAAAATTTTCAAGGTTTCTTGCGACACTAACGCGGACATCTACAAGAAGAATTCAGAATTTTTAAAATATTTACTATATTTTTTAGTTTACTATTCATGCGAAAGCACGCACTCTCGGGAGCCAAAACGCCATTCTCGTAATAACTTTGATGATTAATCTTATTGCACAATTTATATTTCTAGCATTTTCTAGTATTTTTAGCTTGTTGCTTTATTTAAACAACGATCAAGTACAATTTTTACTGGTTTTATGTAGGCCAATAATGTGTAAGATTAACATATTAACCTCTTAGTTGTATAATTTCGCCTATTACGTTTGTTCCCGCCTTTTAGTTGACTGTTAACATCTTAGAACTTTGCATACAGATTAATTAGTGTACTTATGTAAGTGATCTAAACGCTCTTATAGTATATTTTTATAGAGGGAGTATAATCTATTGAAATGGCCATGGTACTTATATCTTTATTTCATGGACATTTAACCGAGTTAAGTTAAGACAGTACAAAAAGGTACCATGTTTTCATTTGCCAAGAAAAGAAAAAATTGGGTCTTCCACCAAGTTGTACACTGACTTTTGGCCTTAAAAAACACTCACTTTGCCTTTTCTCTAGCCTTGTCCTCTTATCTTGTGAGGACCAATCTGCCCAGGGGTACGACCGCGGGGTGGATATGTACAACCCCTGGATTGGATCCCCGTGTGCCTCATGGATCTCTCGGGCCGTCAGCGGCGATGGAGGGGCTGCAAGTCTCTGGTAGCAGCTGCGCGAGGGAGGACGCGAGCTCATTGAAGACGATACTGTCGTTGCCATAGGCGTCCATAAAAGTGTTGAGGGCGTCGATCTTGTCCCCCGCAGCTAGTTTGGATCCTGTGCCCGTGTGAGGTTCCTGGTGGCGTTGTCGTCCACAAGCACCGAACCGGACGCGTCATCGATATCTTTAAGCGAGATAACCCATCATGATGTCTTCAGTCTTGACAGTTGCAACTCGGCATTGGCATTGTATCCTTCTACCTGCTGGTCTCCTCCTTCCTCTCCCTTCTCTGATTTTGTACGATTGCACCAATATAATATTTATCGTTTAATTTTTGTGTGCTATCCTACATGCTGCTCCTACATGATGTTGATTTTCATCCAATAGAATTCTGATCTATCAATTACATGATGATTGTAAGTTATGAATGTCAAACAGAACTTAGGGAATAATGTTAATTTGTTATGTCCCCTCCACATTTTTCCGGGCTAGGAACCGTCGGCATTTGGCACAGCAGTGTTAGGCCCCCTGCCCTCATAACATTTAACATACTTAAGAAACAATTAGTGTATTTTAACTATAGTTTTAATAATTCCCAAAGACAAACTGAGATTTAATAACTAAATAGGAAAATAGATCTGATTGCAATATACATATAAAATATATGATGCACGAATGCTCACTATTGGCTTGCACTATTAATAAGATTCAAGTATGAGATATCACATAATATAGAGTGTTGATGTTTGATATTATTGACCTATTTCCATCAAATGTTGACGCATATTTCCAATTCCTCGATAGAGTAGTAGACCATATTGTTATGCCATATCATGTTAGCATAGATCAGTCAGTTTTTAATTTGAAGATAGTTTGCAGTATGCTAAATTTCCATAAATGAACTTATTATGTAAAAATCTGTAGCCTCATCTAGTGAAGAAGCATCATACTGAAAGTGTTTTTATACCTTTTGAATATTTCTTTATACACTATGTCCTTGACCACATCATATATTCCAATTGCTATCTTCATCATTTACCGTTACTCCTCCTAAATCATCCCTTTTTGTGACTCTTGAGAATGATATGTATAGTTTTCGCGAACACTTTCTTAGGAAAATATTGGACTTTACATAGACTAATTTGTTGAACTCCAATTGATAATCAAATTCCTTGTTGTGCTATTGTGCTAACCGAGAAAGCCTAAGTTATTTAGTGTTAAGAAGAATCATACGAAATAGCAGCTAGTAGCGAATGGGCCTGTAGCCTAGTGGTTACAGCAACCTTAGTAGCACCCCAGGTCCTCGGTTCGACTCCCGGTGGGAGCGGATTTAAACAGTCCTAGGCAAAAAAAATCCGGAATAAAAGGACTGTGGGGCTGTTGCTCTACAGTAAATAGTCAAAAAATAGCAGCTAGTAGGAATTTCAATGGTCTCACCATTTGATACTAATCTTCCACGAACTATAGATGCTCCTGAGATTAATTACCTAAATGCACAGGAGGAGCGGCTTACCGGTGCTAAACTCAGCTGCATCCTACTTCCTGTAGAACACTTTAGTAAACAAATAAATTTATTACCCAAGAAACTACACAAACATGGACTTAATCATAACACAATTAATCACATGCCGAAACATGTATTATTCTTATATGGAATAGATGTTTCTCAACATGGAATATGAACAAAGTTAAAAGGAAATATAAAAGAGACCACAATATGGACTACAAAAAAATACACTTCCGTCATGATATGTGTTTGTCACAGTAGGTCACGTTTTCTATCATGCATGTACATCCATGACAATTTTATGACAGAATCAAGATAGTCATACCTGTGTTGTCGTACAAGTGTTCCATGACATTACCAAAATTATCTCCACGGAAGTGTCCACATCCATGATGATAAATCACGCGTCACAGAAGTGCTTTCGTCAAGGGTGACCGACACGTGGCATCCACCGTAACGAAATGCCGTTAAGCTATCGGGTCCGGTTTTGGATCCAATAACCCGTTAACAGCCCTGACCAATAGGGATTTTCCACGTGTAAAATCATCATTGGCTGGAGGAAACATGTGTCGGCTCACCGTTGTGACAGATGTCATCCAATCATTGGGCCCAAAGCGCCTATGATACGTCGACACGTGGCACAACCCAACAGAGGCCCATTCCTGTGAAAAGGCCGGCCTATTTGACTTGGTCAAAAGGTGGTGGGCCGGCACACGACAAGCCTATTAACGACATGTTCGCATATAGCCCATTTACAGCCTACTAACCCAGGGCCCGTTTACGGCCTATCCGAATTAGGCCCAGTAGCGTCATCTGGGCCGTCCATTATAATTCCAGCCCGTTTTAACTTCCGGCCCATGTATGGCCCATGAAGTCTTTCGGCCAATATGAGGCCCTTAGTAACCATCGGCCCATTAACGGCCCGTGGTAAAACTGGCCCGTAATGAACAGTGTATCACTTTATATGTCACACCCTGATTTTCATGCCACAACACTTAAGCTAGTAAATCATGATAAAATGTGGTTTGTCAAAAACTTTTGAGTGTTTAGGTCTTTGCTTGATTTGATTTTTGTGTGTTGGTTGCAAATGCTCTAAAATTCAAATAAGTCCTCCAACTCTTATACTCCTTCTCCTTGATCCAAAACCTTGCCCAATGATCATGCCATGTGTGCAGGACACAAAAACAATTTCTTGCAAAAATATTTTGGCCAAAAAGAATTTTTTAAATTAGATTTTTCAAAAAACCCCTGAATTGAGACTTGAACTACAAGTACTTAATTAAGGGTTTGAAAAATCTTTCAAAAAGCATGTTTGAAACCTATTAGGTATAGGGCTCCCATGAACCACACAAATATAATTTTAAAAGTTATTTTACTATTTTATTTAAAGGCTTTTCTTAAAGACAGAAATGGTCTTTAATAGGTTAAAATTATTTTAATGTTTCAAAAATATTTGAGAAAATTTAGGGAAGCTCAGTGGACATATATTGTCCATATATAATAGTTTAAACACATGGGCATGTTCAAATTATTGGTCAAATCCCTCAAAAACTATTTCTGGAAATTTCAAGCTTTTGAAATATTTACAAAGGAAATATTCCAAAAAAATTCCAAGTAAATTCTAGCATGTCATATATGACATTTTTTATGATCTTGACAAGTCTCATGTCATGGAGAATAGTATAACCCCATTAAATCCCCTCAAACCCACTTTTGTCCTTTTTTCAAGTTTGAACAACTTCGCACTGCCAAACATGTCCAAATGCTCTCAAACTTGGTGCACATGCTTCAATGGTGTAATAATGCATCTAGACCAAATTGCACAAGTTGGAGAGAAGGATATCATCATCAAAGTGTTCTAAAACCCTTTCTGTCCAGAACCAAAATTGAACAACTCTACATTGCCAAGTTTGTCCTTGTGATCTGAAATTTTGTGGACATGTTCAAGTCCTCAAATGAAGACACTACACCAAGTGGTGCATCAAGGAGAATATATTTGCATGACTAAATCTTGATAAAGCCATTTCTGGTGATTTCTCGGGTTTACCAAAGTTACATTGGCTACTTTTCCCAAATGAACTCAATCCTGGTGGAACCTCTTATTTTCTCAGTCCATTTGACCCTGTCAAGCCTCATGACAAGGGAAGTCCATTTGCTTGCCCAAACCTACATCAAACACCTTCTGGCAGAAACTTAAAATGCATGTTTTAGCCATTTCCACTAATCTCCATGAGTTGAACTTCTTCCCACAACCTCTCCTAGTCCCCCCTCTACCCCTGGTGTGCTTCCCTGCCCGAGAGGCAATGATGAAGGGGGGCAGGGATCCACTTTTCTTCTCTGGACAACATCATTTTCACTCTCTCTCTCTCTACCCCTCCTCTCTTCTACTCTCTCCCCAAGGCATCCAATGCCATTTCCACTTTGTTTACTCCCACCTACAGCCACTAGACACAAGTGGGCGCGCGAGTGTGCAGGGAAAAGCCACGGACGCCGGCCAAAGACGCGCTCTGGAGCACGTCATCGCGCTCCCGACCATTGACGCTGCGTCCCCCGACCACCTCAAGCCTCCCCCTCGCGCCAGTCGAGGTCCTCGACGTCCGCAACACGACAGCCGTGTAGGCCCCCTCCTCTCCCCCTCTCTCTCACCTCCTGCAGCGTGTGCCCAGAGCCGCCCGGCTCGGCCAATGCTCGCGCAGCTCCTGTTGCCGCATGCAGCTCACCCCACTCCTCCCCTCTCTTCCTGGCGCCCCACTCAACTCCCACGAACGCCGTAGACAGCCCGTCGCCCTCTCTCCTGGCCTCCCGAGCCGTTGCCGCGGCCACCCGTGCGCCGCGTCCATAGTGAGCCACGGGTCAGCTACTTAAGGCCACCCCCAAGCTCTCTCTCTAACCATTTGGCTCTCTCTCCCTCCCGTGCATCCCCTGGACCAACCCACTCCCCTCCTCGCTCCATCCAACCATCTCCATGGCCGGAGCAATGCCTCCGGCCTCCGCCTAAATTCGCCGCACTAAGAGCCCCTCCTCCCAACGTCTTTGTTCTAGAGCAGCACCAGCACCACCGCCAACTCTCCCCGCACATCAGTCCTTCCTCCTCGTGCCTGCCTCGCCGTGCCTAGATCTCACCGTCGGTCCCGTCCGCCGTGGCCAGCACCCTGCTCCACCCGGTGCCCCTGGGCGATCGTGCCACCCACGGTTGGATGCGGCCGAGTCTCCTAAGCATGCCGGTGGGCAGAACATCGCCGGAGACGCCCCGTAGCGCCGGCAAACGGCGTCGAGTGCCTCCTTTGTCTCATGTCGCACCCGCGTGGGAGGTGAAGGACGAACCTGCCATCAGGCCCCGCCTGTCAGCCAGCCAGCGTGGCCGAGCCACTGACGGGAGGGCCCCACCCTGTTTAAGTGGAAACGGGCTCCGCCAGCTGATGCCTTCGCCGGAGGAAGGCGTATTCAAGAGAATACGCCTCCTGCGTTGACAGCCTGCGCGCGGACGTGCAGCTGGGCCGGCCCGCCGCCTATCTCTCGCCTTGCGCACAGGATAAGGGTAAAGCCCCTTTTTTCCTTTTTCTTTTTCCCAGTAGACTTCAAAAGCACATAAATAAATCAAATTAACTCCAAATTTGATGATTCAAATTTCTAGGGGGTCCATAAATCCTAATCTATCACATGGTGCTATTTGCACATTTTTCCAGAAACTTTTTCTTCGGAAATATTTAATAAAACCCCATTTTTCATTTCTGTGATGAACTTTAGAAAATCGCAAAGAGCTCAAATTTGATCTAAATGCCATGATTCAAATTTGCAGATATATCTAAGTTCATAACTTAGGTTATGAACATTTTTATTAATACTTTCTGTGCCCTACAAAATAATGAGCCATTTCTTCATGTTTGTCAACTTTGCAAATCCATAGAATATTCATTTTGACTCCACATCCAGTGAAACCAAATCCTAGATGCTTCTAAAAGAATCCTTTGTTAAATGGGTTCCTCTGCTCATTTTTCAAAAATATATTTCTGAACTCTTCTTGCAAATCCATAAATCCATTGATTCCATCATATTGAAATGTTCAGAAATATCCACTGACCCAATCCCAATGAAACCACTTTGGTCATTCCTCATATGGCCAAAGGTATCCTAGAAAAGTCCAATTAATACTTTTAGAGCACTTTTATTTTCTGCCTTGTTGTGTTGCTTACTATGATTGTTTCCGACATTAGTTGACGAAGTAGACGAAATACTCGGAGATGAACCATAAGACTTGAAGACTCTGAAGAACCAGGCAAGCAGCCCTTTGACCATGTCTAAGAAACCCTTTTTATGCATGTCATATAACACCATATTGTTGTTGCAACGGAATCATGATGAGGTGGTAACCACCTTGATGGGTTGCCTCTGTTACTTCCTTGTTGATACTTGCATTATGCACGACCCTACCTTCCTATGAGGGTTATGCCGGTGGGAGTAGATAGGATGCTAAAGTAGTTGCTACACAAAAAGGGAAAGGAATATGCATGGTGATGGGAGCAAGATTGTTTTCAAAAGACTTTTCGAAAACCCTGTCGGGTGCCACTTATGCCCGAAGGAGATAATGAGTTGGGTAACCACTTGATGATGAAGTGGTGTACCGAGGAAAGTGTGTGTGTTGTTTTCAAAACGGATTGGTTTAAGATGCGACCGTTATTCCAACCTTACATGCGCAACCACTCTACCCTTATATGGGAAAGGGCATTATTGATTACCTAGGTTGGTACTAGCTTGGAGCCCGCATTACTAGTGATGGGAGAGTTGTTGTTGCGCTCTCTTGGGACGAGGTCGTGCCAGGTAGGGCGGCCATGACTGTTTTCACAAGGCGCCGAACACACCATTGGTACCCCGTGCTTGTGATGTGAGATGATTATGGAGCATGGCTCCACGAAAGTGTTATGTGATAATGTTGGGCACGGGGGTTACTACCAATTGAGTGGACTCTATGTTAGTGTCGTCTAGGGAAAGATAGTGATCGGGTGCTTACCCCGGGTACTTGAGGTACCGCGGGTCGTGGATGACACGGAAGTTCCCCGGATCTTGTGGGTAAAGTGTGCAACCTCTGCAGAGTGTAAAACTATTCGAATAGCCATGTCCACGGTCAAGGACGGTTGGGTAACCGCTCTTGGGCTACGTCCACATGTTTACAAACCAGTGTGTGTGTTTGGATAAGTGGGGAGAACAACTTGGGTCAAGTCAAAGGACTTGACATGATTGAGTTGGGTTGATGCCCACTCTATTTATGTTGATATCTGTAACCTATCCTCATGGTTAATTGAATTCTCCTGATGCATGTCTTACAAGTTGTTGAACATGTCATTGCACTCAAAACTAGCTTTCTGCAAAAATTTACCTATATCATGCATTGTTGTATCTTGAACCAAAACATGGGTTGCTTGCGAGTACATTCAAAGTACTCATTGGCTTGCCACTGGTTATTTAATTGGCCAGGCATGGAAGAACATGAGTTCGATGAAGAGTTCTTTGGAGACGAACATGCGAACTAGGATGTTTCCCAGTCAGAATGCATGTAGGGTTAAGGTAGATGGCATGGGTCCAAGTTATCGACGAAGATTTCCGCTGCAAAGTTATACTCAAGACTCGACCATAATGGTCATAATTTATGTAAGATGGTATGCATGGATGTAAGACTCTTGTTATTCAGCTTCTGTGTGTTCAGTGGGCATTGATCTCTAGGATCACTGTACACGTGCATTCGGTGATCACGACTTATGAGTCGGGGTACCCACAGAGCTGGTATCAGAGCCATCCTGACAGTAGGAAGCCTTAGTTAGCATGGTCGTTAGTTAGCTTAAAACTATTTTCAAAACTATTACTAATTTTCAAAAACTATCTACACTTCTCTTCCCCTCTGAGGTTTTCCAAAACTAGGATATATTTTCCTTATTGATCTCTTCCCCTTCAAAACTTTAGCAAATGGTCGCTAGTACCTTTAAGCCCCTGACCATTGGATTCCCTGTAATCCTCGTGGGTAATCGAGAAGAAGACGTCTTGACAGAAATTCACCCACACCTTCTGGACACAAGCTTGGCGACACCACGACAAGATGGAAAATGCCTTATCAATGATTGAGGAAACCAAGACCCGGAAGATGGTGACACCTTTGAATTTTCCCCAGGATGATGCAACCTAATCCAATGACGATCAGGGTGTAAGATATGTAGGATCATGATACACATCCCTAATAGAGCAATCATGTCCTTACCATTGTTGTATCGGCAACCACCGGTGGATGAGAACCTCGCCATTTGGTCTGCTCACTATAGTGAGCAGGAAAATGGTTCTCCTCATCCCCTGCTCTTGGTGTCGAAGTTTTCATCAACGTAACCGACATGTTGGACCTCAACTATGCCTTGTTAATGTCATTGCATAAAGGATTACCTACTTGGTACCATCGACGCCTTAGAAGACAAAAAGGGATCATCATGATTAAGAAGACAACAGAAGACTGAGACAATGCCTGCTACGAGGAGTCACCTTCACCCCATCACTTCAACGGGCGAGAAGTTGTTGAAGAATCTTCAGGTTCAACTCGGATTGTTTCATCGAACAACTACAAGAGACGTAGCAACCCCTAAGGAAAACCCATAAGACTACACGAGGCATAGAGCAAAGCACGACTACTGAATCTGAGAACCCCTAGGGTAGGATGAGTCGTGTACCCCCTATGCGTAGTCGAGTCCGTATGATGGGTTGAATAGAACCATGTTTGTGTGTTGCTCGTTTTTATTTGTTTGTGTTCTGATATAGGTCGCACTTTTGCCCTAGGTAACAAGTACGCGACTATATCACCTTCCTTACCTTGTTTCTTTGGTTTGGCCCATTTTGCACCTGTTTGTTTGCACTTGCACTATAGATCCCCCTTTTCGCATTCCCCTCCTCTATGCTATTTTCCCTCTCATCTCTCTCCTCAACTGAAGACCGGCAAGACAAGATACACCAAGGATTCTACCTCGGCAACCAGCTAGCAATGAAGACTTTTTGCTACCTCCTCCTCGACCAGGTGCAACACTGTAGAGTTATGTTTAACCCTCCAGACTAGAAACCCATCCCTAGACCCCTCGAGACTTCACGAGATACCCTAGCTCGAATTCTTAACCGTTTGTTAACCTACAAATTGCAAGGGGACTAGTGAAGCCTCAGTAACCCTTGCTTCCCACCGGGTTCATTATGGAACTAGTGGACATGGTGAACGAGCACATTATCATCCTAATATAGCACAAGAACTAACGATGCCATAAGGAAGACCAATTTGAGGATATAGGAATAGAGGACAAATGACTTCATGAGTTTGTATCAGTGACCTTGAGGAATTATCTGAGACTTTGGTAAATCATGAGGCTTTCATGTTGGTAGATGAACTTGGTGGGATAATGTTGATGGAGTAGCATGACTTCCATTACCCTTGAGTAAACTGGATTTTTGTAGGACAATTATGATCGCAAGCTGGAATTCTTGGAAGCATAAGGATTAGACTTAGCCAAGGGACATTGATAGGAGATAACTGACATTACGATAATAACTTGAGGGAAACATGTAGGAATTCTCGTTGAACACAATATCTGGATTTAAATAGGTGATCCTAGTGGAGTATAGATGCTGAAGTGAGTCTACATGGTTCGGAGTAAATTGGATTTAGACTGATGATCCCGATCATGATACCATGTTTCCCGGTGGACGATAAACTAGGAGATTGGATTAATTGTCACGGTTTAATTAGGGATCTGTACGAGCTTGACCTTGGAGTTTATTTGACCATGATAATGGAAATTGCTGGACTAACTACAGTAAGGTATCCCTTTCAAAGTATTTGGGGATTATAGGTACTTTAGAAGATTGTGTGGAATACCATAGACATTGGATTTGTACAATTAATGGATTATGTAGTGATAGATGGAAGTTAATGGGTTGTTGGAGTTGATTCATAGGAAGGAAACAAGACTTTGGAGTGGCTTACGACGTGTTTCCTTAGGATAGAGATGCTTTATATTAGACCTTGGGAGCATAGGATGAGCACTTGAATTGTCATGTTCAACTCAAGCTTAGCAGCTTGAATGCCCTACCCATGGATTCTTAGGGTAGCCATACATATGATTTTTGGGGACCGTAGACATGTATAATTATGTTAAACCTCCTCTTGGCAATCATGAGGACATGAATAGCATGAGTGATGATTGGATTTGGCCTATACGATATGATGCTTTCGGTGGTATAAGGTTATTTGTTTGAAGGACTATTGGCATCTCAGAAACTGTGCTTAAGGACTAGATGATAAACGTTCACCCACACGCTAGAATCCTTGAAACCCTGAAGCCCTACCAAGCCACAACATGGTCAGATCATGACAATGGGTTTTGGCTCTAGGACAAGGAAACCTTGGCCAATACTCAACTGTGACCACCATCAATGCCCCATCCTACTTTATGTACCCCATGAATGAGTCTTCATGGAGTACTTGGACAAGTTGGTTGTCATCTTTATTTTGGTGACATACTTGTATACCCGAAGACGGAAGAAGAATTGTTGAGCTGGTCAAGGAACATCTGAAGATCGCCATGTCCAGGTGGAAGAACTATACGAACCAGCATCATCAAGAAGTGAACTTACTCGTCGAAGACCGTGTGTATCTGCAAACCGCTCGTCCCGAAGGAACCAAGCATTTCCATTTCAAAAGGAAGCTCACACCAAGATTTAACAACCCCTCCAAGATTGCTATGAGACGAAAGAGAAGATAGTTTCCAGCTGGAGTTACCACCTGAGTTACCCACTATGCACAACGTTTTCCCACACAACACAACCTCGGGAGTGTTTCCAACTTCCTAACTAGCCCGACCCTGACCAGGACATCAGTCGCCGAACCATCGACCTCCAGCCCAATATGACCTACACGAGAGACCCCAATTGCAATCTGGATCAAGCAGGATGTCATACACGAAGCCATGCCATCGAGTACTTCAAGGTTCAATGGAGCACCATTCGAAAGCAGAAGTGGTATGGGGATGTGAAGACTACCCCATATCCAAGTTTCCATATTCCTTTCCACGCGTAGTTTGGGAATCTCAGGGACGAGATTCTTGTAAGGGGGTAGGTCTGTCACACCCTGATTTTCATGCCACAACACTTAAGCTAGTAAATCATGATAAAATGTGGTTTGTCAAAAACTTTTGAGTGTTTAGGTCTTTGCTTGATTTGATTTTTGTGTGTTGGTTGCAAGTGCTCTAAAATTCAAATAAATCCTCCAACTCTTATACTCCTTCTCCTTGATACAAAACCTTGCCCAATGATCATTCCATGTGTGTAGGACACAAAAACAATTTCTTGCAAAAATATTTTGGCCAAAAAGAATTTTTTAAATTAGGTTTTCCAAAACCCCCCTGAATTGAGACTTGAACTACAAGTACTTAATTAAGGGTTTGAAAAATCTTTCAAAAAGTATGTTTCAAACCTATTAGGTATAGGGATCCCATAAACCACAAAAATATAATTTTAAAAGTTATTTTACTATTTTATTTAAAGGCTTTTTCTTAAGGCCAGAAATGGTCTTTAATAGGTTAAAATTATTTTAATGTTTCAAAAATATTTGATAAACTTTAGGGAAGCTCGGTGGACATATATTATCCATATATGAGAGTTTCAACACATGGTCATGTTCAAATTATTGGTCAAATCCCTCAAAAACTATTTCTGGACATTTCAAGCTTTTGAAATATTTACAAAGGAAATATTCCCCAAAAATTCCAAGTAAATTCTAGCATGTCACATATGACATTTTTTATGATCTTGACAAGTCTCATGTCATGGAGAATAGTATAACCCCATTAAATCCCCTCAAAACCACTTCTGTCCTTTTTCAAGTTTGAACAAATTTGCACTGTCAAACATGTCCAAATGCTCTCAAACATGGTTCACATGCTCCAATGGTGTAATAATGCATCTAGACCAAATGGCACAAGTTGGAGAGAAGGATATCATGATCAAAGTGTTCTAAAACCCTTTCTGTCCAGAACCAAAATTGAACAACACTAGATTGCCAAGTGTGTCCTTGTGATCTGAAATTTTGTGGACATGTTCAAGTCCTCAAATGAAGACAGTACACCAAGTGGTGCATCAAGGAGAATAGATTTGCATGACTAAATCTTGGTAAAGCCATTTCTGCTGATTTCTAGGGTTTACCAAAGTTACATTGGCTACTTTTCCCAAATGAACTCAATCTTGGTGGAACCTCTTATTTTCTCAGTCCATTTGACCCTGTCAAGCCTCATGACAAGGGAAGTCCATTTTCTTGCCCAAACCTACATTAAACACCTTTTGGCAGAAACTTAAAATGCATGTTTTAGACATTTCCACTAATCTCCATGAGCTGAACTTCTACCCACAACCTCTCCTAGTCCCCCTCCACCTCTGGTGTGCTTCCCTGCCCGAGAGGCAATGATGAAGGGGGCCAGGGATCCACTTTTCTTCTCTGGACAACAACATTTTCACTCTCTCTCTACCCCTCCTCTCTTCTACTAGCTCCCCAAGGCATCCAATGCCATTTCCACTTTGTTTACTCCCCCTTGCAGCCACTAGACACAAGTGGACGCGTGAGTGCGCGTGGAAAAGCCGCAGACGCCGGCCAAAGACGTGCTCTGGAGCACGTCATCTCGCTCCCGACCTTTGAAGCCGCGTCCCCCGACCACCTCGAGCCTCCCCTCGCGCCAGTTGAGGTCCTCGACGTCCGCAGCATGACAGTCGTGCATGCCCCTGCTCTCCCCCTCTCTCTCTCACCTCCTGCGGCGCGTGCCTAGAGCCGCCTGGCTCGGCCAATGCTCGCGTAGCTCCTGTGGCCGCCTGCAGCTCGCCCCGCTCCTCCCATCTCTTCTTGGTGCCCAACTCAACTCCCACGAACGCCGTAGATAGCCCCTCGCCCTCACTCCTGGCCTCCCGAGCCGTTGCCGCGTCCACGGTGAGCCATGGGTCGGCTACTTAAGGCTACCCCCGAGCTCTCTCTCTACCCATTTGTCTCTCTTTCCCTCCCGTGCATCCCCTGGACCAAAACACTCCCGTCCTCGCGCCCTCCAACCATGATCTCCATGGCCAGAGCAATGCCGCTGGCCTCCGCCTAAATTCGCGGCACTGAGAGCCCCTGCTCCCGACCTCTTTGTTCCAGAGCATCACAAGAACCACCGCCAACTCTCCCTACACATCAGTCCTTCCTCCCCGTGCCTGCCTCGCCGTGCCCAGATCTCACCGCCGGTACCGTCCGCCGCGGCCAGCACCCTGCTCCACCCGGTGCCCCTGGGTGACCGTGCCACCCACGGTTGGACGCGGCCTGGTCTCCTGAGCACGTCGGTGGGCAGAACATCACCGTAGACGCCCTGTAGCACCCGCAACCGGCATCGAGCGCCTCCTCTGTCTCCTGTCGCACCCGCGCCAGAGGTGGAGGACGAACCTGCCAGCGGGCCCCGCCTGTCGGCCAGTCAGCGTGGCTGAGCCACTGACGGGACGGCCCCATCCTGTTTAAATGGAGACGGGCTCCGCCAGCTGCCGTTTTCGCTGGAGGAAGGCGTATTCATGAGAATACGCCTCCTGCGTCGACAGCCTACGCGCGGCCGTGCAGCTTGGCCGGCCCGCCGCCTATCTCTTGCCTTGCGCACAGGATGAGGGTAAAGCCCCCTTGTCGGTGTCAAAACTGGCGGATCTCGGGTAGGGGTCCCGAACTATGCGTCTAGGCAGATGGTAACAGGAGGCAAGGAACACGATCTTTTACCCAGGTTCGGGCCCTCTTGATGGAGGTAAAACCCTACGTCCTGCTTGATTAATATTGATGATACGAGTAGTACAAGAGTAGATCTACCACGAGATCAAGGAGGCTAAACCCTAGAAGCTAGCCTATGGTATGATTGTTGTATGATGAAGTTGTCCTACGAACTAAAACCCTCCGGTTTATATAGATACCAGAGAGGGTTAGGGTTACACAAAGTCAGTTACAATGGTAGGAGATCATGAATATCCGCATCGCCAAGCTTGCCTTCCACGCCAAGGAAAGTCCCATCCGGACACGGGACAAAGTCTTCAATCTTGTATCTTCATAGTCCTGGAGTCCGGCTGAAGGTATAGTCCGGCTACCCGAACACCCCCTAATCCAGGACTCCCTCAGTAGCCCCTGAAACATGCTTCAATGACGATGAGTCCGGCGCGTAGATTGTCTTCGGCATTGCAAGGTGGGTTCCTCCTCCAAATTCTTCATAAAAGTTTGTAAACACTAAGAATAGTATCTGGCTCTGCAAAATAAGTTTCCATGTATTGCCACAGAGAGAATAATATTAACACAAATCTAATCTGCTGATGTATTCCGCAGCGTGACATCACGCTATGGCCAAGCCTTTATTCAAATCGTTTTCACTTTTCCACCTCAGCGTGTTTTGCGAGGCAGTTTCCTTGGCACGTCTTGTCAAAGCAGAGATCGTTTGCCCTTTATTTATGGGATTCTCATCAATACGGACATGGGTAACCCAATCATGCCCGTTAGCATGTCTTCTCGATTAAAGGCGACTCCCAAACGGTTACGGGGAGGGCTCCTGGTATTCAACCTCTTATAAAGAGACCAGGGCCTTACTCCTTTTCTCCAATCTCAAAACAAGTTCGCCCGTCGCCTCGAGTTCCAACACCCTAGGCTCCAGATTCCAGGCGCTTCGGACCTTCGACAATGTCCGGTTCCGACCTTCAAGGCCGATGGCTGCCCTCCTCCGTCACGGAGGAGGACGTGCTAAAGTTGAGAGAGGCTAAGTTCTTGACCGCCGAAATTTCGCATAGCTTGCCTGCTCAAAGGCAGGTTATTCCCAGTCCCTAGCCCGGTGAGAGCGTAGTGTTCATGTCTCACTTCCTTCGGGGGTTAGGCTTCCTGATGGATACCTTCATGAGGGGGCTGATGTTCTATTATGGGCTGGAATTTCATGACTTAGCTCCGGAGTCCATCCTCCACATTTCCTCATTCATCGTTGTGTGCGAAGCGTTCCTCCGTGTTACTCCTCACTTCGGATTATGGCTCAAGACCTTTGGAGTGGAGCCGAAGATGATCGAGGGACGGCACGCAGAGTGCGGAGGTGCTGTCATAAGTAAGAATGCCGATGCTCCATGGCCCGAGGGCTCCTTTCGAGAGGAGCTCGGCTTGTGGCAACGAGAGTGGTTCTATATCACCGCTCCCAGGAGCACCAAGTGGGTGGTGCTTCCTGCCTTTCGCTCGGGTCCCCCACCACGGCTAGTGTCATGGGTCAACAAAGGATTAGATTGCGGGTTATCCAAAGACGTGCCCTTGTTGCAGGGCCGCATTAGGGATCTCTTAGAAAGAGACCTCAACCTGGTCAAGGTAAAGCAGGTCATGCTGATTCGCCAAACACTGCCCGGCAAACGTTGCTCGCTTCGTCTGTGGGAGTTTAATCTGGAGGGACCACGAGCTCTCCAGCATTTTATGGGCGCAACGCCCGTGGAGATGTATAAAATGTTCTTCGGATCACAAGCAATGTGTCCGGATTTGACCAAGGACGCAGGTTTAAGCTGCAATCGCCTGGATACTCAAGTAAGTAACCTTGTGCCCGAACTCGCTATCCATAAAATTGTCATAAATTCGCCCCTAAAAGAGCTGTCCTTTTAAATAGGAGTGGATAGCGAAGGCAAAGCTGATCAGGTGTCCGGCTCCCCTTCCTGAGACCAGGCCGGATCCCGTGCTAGTTAGGATGTTGAAGATCGTGCCTTTGGAGGGAAGTGAGGGGGAGGACAAGGAAACTATGGCCTCCTCGAAGGAGGCGGCTCCGAAGGGAGGAACCGACAATTCCTCTCCTAAGGGGAAGAAGAGGGCCGCCTCTGACGACCCGGAGACCATGGCCTCAAAGCGGGAGAAAAAGTCCTCGTTAGAGGGTCCGACGCCGGGGAGATCCTCAGCTGAACTACGCCCTCAAAGGGATCAGCCCTCCAGCGAGCCGTAAGTAGAGAAAGATTTAACTTTAGAGGGATGAGAGAAATCCTTGCTTTTTATCTGAGAAGATTAACCGAAATTTTACTTTGTAGCTCGGACCTCAGCCCTTCTCAACAGAGCTCGTCTTCGGGGGATCTTCTTCCGGAGATGATGGAGAGTGGAACGCCTCCCCCTACCGTACCGCCCGGCGAGGTGGGCGACCCTGAGGTGTCGTCACGGAGGGTTTCTCTGAATCCGGAAGGGGTGGAAGGTGGCCGTATGTCCCCCCAAGGTTCTCCGCGTCCGGCCTTCGATGGAGGTCATAGGACGAGTCCGGCACCGTCCGATGCATGGTCGGAGGAGCTGATGATTCTGCTGGGGCGAGCTTCTATCTCAGAGGAGCACCGTGCATTGATGGGTACGGTGATTGGAAGGATTTCCTCTGCGGAAAGCAGATTGCATGAGGCCATCAGAAGTTTGCTGATGGGTTTTGAGGTACGTTTGATAATGTACTTCTTTGTCAGTTGTGCATAAACAAGATGCGCCCTGTGTAGATAGTAGCCCCTGAGACTCTGTGCGTTGTCAAAATTGACGGCGCGCAAAGGATCATAATCCCGGGTCTAAAATGTCGCCTTTGTATACAGGTGGCGAAGTGTCAGGAATCGAGCCGAACTAAAGCGGCAACTTGACATGGCAGATGCCGACATCGCGATCGTCAACGAGCGGCTTGATGAGGCTCAAGGTATGCAATTCCTCGGGCGGCATCTGGTAAGAGGAGCTTTATGCCAGTATCTTACAATGTGTGTGCTTGACGCAGATGGTGCGGCCGTCGTGGAGAGTCTTCAGGCGAAACTTGCCCGAGCTAAGGAACAAGCCAGGAAAAGTGATGCGGCTGCTGAGAAGGCCCTTGAAGAGCTGAGAGCCGAACAGGCTGCTCACTGCTGAAGCAAGAAGGAGATGGCCGAGATGGCCGTGAAGTTAAAAAGTGCTGCTGACCGCTACAAGTTTCTTGAGAAAGAAGACCAGGCGAGACAGACGGACTTAGAGAAGGCCGTTGCTGATGCCAAGGACGCTCGCTCTGCGATGAGTGCTGTGAAGGAGGAGCTGCGTCAGGCCGGACAGATTGCGGCTGGAAAGCCCTTTATGCTGCGGAGGAAGTTTTGTGATCCGAAGTTTGCTCCGTTGGACCGGATGTGGAGTGCGGAGGACACCTATCTGGATTTGGCAACGAGTGCTGCTGATGCGACCGAATACTTTCGAGATCAAGAAGATCGCAAAGTGGAAAGGCTTTTCTGGTCGCAGTTCCAGAATCCAGAGCGTCCACTGGCAGTGGACGATCGTCTGGCTCAATGGGCCGAACTGAATAGATTGTCCGGACTCGCCATGAAGTACGTCATGGGTCATCTAGCGCCGGGGAGATTGGAGCCGAAAAGTTATTTCAGCTTGGTGCAGCAATTCCTTGACGCGGTGCCATGTATCAATGCGATGAAGAGGTCAGCATGCATAAAGGGCGCACGGATGGCTCTTGCCCGTGTCAAGACATACTGGGCAGAGATGGAGACCACCGTTGTTGCATCCCGAGATTCGGACAAAAGCCGAGTACCCTCCGAGCACTATTTTCAGGAAGTCCTTGAAGGCGCTAGTGTAATAGAGGCGCAGTGCTCGAAGGATGCTATGTTCTGAGAGCATATGTAATTATAAAGCAATATTTTGATGAATTGTAGTAGCCTTTTATACTTGTGCCTTCAAGTATTTGGAACACCTTCTGTGCGGCCGTTTTAAGATATATATACAAAATCTGAAAGATTGCAGTCGTTGCCTTCAGCCCCCACGCACATAGTGTGGGGATGCTCGCAGAAGGTGCATTTTCACACTTAATCCAACGTCTTGGTCCTATAAAGAAGGTGATAGCGCAGCGAGCTAGGCAACCGGACTATAATGCTTTAACACTTTCACTTAGCCATAGGAGCTTGACAATGGGACTATTTAGGTAGCCCCTGGTAGCGACTGCGCTCGCCCGAATTCGGGGCGCATATGTGCCTGGCCTGGAAACGACCCTTCGTTAATGCGGAGGAATCCTACAGATTCCAGAGATTCATCGAGTGGTTGACCAGTCTCACGCCATATCATGACAGTCGGTTTTCGGCTATCTCTACTAAGGTGCTCGCCTGGCCGAACCAGGGCACAATCGCAGTAGTTCTCCTGGTGCCGCCTTAGCCGATAGAGCGGAACGTAAGGCGGACGAACACAGGAGCCGGGCAACCCAACATTTGACCAAAATCATGACTCGGAGCTGATGCATATAAGGCCAAACTCGCGACGCCGAACACTCCCTAAGGTATTCGGTCTTTATGAGAGCGGGCAAGGTAACGCTCTGAGGTATAAGCCCCTAGTGTCCAGGTACGCGCAAGAATTCTGACATGGCCCCATGCCAAGACGCCAGCCTCCTCCTTGGTCATAGAACCAGGGGATGTGTATCAACAAGAGATAGTAAAAAAGGTTTACGCAGGGTCTTAATCCGAAAAGAATCCTTGGAACGGGTCCCTACTGCACGTCTGCGCCTGTGTCTTTGTTGTGCCGTATCCTAGACGGGCGCAGCACGACGTTCATCTGTAAAAAGAGAGCAACTAAGTTGAAATAGGGGCGTGTCGAACAAAAGTTATATGAAATAAACAAAGTGTAAAGTAAAATATGAAAAATTGAGCTTTATTGTCTCTTAGTTTATACGTGTGAAGCCCCTAGTACAGGGGTATATGGCCACTAAGCCTTTATCAACGATACTTTTGTGCCGGACTCGTCTATCCGTGTGCGTGGTCTTAATGACCTGTTCCGATGTTCTGGCTGGTGAAGCCATTGTATTGTGGGGCTGTTAAAGCGGTCGCACAATCCTCCGCTTGGGGGAGGTGTTCTCACTGCTTCCCCTTTAAGGAGATGATGCCGCATGGACCGGGCATCTTAAGCGTAAGAGATGCATAATGCGGTATTGCGTTAAAGCGGGCGAAAGCTTCGCGTCCCAATAGTGCTTGGTAGCGACTTGAGAATGGGACGATGTGGAAAGTCAGCTTTTCGTGACGGAAGTTATCGGCAGAGCTGAAAATAACCTCGAGCTGGAGAAAAACCATGCAATGGGTGTCCAGACCTGGCGTTACTCCTTAAAAGGAGGTTTTGCTGTGGCGAATTCTTTTTGGGTCAATCCCGATGTGGCGGATTGAGTCCTAATATATCAGGTTGAGTCCGCTGCCACCGTCCATAAGGACATTTGAAAACTGGAGTCCACCAATTATTGGATCGAGTACCAGGGCAGTCCAGCCTGGGTTCCTGATACTTCTAGAATAATCCAGACGATGGAAGATGATTGGTTTTGACAACCAGTGGCAGGATTCCATCGGGACAGGCCATGGGGCGCGTACCTTTATGGGCGCCGCACGTTTTGTTATGTGGAGTAAGTTTACTATTTTTACTTCTTGTGGGAAATTCTTTTGTTTCCTGGTACTCTGCTTTTGGGGTTCATCCTCGTCTTCACTTGGTGTGTCGAGCCCCTTGTGTTCGGTGTTGAGTCTGCCGGATTGTCTGAAAACCCAACAATCTCTGTGGGTATGGTTAGCAGGCTTTCCGAGAGTGCTGTGTATTTGACATATCCTATCCAAGATTTTGTTTAGGTTGGATAGGTCGTCCCTGTTATCTTGGAGGGGCGGCTTTTTCTGATTCTGTCGTGAGCTTTTGAATCCGGCGTTGACTGTCGTGCTCTTCGACATTTTTCCTTAGTCCGGCGACGGTCCTTATTGCGTCGCGGTTTTCCGTTTCCATCCCTAGTTTCGAATGTACTTGGGTCACTGGTGCTGCCTCTTGCCAACCAGCTGTCCTCTCCTGCGCAAAAGCGGGTCATGAGGCTTGTTAGTGCGGCCATTGTTCTTGGCTTTTCTTGGCCGAGGTGTCTGGAGAGCCATTCGTCTCGGACATTATGCCTGAAAGCCGCTAAAGCTTTAGCGTCCGGACAGTCGACTATCTGATTCTTTTTAGTAAGAAATCTATTCCAGAATTGCCGAGCTGACTCTCCGGGCTGTTGAGTTATGTGACTAAGATCGTCTGCATCCGGAGGGCGTACATAGGTCCCTTGAAAATTTGCTTGGAAAGCGTCCTCGAGCTCTTCCCAACTTCCGATTGTGTTTTCAGGAAGGCTTTTGAGCCAATGCCGGGCTGGCCCTTTAAGCTTGAGGGGTAAGTATTTTATGGCGTGGAGGTCACCTCCTCTAGCCATATGTATGTGGAGGATATAATCCTCGATCCAGACTCCAGGGTCTGTTGTTCCATCATAAGCCTCTATGTTTACGGGTTTGAATCCCACTGGAAATTCATAATCCAGGACCTCATCAGTGAAACATAGGGGGTGTGCGGCACCCCTGTATTTGGGTGTGCCAGATTCTGATAATGGTTTTATTGCATTGCTTACGAGAGCTTCCTTTCTTGGCCCGTAAATGGACCTGGCTGGGCCATGATGCGAATCCTTAAGTGGTCACATGCCGGCTTAAGTGCGGCGCTGCTTGCCGCTTTATGCTGGCCACGGGGTCGTCTATCCAACTGTGTGGCTTTCTCACTTTTGGAATGCGAGGGCTCTAAGGCCTCCTCGTCGAATTTAGGCAGTAGCTTTCTCTTCAGATAGCTTTTAGTGCGGCGACTGTCGCCGTATTTGTCTGTGGTATTAATTACTTTACTCCATCTGATCCTGAGTGCATCTTCCGCAGTTTTTAGCTTCCGCTTCTGCTTTTTCAGGCTGCGTGCGGTTGCAACGAGCCGTTTGTGGAGGTTCTTCTGCTTCGTGGGCTTGTCCGGCGTAAGGTCGTCCGGAATGCCATTTTCGCCGGGGGAGGGATGTTCGGTTTCTCTATCCGGGTTGTCCTGTTGGGACGGTTGCTCTAAGGCATGCTCGTCGTCTACCGGCTCATCCTGCTCTATGGCTAGGTCTTTATCGAGGCGGGGCTTGGGTTGGCGTTTATGCCGACGCTTTGATTGTTTTTCAAGAGATCGATCCCTCTTTCCATCCCCGTTTTCCTCGTTGTTGCTTCCTTTAGGGGTATCCACCATGTACACATCGTGAGATGAGGTGGCTGTCCGATGCCCTATAGGCGTTGGTTCTTGGTTGTCTCTTGCATCACCGTCCATGCCGTAGATGTCTTCGGAGTCGAAGTCGAGCATGTCGGTTAAGTCGTCGACAGTGGCTACGAAGTGGGTGGTGGGTGGGTTTTGAATTTCTTCATCATCCGAATCCCATCTTTGTTGACCGTAGTCCGGCCAGGGGTCTCCTGATAAAGAGAGAGACTTTAGTGAATTCAGGATGTCGCCAAAGGGCGAGTGCTGAAAGATATTTGCGGCGGTGAACTCCATTATCGTCGCCCAATCAGATTCGATCGGCAGGGGCGCGGGGGGCTTGGAGTTAGGAAAGGAATCCGGCTCCTCGGAGTCACCGGCCATGCGGAGTGCGGGGCTGGAGTTCGGCTCGATCGCCTCTGAGATCGCAGCCCCTGAGGCAGCGTCCAACCGCTGATCCTCGATCGGCGCAGTAGGCTCCGAATCAATGGTCGGAACCGATGCGTGTGCGGCCTCCAAGGCACTGTTCGGCGGCAGAGCTATATCATGCCCATCGAGACAGTGCGGCGCGCTTGGCTGTGGCTCGAGTCTGTCGAAGATCAAGTCCCCGCGGATGTCAGCCGTGTAGTTTAGGCTTCCAAACCTGACCTGATGGCCAGGAGCGTAGCTTTCGATCTGCTCAAGGTGGCCAAGCGAATTGGCCCGCAGTGCGAAGCCGCCGAAGACGAAGATCTGTCCGGGGAGAAAAGTCTCACCCTGGACTGCATCGTTGTTGATGATCGAAGGACCCATCAGGCCTAAAAGCGACGACACAGAGGAAATCTCAATGAAAGCACCAATGTCGGTGTCAAAACCGGCGGATCTCGGGTAGGGGGTCCCGAACTGTGCGTCTAGGCGGATGGTAATAGGAGGCAAGGAACACGATGTTTTACCCAGGTTCGGGCCCTCTTGATGGAGGTAAAACCCTATGTCCTGCTTGATTAATATTGATGATATGGGTAGTACAAGTGTAGATCTACCACGAGATCAAGGAGGCTAAACCCTAGAAGCTAGCCTATGGTATGATTGTTGTATGATGAAGTTGTCCTACGGACTAAAACCCTCCGGTTTATATAGACACCGGAGAGGGTTAGGGTTACACAAAGTCGGTTACAATGGTAGGAGATCTTGAATATCCGCATCGCCAAGCTTGCCTTCCACGCCAAGGAAAGTCCCATCCGGACACGGGACGAAGTCTTCAATCTTGTATCTTCATAGTCCTGGAGTCCGGCTGAAGGTATAGTCCGACCCGAACACCCCCTAATCCAGGACTCCCTCACCCCTTTTTCCTTTTTTTCCCAGTAGACTTCAAAAGCACATAAATAAATCAAATTAACTCCAAATTTGATGATTCAAATTTCTAGGGGATCCATAAATCCTAATCTATCACATGGTGCTATTTGCACATTTTTCCAGAAACTTGTTCTTCAGAAATATTTATTAAAACCCCATTTTTCATTTCTGTGATGAACTTTAGAAAATCACACAGAGCTCAAATTTGATCTAAATGCCATGATTCAAATTTGCCGATATATCTAAGTTCATAACTTAGGTTATGAACATTTTTATTAATACATTCTGTGCCCTACAAAATAATGAGCCATTTCTTCATGTTTGTCAACTTTGCAAATCTATAGAATATTCATTTTGACTCCAAATCCAGTGAAACCAAATCCTAGATGCTTCTAAAATAATCCTTTGTTAAACGGGTTCCTCTGCGCATTTTTCAAAAATATATTTCTGTACTCTTCTTGCAAATCCATAAATCCATTGATTCCATCATATTGAAATGTTCAGAAATATCCACTGACCCAATCCCAATGAAACCACTTTGGCCATTCCTCATATGACCAAAGGTATCCTAGAAATGTCCAATTAATATTTTTAGAGCAGTTTTATTTTCTACCTGGTTGTGTTGCTTACTATGATTGTTTCTGACATTAGTTGACAAAGTAGACGAAATACCTGGAGATGAACCAGAAGACTTGAAGACTCTGAAGAACCAGGCAAGCAGCCCTTTGACCATGTCTAAGAAACCCTTTTTATGCATGTCATATAGCACCATATTGTTGTTGCAACGGAATCATGATGAGGTGGTAACCACCTTGATGGGTCGCCTCTGTTACTTCCTTGTTGATACTTGCATTATGCATGACCCTACCTTCCTATGAGGGTTATGCCAGTGGGAGTAGATAGGATGCTGAAGTAGTTGCTACGCAAAAAGGGACAGGAATATGCATGGTGATGGGAGCAAAATTGTTTTCAAAAGACTTTTCAAAAACCTTGTCGGGTGCCACTTATGCCCGAAGGAGATAATGAGTTGGGTAACCACTTGATGACGAAGTGGTGTACCGAGGCAAGTGTGTGTGTTGTTTTCAAAATGGATTGGTTTAAGTTGCGACTGTTATTCCAACCTTACATGCGCAACCACTCTACCCTTATATGGGAAAGGACATTATTGATTACCTAGGTCGATACTAGCTTGGATCCTGCATTACTAGTGACGGGAGAGTTGTTGTTGCGCTCTCTCAGGACGGGGTCATGCCAGGTAGGTCGGCCATGCCTTTTTTCACAGGGCACCGGACACACCGTTGTTACCCCGTGCTTGTGATGTGAGATGATTATGGAGCATGGCTCCACGAAAGTGTTATGTGATAATGTTGGGCACAGGGGTTACTACCAATCGAGTGGACTCTATGTTAGTGTCGTCTAGGGAAAGATAGTGATCGGGTGCTTACTTCGGGTACTTGAGGTACCGCGGGTCGTGGATGACACGGAAGTTCCCCAGATCTTGTGGGTAAAGTGTGCAACCTCTGCAGAGTGTAAAACTATTCGAATAGCCGTGTCCACGATCAAGGACAGTTGGGTAACCGCTCTTGGGCTACGTCCACATGTTTACAAACCAGTGTGTGTTTGGATAAGTGGGGAGAACTACTTGGGTCAAGTCAAAGGACTTGACATGATTGAGTTGGGTTGATGCCCACTCTATTTATGTTGATATATGTAACCTGTCCTCATGGTTAATTGAATTCTCCTGATGCATGTCTTACAAATTGTTGAACATGTCATTGCACTCAAACCTAGCTTTCTGCAAAAATTTACCTATATCATGCATTGTTGTATCTTGAACCAAAACATGGGTTGCTTGCGAGTACATTCAAAGTACTCATTGGCTTGCCATTGGTTATTTAATTGGCCAGGCATGGAAGAACAGGAGTTCGATGAAGAGTTCTTTGGAGACGAACATGCGAACTAGGACGTTTCCCAATCAGAATGCATGTAGGGTTAAGACAGATGGCATGGGTCCAAGTTATTGACGAAGATTTCCGCTGCGAAGTTATACTCAAGACTCGACCATAACAGTCATAATTTATGTTTGACGGTATGTATGGATGTAAGACTCTTGTTATTCAGCTTATGTGTGTTCAGTGAGCATTGATCTCTGGGATCACTGTACATGTGCATTCGGTGATTACGACTTATGAGTCGGGGTACCCACATTATACCCACTAACGACCCATTATTCCGTTGGGCCATTGTCGGTGTCAAAACCGGCGGATCTCGGGTAGGGGGTCCCAAACTGTGCGTCTAGGCCGGATGGTAACAGGAGACAGGGGACATTTTGTTTTACCCAGGTTTGGGCCCTCTTGATGGAGGTAATACCCTACTCCTGCTTGATTAATATTGATGATATGGGTAGTACAAGAGTAGATCTACCACGAGATCAAGGAGGCTAAACCCTAGAAGCTAGCCTATGGTATGATTGTTGTGTATGGAGTTGATTTATCGACTAGCCTGGCCCTGGCTTATATAATGCACCAGAGGCCTAGGATAACAAGAGTCCTAGCCGAATAAGCCGGTGGGGTGGAGTCCTTGTCTTGATCGCCAAGTCTTGTGGAATCTTCCTTGTATGCGGCAGTTGTCCGAATTGGCCCATGAGTATACGGCCACGGGTGTCCTCGGCCCAATCTATCAGATCGGGAGATGACGTGTTGAGTACCCCCTAGTCCAGGACACCGTCAGTAGCCCCCTGAACCGGTCTTCAAGTTAGGGACGCTCCTCGATTCTTCCGAACTGTTCTTCATCTTCGGTCGTCGGTCTTGAAAACTGGTTCAACAAATCTTCTCATCTTCGTTCTTGAGGATCGCCGAAATGAATTCGATAAGTTTATACATCGGGTATCCGAGGAGCCCCTTTAAGTTTCCGACCTTTATCAATGCCTTGTTATTTTTATGCCACACCTTGGTTTTGAAGTTGTTCCCGGGAGGCAGAGTCCTCTTGCGTCCGAGCTCCAACGCCGGACTGCATTCGAGGTATCTTTTGCAGCCGAGCACCAACGCCGGACCGCTTCCCAGCTCTAGCGCCGGAATTTATCCGAGCTCCAACACCGGATTATGTATCTGACCTCCAACGCCAGACTGTATATCCGAGCTCCAACGCTGAAATATATCCGAGCTCCAACGCCGGACTGTGTCCAGGCTGCAATGCCGGACTATATCCGAGGTGTCATATCACCTTGGTTCAAAAAAGTTGAAGGAGTTTAGCCGAGCTTAATGCCGGAAATGCCCTCTATGGAGCCAGCCACTAGCGCCCGAGCTTTATGCCGGACTGCTTCCGAGGTGGTCCACCACCCCGACTATGGGCCGATTTTTTGTCAATATTTTTTATTGGTGCAATTTATTCTCTGCCGAGATATATAGCCAGTAGCCCTCAAGGTGTGTATCGGTCTAAAACCTGAGATGCACATGAAGGATGACATAAGACCGCTGATCCCAGTAGCCGCTGAGACTCAGGTTGATTTGCAAAATCGGCCTGAGGATCAAGTCCTAGCTCGGCAAAATACTTCGGGACACAAAAGCGGCATTCTCAATCCTCAAAACTCAGGTTGGGTGCAGCCGACCAACCTCAGGATCAGAATCTCCTCGGAAACTATATTGCACATAAAATTTTCTGCATTGGACAAGCAATGAAGTAGCCCCCGAGACACTGGTTGGGTGGCAACACCAGATCAGGGGATCGATGTGCCCCTTTAATATTTCTAAATAATAAGCCCGAAGCCCAGTAGCCCCCGAGCCTTAATGGGGGCACGGGTGGCCGAATTAAGGATCAATATCCATAGTAAAATCACAAATTATGTGTAATGACTCTATCTATCCAAGTACTTTACGTCATTAATGCTTGGATCCGCATTGTACAAAACTTTGTTGACCGACCATCGGCTTCCACCTCCTTGGCCAGTAGCCGAGGAGTGTTTGTCCTACTTTATAAAGCCTTTATGAGGGCAAAGATTTGCAACAAACAAGGCAATCTGGCCATACGGTTTTATAAACAAAGGTACGTAGAGAGTTATATTACTGTTTAACAAAAGAAATGTCTTCCAAAGAAAATAGTCCCGCAATCGGTTCCTTTCTTTGGGTTGTCATGCTAAGCATGATCATTAAACCTCAGCTCTAATGTAAGAGCAAAGTATTGCGGATTTAGTTTGGGAGGCCAGTTAATAGCCCCCGGTAGTGTTCGGCGACAGTCGAGGTCAAGCCGTAAACACTTCGGCCAATGTTATGAATGGCCCGTCATAGTCATCAGATCGTTGACCAGTTTACGCTTATTGTGACAGTCAGTTTTTGGCTTTCTCCACTAAGGTGCTTAACCATGTGAGCTGGAAGCACAATCGCAGTGGTTCTCCCTTTGCACGCCTAGCCGAAAAAACGGAACGTAGGAAGTAAGTGCAGGAGCCGGGCAACCCAACTATTGACCGAAGACACAATTCGAAACTGATGCATATATAGCAATATTTGAGAATGTTTTAGCCGAATCCCTAAAGGTGTCCGGCGTTGCACTGCGAGACTAATGCTGGAAAAGCACAAATAGTTTAAAAGTGCCAAAAAGCTTGGAAAACCAAGAAACGTCAGTAAAAACATGATGTCCGAACAATATCAAGTGTTCGATGCCAATCCGAAAATTGGTCTTTAGAAAAAGGAAGTGCTTCTGTCGTGCTTTAACATGATACATCCTATCTCAAGACTTCGAGCGGGTCAGCCTACGGCTTCAACCTCCTATCCCGAGGGCAGAGTACTTCTCATCAGGCCAGTTTAGCAAACTAAACTCTAGCGGCTTTGAGAGAGAAATTAGGCTCTCCGGCTAGTGACCGCACACTCGTGTCGAAAAAGGGAGTGATAAATAATAATAATAATAATAATAATAAAACTTTGCAACGACTAAGAAGAAGAACACTTATTATAAAACGACTCATATAAATTTTAAGAGCCCCCAAGTGACTTGGGTAGAAGAATGATTGCATGTACCGAAGTACTTATATCATATCTATGTTCAACCGAACTTTAAACGCGTCTTAACCGACCGTCGGCTTCTCCCTCTTCGGTAAAGGACCGAAAAGTGTTATGTACTCCATCGGTCGAGAATATCGATGGTGTTTCCCATAACCAGGCAATCAGGGCATAAGGCTGTAACAGACAAAGCGCGCTCAGGGAACTTATGCTATATTACTTCGAAGAGTAAGAAGCATCTCCGAAGAAAATAGTACCCCCAGCAATACCTTTCTTCGGTGCTCATTGTTATTATGAGACTTGTGCAATAGATTTTTTGTACTCATGAGTTCCGTTGTGTGCCGGCCATCATTGAATAACTATAAGAGTGCTAGCTTTCGGCTTCACCCAGTCTGAGGTCCGGCTCGGTTGACCCGATCGTGACAATCGCAGAGGTGCTCCCTTTACTCCCTAGCCGAACAATCGGGAACGTAGGGGTAAACATAGGAGCGAGGCAACCCAGCTTGCAAATCGCTTAACTCAATGTGGTGCATATTGTGGCGTAATACACGAACAAGGAACGAAGCCGTACAAGTATAATCATATGCAACAGGAAAAGCTTCATAACGGAAGCCCCCAAGTAAACGGGGTATTTGAATTTATGCATCACAAACAAAGTTTGGACAAGGAAATTTTTTAGAAGCAACTTTTTTCCAAAAAAGTATAATGCTTGGTCGAACCGAACACAAGTTAGAAATTAACGCTTTGAGCATGAAAGCGACTTAGCTGGTTAGTGTGTTCGGTATTGATGACGCGGTCCGAGCTTGATGCAGGGCAAGGTTCCATCCCCCGAGCTGGTCCTGAGGTGGCAGAGCGGAGAGCTTGACACGCCGAAGTGGTGACATAGCACGATCAATGCAGACCGGCAGAGTGACACCGAAGTCCCCGGATCATTTTCCTGTGCACAAAAAATAGTGCAAACCCGAGATAATAGTAATAATGATAATTAAAAAAATGTTGCGTAATAAATAATTTATGCAAAGTGAGTAATAAAAGAAATATGGCCCGGCGCCAAAGTCAATGTTGATGCAGGGCATCGGCGTGATGCGGTAAATGCGTGGCAAAGCCTGAATTCACAGGTCGGTCCGAGTTCCGGATGCGGCATTCGCCGGACTATGTACGGAGACTGACCGGACCACCATGCGACCGTCATTAATGCGGCCACCGTTTGATAGACCTATGTACATATGATGGACAAACCAGAGTAATAATTTCTTGGGAAAAATGAACCCAAACAAGCAAAAAATACTTGGATTAATAGCACCTGGTTTATTTGTTGTAGCAATCCAAAGGAAGGTGATTCCAAAATTGGGACTCGATCCACGCACCCGTTACCGGAGTAGGTTGATGAGGAGATGATGAAGCCTCGATGTCAGCCGATGAGTCGAAGTAGGTCGATGTGATGGACACCAGCTTGAAGAAGCAACAGTGCGGCCCTGTCGATGTAGGTCGTGACGTGGTCGATGCCGGCTTGATGAAGCGACCGTGCGGCGATGCCGGTATGCCCGCTCCGTGTAATCCATGGGGCAGCGATATTGATGATGATTTATCCTTCGCGATGCCGGACTCTTGTTCGGCTTGCCGAGATGATAACCGAAGAAGTTGAGCTTGGCTAAAGTGACGACGTGTCTAGCGCAGGTCGGCAGCCGTGGAGTAATATTGCCGGACTGGTTTGACACCAGCATGATGTTGAAGATCATGTTCAAAAGATCTTAAAGTTAGTGGGATGTGTTCGGGAACAAAACACGATACCCCATACAAAACTTCCTTCAAAAGGGATGTCCGAAATCACGTTCATAAAAAAGATGAACTCGGGTCGGATTCGTTTTCGCGCAGAAAATAGATTTGAAAAGTGTTGCATTAATCGGAAGGTTCCCGGAGTTTGGACGGTCGGATCGAGCCGAAATTTTGAGAGGTGGTAGATATAGGAATTCCGCAGCCGATCAACGGTTGGATCTTTCAAAGGACGTCCGAGCTAGAAGCTGGACACCATGCCCTAAACTCATCCAAATTCCCGTCCAGATTTGACAGGGCTCCGGTATATCGTGGATTGCCAGAGATTCCTCCATCGGAACTCGACGAAATTTTCCAGGGTTGTTGTAGACTCAATTTTCCACCAAAGCGATCGTCAAAGCGATACTCGAGGAGGTGGTGGTGGCAGATACGAGTTCGCTCTCCAGAAAAACAGTACGGTCGCTTGAGGGCAATATTGACATTGAGCCCCCAAGCTCCATAGATGATTCTTCCGTGATCTTGATAGAGATCGGAGTTGATGTTTGATGAAGGCCCTCGTCCGGACATGGTGATCCGAACACGGGGCGCAATTCTTGGTCGAACCAAGGTGACCAGCCGAGCTGGTGACGAAGATGCCGAAGTCGCAGTTGATCTGCAGGCGAGCCATCGATCCTTTTGTCAATCACACAGCGGAACTCTCAATGAAAGCACCAATGTCGGGTAGGGGGTCTCGAACTGTGCGTCTAGGCTGGATGGTAACAGGAGACAGGGGACACTTTGTTTTACCCAGGTTCGGGCCCTCTTGATGGAGGTAATACCCTACTCTTGCTTGATTAATATTGATGATATGGGTAGTACAAGAGTAGATCTACCACGAGATCAAAGAGGCTAAACCCTAGAAGCTAGCCTATGGTATGATTGTTGTGTATGGAGTTGATTTATCAACTAGCCTGGCCCTAGTTTATATAATGCACCAGAGGCCTAGGATAACAAGAGTCCTAGCCGAATACGCCGGTGGGGTGGAGTCCTTGTCTTGATCGCCAAGTCTTGTGGAATCTTCCTTGTATGCGGCATTTGTCCGAACTGGCCCATGAGTATACGGCGACGGGGTTCCTCGGCCCAATCTATCAGATTGGGAGATGATGTGTTGAGTACCCCGTAGTCCAGGACACCGTCAGCCATTTCTAGCCCATGTTATCTTTCGGCCTTCTTAGGGCCCATATATTTTTGTGCTCATTTCTAGCATTCGTTTACTTTCGTCTCGTTACTGTCATTTTCTGCTTGTGGGCCAAATTCAGCCCGTGGTTACAGTCGGCCCGTTTGTGGCCCGTTAATACGTTGGGCCATTTTCATAGCGTCATCAAATACTGCTGATTAACGACGACCCGTTATGCTCGGCCCATGAACGGACGATTTCAACTCTAGCCCATTTACGGCCATCATGTGGTCTGTTATTGGCCCATGTTTGGCCAACCGGTCATACGTCCCGTAGAAGGCCCATTGATGATACGACCCATATAAGGCCCATTGTGTCTATGGCCGGTATAAGGCCTGTTGTTTCTACGCCCCCTAGAAGGCCCATTGTTTCTATGGCCCTTCATAGGCCCATTGTTTCTACGGCCCGTAGGAGTCCCATGTTAACTACAGTAAGTATGTAGCCCATGGTTAATGTGGCCTAGTTTTAAAAAATAGGTTATTGCGGCCACTAGCAAACCGCGGGAAAAGAACTGCCCTGACTACAAGAAAACAAATAAACAAGACAATAAGGAAATAAATAAGCAAGCAACTTAAGCTAGGCTATCACGGCTATTACACATATTACATCCACTGGGAATCAAGTTCGCCACCAGTCCAAATATAGGGAACAAAGAAGCATATAAATGCCGCAGCAAAACAAGTCCAGAACTGAAACCACTTTAGAAGAGCTCAAGAAACAATATCCTGGGTACCCATAATGCTGGCAAGATGCCCAGCAAGCTTATTCACTTTCTCTTGTTTGGCGCTTAAATCCTCCAGCACTTGTTGTTGCACTAGAAAGTATGCATCTGAATTCTGTAGGGACTTCCTCAGTCCTTCGGCTTCCTGTCGCATAACATCTGATCGATGTCTTTCAACTTGAAGTTGAGACTCAAGAAGCTGAACTGATTCAGGCAGCGAGTTCGAAGAGTTGGAGCCAGCAGTAGTAGCCAGTAACTCGAACACTACATCAAGACAGGACTTTGGGGTTGTCTCAATGTCTTGAATATAGTTTTTATCAGCTTTCTTGGAGACCAACAGGGATGTCTCACTATCTTGAACCATATCTGCATTACTTCCTTTACCATTGCATAACAGGGTACTTTTCTCCAATATTTTATTCGCGTTCTAAAAGAGAAACAAACAAACACATCACAGGTTTACAATGTAGTATATGAAACTCATTTTGGTAAACTAGTTCAATAGTAAGGTGGACATGATAACAACATGAAACAAACATATCTATGTAGTATGGTCACTGTATGGTTTATATCATTCTAGTTTATGTTGCCAAATCAAGATAAATATAGTTTGAATCATATCTATTTAAGATAAAGCAGCATAGACAGAATATAAGTGTGGGAAACTACGCAACAAGAAAAACACTTGTAATGTGCATGGCATGAGAACATAACTGTTTATTCAATTGAAACTGAAATCAACCTAGAGCAAGTTACAACAGCAAACACGTTAAAGGAACAGGTTTAAAGCATACCTGTTGTGCCATTGGAGTTTCAATTGCATCCTTCAAATTTGAAATTAGTTGGTATGAGTAAATACAGTGATGCAAGAGCAAAGTAGTATGAACCATAGCTATGGAGCCTGACCTGAGAACAATTCTTCTTCTGCTTTAAGCATTGACTTGGGGTTCGGAGTGGTGGTCCTCGTGCTTTGGGCACTGCAGTTGCCTTACTATCTGCTCGTGTTTGGGTGCTCTGTGGTGGAGACGATGCTGTGTTAACGGGAACTGGGTTACTATCTGCTCGGGTTGGGGTTAGAAGGGGTGTAGCTGGTTCTCTGTCCAACTGGGTAGGGGTACAATCTGCATGAGTCTAGGTTATGTGTGGTGGGGCTGGTTCTTGGGCAAGTACAACCGTGGTTCCATCTCCATCGACAGGTAGCACGATCTTTTCTGAATACCGTGATTTTACTCCCACAGATACTGCCATCACCCCCTCCAATTGAAATGGCTGATAAACAAGAAAAGTAATTGAAAGTACAGATATTGTAAGATAGACAGGTGCAATGGATAGTAGGGAAGAAAATAGGGCATGAAATAATTCACATTTATGTTGTCTAACCAAACTGAATAGAAGAACATAATTTCACATATATGATGGCTAATTAAACAGGATAGCATGACACAATTTCACTTGTATGATGGCTAAATAAACATGATAGAATGACATACTTCAAAATATGATGACTATGTAAATAGGATGACATGATATAACTATACGATGTGTCTATTAAAATAGTTGGCATGCCATAAATCACAAGCATGCCCTCGATGGAAACATGATGGGATGATATAATTCACGGATAGAATGATAATTCAAAATATGATGACTATGTGAACAGGATGAGATAATATAACTATATTATGTCTTTAGAAAATGGGTTGTCATGCCATAATTCAGATACATGATGTTTATGTAAACATCATTGCATGATATAATTCAAATATATTATTTATATACTAAGGAAGTGAGCAGGGGGCAATCGCATATATGATGTGTCAACTAAGGAGATGGCATTCAATATCGTGTATATGATGTAAAACTAAGCATTGCAATACAACATATAGATGATATGAGTAATATAACCCTGCCAAGTTTGAGCATACACCTCAGGGGGATAATAGGACTGGTCATCTGCCTCTGAATCCTCCTCTGAAGAGCTATCTATAACCAGCAAGATATCTGCTTCAGCAGGTAGCATTGTCTACTCTGAAGACCTTGTTTTCACTCCAGATTTCTCTATCAGCAATTCAAATGGCTGATGCACAGGAAGAGCAGTTGAATATACAAACATTGTCAAAAAAAGCAATGAGAAATACAAAAAAAGGATGGCAAGATATAATTCACATATATGACGCTTGGCTAAACAGCATGGCATTGCATAATTCACATATATAATGCCTTGCAACAGGATAGCATTGCATAATTCACATACATAATGTCTTGCAACAAGACGGCATTGCATAATTCACATATATGGTAATTAGACACTAAACATGTGGCATTCACACAAAGAATGTCTAAACTAAGCAAATGACATAGCAATGCAAGATACCATACACACGATATGAGCAAAATAACACTGCCAAGATAGAGCATGCACCTCGGGGGGAAATAGGACTGGTCATCTGTCTCTGAATCCTCCTCTAAGGAGCTATCTGTAACCAGCAAGACATGCGCTTTGTCAGATAGCATTGTCTGCTCTGAAGACCTTGTTTCCACTCCAGATTTTTCCATGTCCGTGACGAATGGTTGATGCATAGGAAGAGTAATTGAATGTACTAAAATTGTTGACAAATTTAACACGTAATAAAAAATGATGTCACGATATAATTCACATATAAGATGACTGGCTAACCAGGGTGGCATTGCAAAATTCACATATATAATGCCTGGCTAAACAAGATGGTATTGCATGATTCAAATATACGATAAAGAAACTAAACAGATGGCATTGACACAAACCATGTCTAAACTAAGCAGATGACATCTTTGATGTATACAGTAAGCACCGCAAGGCACCATATGCATGATATTACCAAAATCAGCATGCCAAGTTAGAGCGAAGACCTCATGGGGTAAATAGGAGTGGTCTTCTGCTTCTGAATCCCCCTCAGAACAGTTATCTTCCTCTTGATTACGATCTGAAATGGGTGGAGGGGGCTGCCTTTGCGCCCACCATGGAGCGACGTCTACATGAAATTTTATTGCCACGCAAGGCTCATCTCTTTTGCTCTACATGTTCAGTTCCATTGTATACAATAACTAACATGCATAGGAATAAAACATAGTGAGATTATGTAAGGAGTGCATGCACAAATCCAGAGTGATGGTAGCAAACTGTGGATAGACCCAAAACCAATGATAGCAGGCAGATAATAGCTTTAGTTAAAAAATACACATAATGGCTCCTTTAATGTTTGTTTGCACCCAACATCAAACTCATAGTAGACACCCAAGATTAACCAGATAGTAGACAGATAGTACTGATTGCTACCCCAATATGTACCCCACAACCATTTAAAAACTCAAGTTTCAGCATAAGTTTGGACCTGACTCGGAGTCTAGTAAGTGAACACGACGATAAAGTAGCATGTCATCATATTAAGCGATGCATAACGTAAGCAGACACGGAAGAGTGCGACCTCTCTTGCGGACCCGTGTAGTCCTCAAGGTCATCTGCTCAGTTGATGATAGTAATACTATTGTCGTCACTGCCGGCGGTGGGGAAGAAGATCTAAGGCGGCGAAAGACAGTCTGGAGAGCGGACCCCTACTGTGGTGAACCCTTCCGTCATTGCAGCAGCTGAGCTGGGGTGGAACACAGCACCGTAGGAGTAGGACAAACAACACAAGGTTTTCTTTGACACATATCTGTAAAAGAAGTAATTGTGTAAGGGCTTGTTTGAATTTGAGGATTCTAACAATGCATGGATAGGAAATAGACATGAATAGGATAGAAATGCACGTGCAAAATAGAGAATTTAAAAACACAGGATTTATGCCAATCTGGGTGTTTGTTTCACAAGAATTGGAAGATCACATGATGCAAAGAAGCATGGTGCGATTAAGTCAAACCACAAGAAAATGTACGGTTATAATGCTATAATGCTACTATCTCTTAGTCTTGTGCTTCATGAATAGGAATTTGAAAAATAGGACACGTGGAAATTAAAGTTCCTACGGTTTTTCTTTCAAGGAGACACTAAAGGAACAAATCCTACAGTTTTCCTTTGCTCCATTCCTTTGCACCAAATTCATGAAAAGTAGTGCCATAGGAAACTTTCCAATTCCTATGTTTTCATTCACTTTTCCTTTCAAGCACTGGCGATTCTAGTAGGCAGGCTTGAGCAAGGAAAAGCCTACACTAAAAAAATGTTTTTGTGCTACTTCTATTACTTTGGACCGAGGCCACTACCCTACTAGCTCAACTCCTAGGGCCATCGACAAATGCACAGCTCAAACGCGCAGAGATAAATAATGACGGCGTTCAAGAGAGTCCATCACGGATAGCTAAGTTGCCTGGTACCTCATTGCTTGTCATATAGTAGGATAAAATAATCGTATTTCCCATTACTCTGTGTGCTCAGTGGATAATATATATAACATGTAGAGTAAAAAAGATATGCAACAAGTGTACAACCTCTTTGGCGAAGCCATGTCGATCTCAGCATGATTGGGTTGGCCGGTGAGGATGCTCCAGCTGACTTGGCTATCAAAGGAGGGGAAGAAGATCTTAGGCATCTGGAGATGGAGCCCGAGGTACTGCTTCACTTTGATGGAGGGTTTCATCGTTGGAGCAGCTCCGGTGAGTTGTACGACGCCGAGGCTGAAGCAGGACAAGAGAGACAACATTAACCTGAGTGGAATTCTAATAGCATCCACAATAGATGACGTAAAATACATAACCACAAAGTGCTAGATGTAAAATACATCAACCGCTCATCTCTGAACTTAACTGTCGAAATTGAATTTAACTGTCGAAGCTAAACTTGACTGTCGAAACTGAATTTTGCTGTCGAAACTAAATTTTACTATCGAAACTGAACGCACTAGAGGTGAGGCTACACGTCAGTTGACTGACTTTTTCATCTCTGGTCAGTCGTTTTTGCAGCCGTTGGATACGAAATCAAGGGCCTGCAGTTCATCTTCAACCTCCACCACCCTGAGCCGCCAGCCGCCCGCGGCTGGCCGTGCACCACCCCTCCCGCCCCGAAAACACTCCCCGCCGCAGGTCAACCGCCGCCCCGTCCATCCCTCTAGCCCCCCCCCCCCGTTCCGAGATTTTTCTCCGGCGATCCCCACGCCACCGCCCCACCACCGCTGGCGACCACTGCCCCCACCATGTACCCTAAGATAAATAGTGGGGAATGCTACCTCTTGAGCACTGCGTTGGTTTTCCCTTGAAGAGGAAAGGGTGATGCAGCAAAGTAGCGTAAGTATTTCCCTCGGTTTTTGAGAACCAAGGTATCAATCCAGTAGGAGGCTACGCGGGAGTTCCTTGCACCTACACAAACAAATAAATCCTCGCAACCAATGCAATAAGGGGTTGTCAATCCCTTCGCGGTCACTTACGAGAGTGAGATCTGATAGATATCATAAGATAATATTTTTGGTATTTTTATGATAAAGATGCAAAGTAAAATAGAAATCAATAAAAATAACTAAGTATTGGAAGATTGATATAATGGAGAATAGACCTGGGGGGCATAGATTTCACTAGTGACTTCTCTCGAGAGCATAAGTATTCACGGTGGGTAAACAAATTACACTTGAGCAATTGACAGAATTGAGCATAGTTATGAGAATATCTAGGTATGACCATGTATATAGGCATCACGTCCGAGACAAGTAGACCGACTCCTGCCTACATCTACTACTATTAATCCACACATCGACCGCTATCCAGCATGCATCTAGAGTATTAAGTTCAAGAGCACAGAGTAACGCTTTAAACAAGATGACATTATGTAGAGGGATAAACTCATGCAATATGTTGAAAACCCCATCTTTTTATCCTCGATGGCAACAATACAATACGTTGCTTGCTGCCCCTACTGTCACTGGGAAAGGACACTGCAAGATTGAACCGAAAGCTAAGCACATCTCCCATTGCAAGAAAGATCAATCTAGTAGGCCAAACCAAACTGATAATTCGAAGAGACTCGCAAAGATAACCAATCATACATAAAAGAATTCAGAGAAGATTCAAATATTGTTCATAGATAAACTTGACCATAAACCCACAATTCATCGGTCTCAACAAACACACCGCAAAAGAACATTACATCGAATAGATCTCCACAAGAGAGGGGGAGAACATTGTATTGAGATCCAAAAAGAGAGAGAAAGCCATCTAGCTAATAACTATGGACCCGACGGTCTGAGGTAAACTAATCACACTTCAACGGAGAGGCTATGGTGTTGGTGTAGAAGCCCTCCGTGATCGATGCCCCCTCCGGCGGATCTCCGGAACAGGCCCCAAGATGGGATCTCGTGGATAGAGAAATTTGTGGTGGTGGAATTAGGTTTTTGACTCCGTATCTGGTAGTTTGGGGGTACATAGGTATATATAGGAGGGAGTACGTCAGTGGAGCAACAGGGGGCCCACGAGGGTGGAGGGCGTTCCTGGGGGAGGGTAGGTGCGCTCCCTATCTCGTGGCCTCCCTGTTGGTTGCTTGACGTAGGGTCCAAGTCTCCTGGATCGTTCCGAAAATCACGTTCCCGAAGGTTTCATTCCGTTTGGACTCCGTTTGATATCCTTTTTTCTGCGAAACCCTAAATAGGCAAAAAAAACAGCAATTCTCGGTTGGGCCTCCGGTTAATATGTTAGTCCCAAAATAATGTAAAAGTGAATAATAAAGCCCAATATTGCCCAAAACATAAGATAATATTACATGGAGCAATCAAAAATTATAGAAACGTTGGAGACGTATCAGGGTACCTCTCCGGCGAGGCCCCCTCCCCGGTGCGGCTGGTTCTTCCTTAACTCTGGCAAGCCCCCCCCCCCACCCACCCCCTGAAAATTGACTGACCCAAAAATCGATTCAGTCGACTAAAGTGTAGCTAAATCAGAGCAGCATCGCAAGCAAGAGCAAGAGCGGGAGCAGAAGCGCGAGAAAGAGCAAGAGCAAGAGCAGACAAGGCAGGGGTGAGAGAGCAAGAGCAGAGCAGCAGTGCGAGCGAGAGCTAAAGCAGCAGCAGCTCCTACTGATGTGGACATCGCTGTCGAGGGAGCGACACCGTGGAGGAAGTGGCTGGTGATGCCGCCGTGGATGGAGCCGCGCCGTGTCGGCTCGGGACCGAGCGCCAGCAGCACCGTGAGATCGAATCAAGAAGAAAATGTGGCGATTAGTGTACAACCTCTTTGGTGGTGCCGATTAGGCCGCAGCTTCATCAGAGGAAACGATGATGATGATGCTCCTTCCGATGGTGCAGGTGAAGACGGCGGTGTGGGAATGGAGGTGGCACAAAAGACGAGGGGAACGTCGGGGCACCTCCTTTGAGGTGGAGGACGGGGTGGCTGAACCGGCGAGACGACCAGATCGATGACGGATCCTCATCCGGTACAATGGATGAGGGACGTTGAGGTGTTGATATGAATGACGTCGTTGGGGAAGAGGCTCCGGCTGGGTGGCGGACAGAGGTGGGTGTGGGGCTTCGCGGGTTTTCCCGACCTTGGTGTATGAATGGGTGGGCGGATGGGATGGGAGTGGGGAACCATAGCTTAGGGACGCACTTGTCCGAAATGTGGGGTAATTTACGAAAGTACCCCCACCGATTTGAGGCGGTTCTTTCGGTTCAGGGGTATCACGGGCATTTCGCGTGTTGGGATTTCGCAGGAGGTGGGAGTTTTCACGCGCATTGTAATTTTGGAATAGAAAGGCACGGGTTGAGATGGAGGGAGTTGTCGGAGCACAACGAGACAAATATTTATCTTAAATATTTCGGGGTAACAAGGCGCGGGTTGAAGAGGCGGGAGTTTCGCAGCACGATAGACAGAGACGCTAGCTTGAAATTCCGGCATAACAAGGCGCGGCTTGAAATCTTGGGAGAACAAGCTTAACGTGTACCCAAAAAAGAAAATTTAGACTAGTATGATATACTATGTACAATGTGTTTAACACGCACAACACACACAGACGCCATTTAGACTAGTAAGGTACATGTGCATTGCACGCATGAGATTGGGCAACCAAATTATGAATAAATACCAGATTATAGCATGTAAGCTTTGAGTCATATATGCATGATGTAGATGTTCATTTAATTCTTATAGTTTATTTCATTCAAAATCATCTAGTTTTTATAAGAAAGCTAATCTATTTTAAGATTCATGGAATTGTGCGTTGTAAGGCATAAAGTAAAACCAAATCATGTAGAAATACATTTGGGAAATTCTGATACGGAAGATTCTAGAACAAAGAAGTGCTTGTGTTTTGAGGTTTGTGCATTATTCTTAAGTTCTACCATAGAGTCTTCTAGATTGTACATGTGGAAAAATCTGGTGGAATCTAGATAATATCCAACGGCCAGTAGTGCTCAAATTTGCCAGCGCTACACAATCAGATTGGCCTCATCAAATGAGCATCTTTCAAAGTTAAAGTTATCCGCACACTATAAAAAATATATAAAATATAATATATATTATAGGGGTATAGATATAGATATGTGATGCAAAAGCCACCCATCATCTCCAATTAGAATAGTGTGTCCATGCACGGATGCAATGTGGCCAAACGATGTCTGCCATCGGTATCTCAAATTCGAACCAGTCTGACCTTGTTCAATGTGTATACATTACAGTATGCTCGTTTCCAAACCACACCACACAGATCTTCGTTATATTCATGCATGCATGGGTTTCAAACATCATGATCTCTTATTCAAATATTTGAATTCCTTTACATTGATTATGACCTCACCTACTCTTTTACACCCACACATTGGTCTTCTCTTTATAATTGTACCACTAACTTTCTCTCGTGCATGCATGCACACACACTACCAGTCGGGATTATCCATCACACACATGCAATCTTTTTCTTCAGTTCAGTCTCCCGTGAAGGCACACACACACACTGTCGGTGTCAAAACCGGCGGATCTCGGGTAGGGGGTCCCGAACTGTGCGTCTAAGGCGGATGGTAACAGGAGGCGGGGGAGACGATGTTTACCCAGGTTCGGGCCCTCTTGATGGAGGTAATACCCTACGTCCTGCTTGATTGATCTTGATGATATGAGTATTACAAGAGTTGATCTACCACGAGATCGTAGAGGCTAAACCCTAAAAGCTAGCCTATGGGATGATCGTCCTATGGACTAAACCCTCCGGTTTATGTAGACACCGGAGGGGGCTAGGGATACACAGAGTCGGTTACAAGGGAGGAGATCTGCATATCCGTATCACCAAGCTTGCCTTCCACGCCAAGGAGAGTCCCATCCGGACACGGGACGAAGTCTTCAATCTTGTATCTTCATAGTCCAATAGTCCGGCCAAAGGATATAGTCCGGCTGTCCGGAGACCCCCAATCCAGGACTCCCTCAGTCGCCCCCGAACCGGGCTTCAATGACGATGAGTCCGGCGCGCAGATTTGTCTTCGGCATTGCAAGGTGGGTTCTTCTCCAAATTCTGAATATTTGCTGAGTAGTGTCTGGCTACCCATAAATGTTGCACTTCTTGGCTTCTGCGCCCAATAAGGGCTATCTTCCACCCTAGCCATGTAAGTAAACTGTCTATTAAAGAGACGGGGATTCTTAGATCCATACCACACCATCCTCCACGACGAGTATCCATCGGAGCGCGCTCGGAAAAATCCATTCGAACATAGCCGGCCATCGCAGCTCCTCCTCCTGCTCCCATAGCCCTAAGCCCGGTGACTGGGAGAAGTGTTCCGTCCCGCACAGCCAATTAGTAGAGTTACAGACCTAGGGATTTCTCCCTCCAGCGTATATGGTCCCCGTTCGAGCCGGGCTTGCCACCTATAATTGCGGGGAGCAAGCGGAGAGCTTCCCCAATCCCTCTAAGGGGGAGCAGGTATGCCTAGTCCCTTATTTACTAAGGAGACTTGGATTTCCAATCCATCCGTTCCTCCGCAGGCAACTGGAGTTTTACGGCCTCCAGTTGTGTAATTTCACCCCTGCTTCCATATTACACATCGCCGGTTATGTTGCCCTTTGTGAGGTGTTTCTGTGCTGCGAAGCTCATTTTGAGCTGTGGAAGAGGCTATTCTACCTTGTGCCCCATTCACAGAAGGGGTCCATATATCAAGTGGGCGGAGTCGAAATATGGTGCATCGCCGAGACCGGATACCTGTCCGGTACCCCGAAGAAGATGTCCAAAAACTAGCCTTCGGAGTGGTTTTACATGGAGGACGTCCCCCTTCCAGATCCTATTCGGATGGGTCTTCCCGAGTTCGACAATGCCCCTTTGAAGAAACGCCGAAGCTCACACCCACGGAGCCCTCAGGAGGAAGATAACGGAGAAGTCCTTTACCTGATGGGCCGGATAAAAGCGCTGGCTCAATCAGGACTGACAACAATCGAGGTTATGTCAGTATGTATAATGCGGGGGGTGCAGCCACTTCATTATCGAGGGCACCCCATGTGGCACTTTAACGGGGAAGATGATGCCACCCGCTGCGGGCGTAAGGGACCGGACTCAGTTGCTGCTCTAGCAAAAATTCTGTCTGATTTGTACAAGGGAGAGGAAGAGGAGTTCATCCGTATTAGACCACGGGATGGATTCTCCATGTACAACCCTCCAAGCTGGGTGAGCTGTCACTTTTTACTCCCAACATTCCCACATTCTTCGTCATAAATACTCACGTTGTCGTTTCATGGCAGGAACTGCGAAAAGTTGTAAGGGAAGTCAACAGCCCACCTCCAAAACCGGAGGACCCTAACCGGGCCCTCGATCCCGGACTCGAAGAGGATCCGGACATATTTGTGGAGCTGATCGACAGAACATTCTATCAATTGAGCTGCGATGATGCCATGGTGGCCATCATAGCCAACTATCCTGGGCTACTCCCTGCATCGCACGTAAGAAAACCGGAGTCCCAACTTCCTAAAAGGATCCCCTTTTATGCACTTCACCTACCGTACACATATGGTGTCTTACAGGGAAGGCCGTCGGGACGCCACGCCGAACCCGTAGTGACTCGCCAACAAGGGGCGGGGAAGCCGGGTAGGCTAAAAAGGAAGGCGGTCAGGACTGAGATGCCGGCGCAGAGGTATGATATAGAACCTCGCTCCGTGGTTGTCGTCTTTTAAAATATAATAACGTCCACGTTTCCTATTAGGAAAAACGCTCGCCGGACTACATCTGGGTAGGTTGACGATCACGCCTCCACCAGTCGGGCTCCAAGGCCAGACATAGAGGCAGAGGCTAACACGGGCCGAACGTCGGATGCTCGTCCTACAGAGGATGCGGATAGACTATCTGCTACAAATTCCGAAGTGGAAAGCGCCATGAATCGTAGGCGTCGCCGGGCCATACTCCGTGACGCTTGTTTCTCCCAAGAGGCGTTCCATGCCTTCAACTCAGGAGATGCGTACATCCGTGCTGCTCAAAACGGTCTTGCCAGAGCCACGGACCAGTATGTAAAGGATATACGGGTAAAAAATGTGACGATTATATATATATCAGTAGCCCCTGAGACTTGAAACAGTTGACACAACTGATTTAAGGATCATTACTTGTGTAGGTTCTTACAGAGAAGTATACTCAATTGTCTCAAGAGCTGGAAGAGTGCAAAGCCCAGCTATGGGCCGCGGTTGCCGCGTTGAAGTTTTCCGAGAAGGCCCCCTCTAGTAACACTTGTTTCCATTGCAAAGAATGACAGGTACCAGATAGTATGCGGCATGCATGGAAATCTAACAATAGATGTTGCAGATGACTCCAGAGTGAATCCGTAGGCCATGCCGGAGAACGCGCAACGTGCTTATCGACAGCTAAATGCTGGCGAGCGCGTGCTTACGTGGGTCAGGCAGTAGAAAACTAATCTCCAGGACACCAATATCCAGCTGGGCGTGGAATTGAAATATGTCCAAGCCCAGCTTGCGTACTCCGTGAAGGAGAATAAGCATCTTTGACGCGACATTTTGAGTAAGTGCTTGAATGAACTTAAAGAGTTCGGCAAAGAAGCCGGCTAACAGAGTTATGTCTACAGGTATGCTGACGGGTCGTTCCGCAGAGGAGATGCCCGGGTCTGCGGGTGATCTTCTACCAGAGCTCTCACAACTGCATGAACAAGTTCGGCAGCTGATGCATGGTATTGCCCAAGCCTTGTGGCCATCCGCCTCCCCGCCAGGAGGCATGGGGGAGCTTATAGAGAAGCTCAAGGGAGCGCAGCGACGCTTCCGATTATCGAAGATATCAGCCTGCCGACAAGGTGCTAGGGAAGCCTGGGCCATGGTGAAGACGCGATATACCATAGCTGACCCAAACCACATGGCCGAGGTCGGGCCTGTGGGGCTCGATGGGAAAGATATCCCCATTAGTTTGGTGTATGACCAAGTAGAATTAGCCGCAAAGTATTCACAATAGGATTGTAGGCTAGACAGCCTGTTGGATGGTATAGAAGAAGAATTTAGTCAGTCTAAGTGACTGTGTACTTTAAGTGACTTTTATAATGTCCCTAGCCGGATTGTAAATCATTTGTCATGGCGGACCTTTTCGCTTAGACCTCTGGACCCGATAGTCCGGAGTGTATCCGAATACCCGCTCGGTAATGTAAAAACCAGGGTATGCGTGGAAACCAGGCGTAGGGGTCATAAGTGCTTGAACAGAAAAGTAGCCAACTAGCTATGTTATATTACATGGATCGTAAGAAACATCTTCCAGGGAGAATAGTTCTGTTAAGGGTTCCTTTCCCTGGGTACGCATGACCTAATGTGCATGTCCGAACTGCTGAAAGAGACGCAGGCTATAAACATCTGGGGGCATATATCAAAATAAATAAATGTCATCTTTTGTTCATCAACCGAATATTCCCTTAAGAACGCTAGCTTTCGGCTTCACCCAGTCTGAGGTACACGTCCGGCTGACCCGGTAGTAACAATCGCAGACGTGCTCCCCTTATGCCCTAGCCGAATTAATGGGAACGTAGGGCATAAATACAAGAGCCAGGCAACCTAGCTTGGCCAAAGCTTAAGTCATATCGATCCATATAATGGCGAAAAAAGATACATGCGGAAGAATAACACATGTGTGGGGCATAAAGCCCAGAAAAATAGTTATATTAAGCTTCTGTATAAGAAGCCCCCAGGTATAATGAGCTCGGTTAGCGCATCAAGATTGTGCATCTAAGACACAAGTTAGCCTTTTAAGGCCTTGAGGAGAAGAAAAAAAGGATGAGAGAAAGAGAGAAAAGACAAATAACGGATATGCAAAAATTTGACGGGGGTAAGGAGACGAACATAGAGTCTGGTACTAGGCATAGAATCTTCGGAGTATGGCTGCGTTCCATGGGTTTGGCTCGAGTCGATTGTCCGATGCATCCCACAGACGGTACACTCCACCGGCCAGAACCTATTCAATGATGAAGGGATCTACCCATTTGGGCTTGAGCCTGTACTTTTTCTTATAGGTTTTGGCCCATACTTCTCTGCTTCGATACCTTCAAGCTTGTTGCTGATAGAATGTGGAACGGGCTTTTGCCACGTCGCGCTCCTCCTAAAGGGCGTCCAAACTGTCCTGCCGATCGAGCTCGGCCTCTTTTTCTTTGTACACGCACACTCGAGGTGTGTCATGAATTATGTCGCAAGGCAGAACCGCCTCTGCGCCGTACACCATAAAAATGGTGTGTATCTGGTAGTGCGATTCGGCGTGGTCCGCAGCCCCCATAGTACGGAGTCAAGCTCCTCTACCCAGTGCGTGTTTGATTCCTTTAAGGACCGCACTAATCTGGGTTTGATGCCGCTCATGATAAGAGCATTTGCTCGCTCGACTTGACCGTTAGTTTGCGGGTGATAGATAGAAGCATAATCGAGCTTGATGCCCATGTTGCTGCACCAAAGTTTTACCTCGTCGGCTGTAAAGTTCGTGTCGTTGTCAGTGATGATGCTGTGGGGAATGCCATAACGGTGTACAACCCCAGATATGATGTCTATCACCGGTTCGGATTCAGCCGTGTTAACGAGTTTGGCTTCTATCCATTTGGTGAATTTATCCACCATGACCAGTAAGTATTTTTTCTTAAGGGTTCCCCCTTTAAGAGGTCTGACCATTCAAGCCCCCAGACCGCAAAGGGCCAAGTAATGGGGATTGTTTGGAGAGCGGTAGGCAGCATATGGCTTTGGTTTGCAAAAAGCTGGCAACCGACGCAATGTTGGACCAGATACTGTGCATCTGCTCGGGCCGTCGGCCAATAGAAACTTGTACGGAAGGCCTTGCTTACAAGGGCCCGCGCTGCGGCGTGGTGGCCGCTAAGTCCAGCATGGTTTTCTGCCAAAAGCTTCCGCCCTTCCTCTTCGGAGATGCACCTTTGAAGGACTCCGGTAGTGCTTTTCTTATAAAGCTCTCCCTTGTGGACCTTGTAGGCTTTAGATCGCCGCACTATGCAGCGTGCCTCATTTTGGTCCTCGGGTAGTTCCTGCCTGGTTAGGTAGGCCAGGAATGGTTCTGTCCACGGGGCAATGACGACCATTATCACGTGGGCTGAAGGTGTTATTTCGATGGCAGAGCCTCCGATTGTGTCAGAGTGTTCGGTATCTGGTGTTGTGGCTAGGTCCGGAATATTTTTACCGGTGTCCCCTTCCCATACCACGGATGGCTTAAACAGCCTTTCCAAGAAGATGTTAGGTGGGACAGGATCGCGCTTAGCGCCGATACGGGCGAGGATATCCACTGCCTGATTGTTTTCCTGAGCCACATGGTGGAATTCAAGCCCCTCGAACCAAGATGACATTTCGAGGAAGGCGTTGTGATATGCCACCATTTTCAGATCCTTGGCATCGAAGTCTCCATTTATTTGAGATATTGCGAGGTTCGAGTCCCCACGCACCTCCAGGCGGTGAATGCCCATGGAAACTGCCATCCGGAGACCGTGTAATAGGGCCTCGTATTCGGCTGCGTTGTTGGAGTCTGTGTATAGTATTTGGAGTACATATTGGACTGTATCTCTGGTGGGGAACGTCAGGACGACGCCAGCCCCTAGACCAGCCAGCATTTTAGAGCCATCAATGTGCATGATCCAATTCGAGTACGCGCCGTACTCTTTAGGGAGTTCGGCTTCTGTCCACTCGGCGAAGAAATTGGCCAGTACTTGCGACTTAATGGCTTGTCGTGGTCTATATGTTATGTCGAATGGGAGGAGCTCAATAGCCCATTTGGCAATCCGGCCCGTGGCATCGCGGTTGTTTATTATGTAGTTGAGTGGTACTTCTGAGGCCACCATAATTGAACACTCTTGAAAGTAGTGTCGTAATTTCCGGGACGCCATGAATACCGCCTATGATATCTTTTGATAATGTGGGTACCATGATTTGCATGGTGTGAGGATAGTGGATACATAATATACTGGCTTTTGAAGTGGGAATTTATGTTCGTCCGTCTCTCGTTCGACGACAAGCACTGCGCTTACAACTTGGTGAGTTGCCGCTATATATAACAGCATTGGTTCGCCGACATTTGGTGTGACCAAGATTGGGTTGGTGGCCAGGATGGCTTTTATTTCTTCCAATCGAGCCGTGGCTGCATCCGTCCACTCGAAGTGTTTGGTGCGCCGAAGAAGGCGATAAAGGGGGAGTGCCTTTTCTCCTAATCGGGAGATAAAGCGGCTTAAGGCCACCACACATCCAATTAACTTATGGATTTTCTTGAGGTCGGCTGGGATAGGCAACTGCGACAGGGCTCGGATTTTAGCCGGATTTGCTTCAATTCCTCTACTGGAGACGATGAAGCCCAGGAGCTTTCCGGCGGGTACGCCGAAAACGCATTTTTCCGGATTGAGCTTAATGTCGTATGTTCGGAGATTGTCGAACGTGAGCCTCAAGTCGTCTATTAAGGAGTAGACGTGTTTGGTTTTAACGACCACATCGTCTACGTATGCCTCCACTATTTTGCCGATCTGCTTTTCCAAACATGTCTGAATCATGCGCTGATACGTTGCGCCGGCGTTTTTGAGCCCGAAGGGCTTTGTGTTAAATCAGAAGGGTCCATATTGAGTGATAAATGTCGTTGCGGCTTGATCCAACTCCGCCATCTTAATTTGGTGGTAACCGGAGTATGCGTCGAGGAAGCACAATGAGTTGTGTCCTGCGGTAGCGTCGATGATATGATCGATGCGAGGGAGGGGGAAGGGATCCTTTGGGAAAGCCTTATTAAGGTCCTTGAAGTCGACGCATAGGCGCCAGGATTTGTCCTTCTTTGGTACCATCACCAGGTTTGCTAGCCAGTACGGATGTTTTATTTCTCTAATGAATCCAGCTCCGGTAATTTGGCTAGCTCCTCTCCCATGGCTTGTCGCTTAGGTTCAGGGAAACGCCGAAGAGCCTGTTTGACCGGCTTGAATCCTTTTAGAATGTTAAGGCTATGCTCGGCCAACCTGCGTGGGATTCCTGGCATGTCTGAAGGGTGCGAGGCGAATATGTCCCAATTCTCATGCAAGAACTCCCGTAGTGCGGCGTCTACAGCGGGGTTTAACTGTGCCCCGATGGATGCTATTTTTGTGGGGTCCATTGGATGGACCTGGAATTTGACTATTTCATCCGCTGGTTTAAAAGAGGTGGACTTGGATCTTTTGTCGAGTATCACGTCATCCCTGTCCACTATGGAGCGCAACGCAGTTAATTCCTCACCGCAAGGGTTTCGGATAATGCCTCGAGGGACAGTGCGGCTATTTTGTTTTCGGTGCGGAGTGCTATGTCCGGATCACTAGATAGAGTGATGATTCCATTGGGCCCGGGCATTTTTAGCTTCATGTACCCGTAATGGGGTATGGCTTGGAAGATCATGAATGCCTCCCACCCTAGAAGGGCATGGTATCCGCTACTAAACGGGGCCACTTCGAATGTAATTTCTTCGGACCTGTAATTCTCCGGACTGCCGAATACCACATCTAGTGTGAATTTCTCAGTGCAACATGCCTCCCGACTGAGGATGATTCCTCGGAAGGTCGTGCTGCTTTGCTCAATACGGTTCCTGTCTATTTCCATTTTTTGAAGAGTCTCCTCATAAATGAGGTTTAATCCACTGCCGCCGTCCATGAGCACTTTAGTAAGCCGAAAGCCGTCCACAATTGGACTGAGGACCAAGGCGGCTGGTGCTCGGGCTGTTCAGAATTTAGGTTCGTCACTGGCATTGAAGGTGATAGCCGCGTCGCTCCATGGATTTATTGCTGCCATGTGGCAGACTTCGGCAAGGCTACGGAGTGCTCGCTTACGCCTATTATTTGAGGCGAAGGTCTCGAAGGCTGTCTATACTGTATTGTTATCCACGGGATGGTGCTCTGCGATGTTTTGAATGAGAAGATCCTCACCGCTCTTGGTGTCACACCCTAGCTAGTTCAAGCATTAGAGTGTGCATCATGTTTAAATTCCTTTTAAATTTGAAATGGGGATGACAGAACCCCCAGCACCCCCCCTTGGAACAACTAGGGTTTACTAACAACTTTTTCAATGAACCTGAAATGCCCTTCTAAAAAGCCCACCCTTTTTTTTTGGGTTAAAACCTTTGACAAAAATGGTGCACATTTTTCTAGGACATCTAAGGTCATTGGATTAATCATTATGGTATTTGCATTTGGGCATTTAAATGCTATGAAATATTTTGAATGCTCAAATAATCATAAACTAAAATGTTTACTGCTAGATATATTCTAAGCAGTGGCCATGATTAATTTTATGATTTATGGTAATGCCCTGGCATTTTTAATAAAGCCCTGAATTTACAGAACTAATAAATAAATAAAAAAACAGAAAAGGAGAGAAAGAACAGGGGCTTACCTAGCGCAGCCCACCAGCCCACCCGGCTCGGCCCAGTCCACTGGCTCATGCCAGTCGTCCTCCTCCTCTCGCCATGAGGACGGGGAGTGCGTGGCCGGCGCCCGCGGTCACACGCCGGCCACCTCCTGCTTCCGCCGACGCCCTGGAGGAGTCTACGAGTGCCACGCCGACCCCCACGTCTCCCTCTCTTTCTTCCCACTCTCCCCGTGGCCTCTCCCCCTCTCTAGCTCTCTCCCTGCCGAGCGCAGCCATCGCCGCCAACAAGCTCCACCGCAGCCACCGCCGTCCATTCGTTGCCTCATCATGCCAAGAAGCTCCGCCGTCGTCGACTACATCAAGTAGGCCGAGCGCCGAGCGCTCGCTCGCCCCGAAGACGCTGCACCGAGCTCGTCCTCAACTTCGGCCACTGTCGTGGTATTCTCACCGGGGGCTTGTGAGTCGACAGATGCCACAAGGGCTTAGTGTGTGGGTAAGACTGCTGCTGATAGGCCCGGGAGCGGGTATGCGAGTAGCACGCGGTGGTTTACCCAGCTTCGGAGCTCTTCGGAGAGATAATACTCCTACTGCTGCATGTCTAAGTGTATCTATCTGGGGTGTACATCGGGCAGTACAAAGTGCTCCTGGAGCTGTATCTAGGATCAGTGACCAGTGCATCTAATCTGGTATATGCCTATTCGAGGCATGCTAGTGGCCAGCCATGTATGGCCATGGCTTGTGGCCGTGAGTGTGTGCGTGTGTCCCTGGATGGATTGATGGATGCGTGCCTTATATAGGCATGGTGGTAGCTTACTACCTAAGCTAGGTAGTGGCGTGGGGGGCAAGTGGGCATGGGGCAGCATGCCCAGGTACATGATGTGCATATCTCTTTGTCCGTGGTGCACTTTATAAAAGAGTGCCCAGGGACAGATACACTGTAGATGATATCATCACTGTACGGTTGTCTGGTCTAAGGTATGGCCGTCTCGTCGATGTCTTGTCGATGTCGCTTCGGGCTGCAGTCGGCAGCCGGCTGGTTGGCGTAGTCGGCAGCCGGCAGTCGGCAGCCGGCCGGGAAGAGCAGTCAGACAGGGAGCCGGCAGGAGCTGCCGGACAGTCGGACTGAGGGGCTTTGCTAGCTCCGATGTCTTGAAATATCGTCTTGCCGTCCTTGGGGTACCCGTGGTCGATTACTCCGACAGTAGCCCCCAAGCCTCCGGGCAACTTGGCAAAGTTGGGCGGAGGTTTTTTGGCGAGTGTTCATGGAAATTGTCAAGAAAAAAGGCAAAGTTAGTCCTACAGATATATCAAATGTTTGCTTTTAGCATTGCAAGTTTTATGCGGAGGGTGCCGACTCGGTTTCATCCAAGCCCCCTTAATCTTTTTCGTGTTCCCTCCACTTTTTGGCTTGTGCTCTTGCTTGCCGAACAGTCGCTCTGCGGTCTGTGGCTAAGAGTGGGCCGCGAAGTGGAGTGTACAGTACTCAGAGTCTAGGAGCAGATTCAACCGAGTAGATACTTGTAAAGGAAAACGGCCGGGTCGCCCGAACGTTTTTCTTCCCGGGCGTTTTTCGCGTGGGTGGCCTCCAGCATTCACTCTTGCTAGTCGGACAGCCGTTCTGCGGTCTGTGACTAAGAGTGGGCCTTTGGTACCGCGCACGGTACTAAGCCGTCTGCGGGAACTAACGTCTCAGGCCAAGCGGCCAGCCCCCGGGCCAACTCTGGCTGGCGCCGGGGCAAACAGTGATGCTACTGTAATAAAAAATGCGGAGATAGCACCCGAGCATTGCTTGGGGTTATCCGTGCTTGCGTGATGCAAAAATATGCGGGCGAGGAGCTCACATTGATTTTCGTGTAGTCGCGGTCGTCGGAGACAGCCTGCGCGACTCGGCGCTCGCGGAGTGCATCGGCGCACCTGCTGGGTGTAGCCTTCGAGCCCCCGGGTGCTCGAAGGGGGGTCCCGGCCGGTCAGGCTCGACCATCCAGGTGGCGAGGCGTCTTGCAACGCCCTTTTTCTTCTTTTCCTCTTCTGCCGGCTGTTCAGTGCCGGACAAAATTCTTCTCTTATTTGCAATCTTCCGTGGGGGCGCGCCAGCGCACCCACTGGGTGTAGCCCCCGAGATTCGGGCCGACTACTGAGAAGTCGGGCCGGATCTTTCGGCAACTACTTTGTCTTCTTCTTCACGGGGCGCGTCAGCGCACCCGCTGGGTGTAGCCCCCAAGATTCGGGCCGACTGCTGAGCAGTCGGGCCGGATCTCCTGGCAACTACTTTGTCTTCTCTTTCTTCGCGGGAGCGCGTCAGCGCACCCGCTGGGTGTAGCCCCCGAGATTCGGGCCGACTGCTAAGCAGTCGGGCCGGATCTCCCGGCAACTACTTTGTCTTCTTTTTTTGTTCTTCTTCAGCCAGCTAGGCAGGCGGACTCCGAAACAGCAGTCAGGATTTTTGCAGCCGGTCAGGCAGCTAGCGGTCGAACGTACGTCAGACGCACATTTCTCTCATATTTTCTTTTATTCTAGCCGACTTCTTTTCTCTCTCTCTCTCTCTCTTTTCGCTGCCTGAGCAGTCGGCAGGAGCGGGACGCTGCGGAGGCCGGCTGGAACGCCAAGCCGGCGGCCGGGTCGCGGTGCGGCAGCGGAGTCGGCGGGTTGGGTCGGAGGCGGAGCCGGCCGAGTCGCGCAGACGCGTGGAGCTGGCCAGCGCTGGGCGGCAAGCCGGCAGGCGAGCGGGAGCCGGCGAGGAGCGGCACGAGGAGGACCTGGCAAGACGACCGGGGAGGCCGGATGCCGGGTGGCGGGACGAGCCGCAGTCGGATGGCGGGAGCCTGCCAGGGCGCACAGAAGACGGCGCAACCAAGCGGAGGTGCTGGGGCAGGCGCCGTCGCGGAGGAGCACGCGGCCGGGCTCACGCAGCCGGTGGGGGACTGCAGGCGCACGCGCCACGCGCGGAAGGCCAGCACGGCAGGCGGCCAGGGCAGAGGGATGCCGGCTCTTTCTTGTTTGCACTCGGCCCTGACCTTTCTCTTTCTTTCCTTCTTTTTCTCTTCGCAGAAGACGGCACCAGCAAGCAGCGGGGGCCGGCTGGTGCGCGCCGGGTGCCGGTGGACTTGAGGCGAGGCGGCGCAGGGGAGCCGGCCCGGGCCGGTGCTGGATGCGGAGGCCGGGTCGCCAGAGCCGGCGCAGGCGTGCGCGGCGGGCAGAAGTCGGCGCGGAGCCAGCAGGCAGCCAGGCGGCACAGCCGGCAGGCCGGGTTCGGATTCGGCTGGAGACGGCAGTGTGAAGCGCGGATACGCCGGCAAGGCACGGGCGTAGCGGCGGGGCCTGCAGCTGCGGGGCGGAGTGGCAGGGCCAAGCCAATGCGAGCGCGCACGGGAGGCAGCCGAGTGTGGTGGAGGCCGGGGTGCCGGCAGCCGGCCTGCGCGAAGCCGGCAGACGGTCGGAACGGTGCGGGCAGAGCGGCGACTTGCACGGGGATGGCCGGGGCCGAGACCTGGTGCAGCTGGAGGCCGGCGAGCTGGAAGCGCGGGTGCCGGAGCAGAAGGATGGGGCGACACAGGTGGAGGCCCGGACAGCGCGGAGCCTGCAGTAGTAGGGACGCGACCGGGGCCGGCTGCAGCGGTGAGCAGGCGGCCACGGGCGGAGTCAACCTGACACAGCCGGGTGGGCGCAATCACGGGCGACGGGCGCGGGAGCCGGCTGCGGACATGGAGCACCCGGTCACGATCCGAGGAGGAGAGGAGCGGAGGCCGGCCCGGGGCAGCGGCAGCCGGCGCAGCCGGATCCGGAGTCGGCAGCAGCGCAGGTCAAGTGGCACGGGCGCGCAGGCGCGCGGCCGGAGGAGAGCTCGAGCGCGCGGGACTCTTGGTGGCGAGTGCACGGAGATGGGGAGGAGCTCGAGCTCCTGGGCACTGCGGGAGGTGCGGACGGGCGGTGCGGCTCCACGGGCGCACAGGAGGAGGGCCCGGGGTTGGAGCAGTGTGCGGCCACGGTGGAAGCAGCGGAGCAGCCGCGGGAGGCTTGGGGCGGAGCAGGGCGTGGCCCGGTGGGCAGCTGCGGCGACGGGGAGCAGCTCGGGGCTGAGCTCGCGCGGAGGAGCTGACCAACGCGCATCGGCGTGGAAGTCTTGCATCTAGCCAACGTACAAATGGTGCACATGGCCATTGCATGGGTAGTATGTGTGTAGTGGTATGGCCAATGGTTTGACCTTTGTTGACTAGCATCTAGCTAGCTTGCAAAGATGATGTGTGGAGGAGTGAACGCGCGTGTCGGCCGGAGCAAGGCGCTGCGCGGAGGAAAGCAGACGCGAGCGGCGAGGGAACGATCATGGCCGACCGAAGCTAGGCCCCGCGTGCGGCGCGCGCGCGGACGGACGGCCGGCGCTGCGTTGGTGATGACGAAGATGGCGAAGCCGACGGCGAGGGCGCGTCGTCCCGCACGGCCGCTCCGGGGGCGGGTCGAAGTCGAGCCCCCGAGCGCTACTGGTGAGACGGCGCGACGCCGCGGCGGAGGCGATGAAGAAAAAAGGGTCCTGCTCGCACAGCGAAACCAGTAGCAGCGTGGTAGCGTAGTAGTAGTACCGTCCCACGGTGGGCGCCAACTGTCGTGGTATTCTCATGGGGGGCTTGCGAGTCGGCAGATGCCACAAGGGCTTAGTGTGTGGGTAAGACTGCTGCGGATAGGCCCGGGAGCGGGTATGCGAGTAGCACACGGTGGTTTACCCAGCTTCGGAGCTCTCCGGAGAGATAATACTCCTACTGCTGCATGTCTGAGTGTATCTATCTGGGGTGTATATCGGGCAGTACAAAGTGCTCCTGGAGCTATATCTGGGATCAGTGACCAGTGCATCTGATCTGGTATATGCCTATTCGAGGCATGCTAGTGGCCGTCCATGTATGGCCATGGCTTGTGGCCGTGAGTGTGTGCGTGTGTCCCTGAATGGATTGATGGATGCGTGCCTTATATAGGCATGGTGGTAGCAAGTGGCGTGGGGGGCAAGTGGGCATGGGGCACCATGCCCAGGTACATGATGTGCATGTCTCTTTGTCCCTGGTGCACTTTATAAAACAGTGCCCAGGGACAGATACACTGTAGATGATATCATCACTGTACGGTTGTCTCGTCTAAGGTATGGCCGTCTCATCGGTGTCTTGTCGATGTCACTTCGGGCTCCAGTCGGCAGCCGGCTGGTTGGTGCAGTCGGCAGCCGGCTGGTTGGCGTAGTCGGCAGCCGGTAGTTGGCAGCCGGCCGGGCAGAGCAGTCGGACGGGGAGCCGGCAGGAGCGGCCGGACAGTCGGACTGAGGGGCTTTGCTAGCCCCGATGTCTTGAAATGTCGTCTTGCCGTCCTCGGGGTACCCGTGGTCGATTACTCTGACATCCACCGGCGATCCCCTTCGCCGTCCCCGCTGCATCAGCTCATCCCCGACCTCTCCGACTGCCTCGACGAGACCCCCGTGAGCTCAGCCACCTCCCCACCCTCTCCGTTCTCCCTCTCGGGCCCCGTAGCGACTGCACGTAGCTCACCCGCACGCACCGCCGCGGAGCTCGTCGCCGACGAGGCTCCGGCCACCCTATGGTCGCGCCACTCTGTCCACTAGTCCTACCGCACCTCCAGGAGCTCAACGCACCAATCCAGGCGCCTCCCCGTGCCCCCTAGCGACTAGCTCGACCTCACCCGAGCTCCGGCCGCCACCAAACTCGTCGCCAGCGATGTTTCCGGCCAACCCAGCTCCACCCTCTGCCACCACTCGACGCGGCTTCCTCCCCGCATCACGTAGATAGTCTCCACCGCCCTTTTGGTCGCCTTTTGGTCTGGCCTCGCCGGCGGCTAGACGCCAGCGACTTGGCCCTGTTTGACCCCATGTGGGCCCAGATTGACCCCCTTGAGTCTATGACAGGTGGGGCCGGTCTGCTAATTATTTTAGGATTACTTTTAACTAAATTTAATTAGTTTAGTCACCGACATGTGGGCCTAGGCCCCACTGACAGTTAATTAGTGTTAATTAAATTCTGTTAATTAGCTGAGTCACTGACAGACAGGGCCCACCTGTCAGGTTTGACCTGGCCGACCCAGTTGACCCGCTGACATCACACCTATGTCATGCTGACGCATTAATTCAATTACTAGATTTATTCTTTAATAGGAAATTCCAGAAAATAGCCAAAACTTCTAAAAATCATAGAAAATCAACCATAGCTCCAAATGCAAAGATTTATATATGAAAAATGATCAGAAAAATTCAATCTATCCATCTGTAATGGTTTCATGCATGACAAAACAAGTTAACCTTGATGTTTAAGCAGAATAAGGTAATGCACTAATAAGGCCATGTTAAATGAGCTAACATTTGAATCTTTGATTCAAATGAGTTCTTTCCATCCTGTTTTAGCTTGCATTAGGCCAAGACACATTCATTTTGCCATGTCATAGCATGCATCATATTGTTGCATATTGTCATGTGTTGATTATGTTCGGTGTGTCTTTCGTGGTAGGTTCTGCCTCCGAGGATAACCCCGAGTATCCGTCTGAAGGGCAGTACCCTACTACCACTGCAACAGGCAAGCAACTCATTGATCATTCCGATACAAACCCATGTTCTCGCCTCTGCTCTTGTTTACTGCATTAAGACAACGTGATTCAAACTGCTGTGTGCTACGGTAGTTGAACCCTTATCCTATGCATGACCTGTCATTGCCACAGTAACTAGATGAAACCCACTAGAATGTGTAGGAGTTGATTGAGCCATGTATGTGATTCCTACCTTGCTATGCTTGCTATGCTTAGAGTTTTGTCAAGTCTGGTTCATCTGGGTGATGGGCTAGAGTGAAATGATTATGTCGGTAATGTGAGGGATGTGTTGAACATGTTTTGGTAAAGGTATCGATGAGAGGCCATGTAGGAGTACATGGTGGGTTGTTTCATTGAGGCCGTCCATAAGAACTGAGATCTATATGTGTGATTTAAGATGCAGTTACTACCATACATTGGGCCCGAAACCAATGGACCCTCTCGGCTTCTTAATCACCCTAGTACTCTGTCCAGGAGTTGCAAATAGTTTCTGGTGTTTGTCGGTTATGTGTTGGCGGCCGTGCGTAGCGCTGACCCTAGGGGTGGGCTATGTTGCGGTAGATACACCGTGGCACGGTGTACCGAGTCACCCGTTTGGTGTCTCGGGAACCCTGTTCACATCGTTCGGGGCCGTATGTGGAAACCACGGCCGGACTCCCTGCGGATGGAACCTGGATAGGCGATACACCTAGACTAGAGACTTGAGTGTTTGGGTAGGCCGTGGCCGACACCCTCGTTGGGCTTCCGCTTGAAGGTTCCCAAGTACATGTCGTGTAAACGGCGGTAAGTGGTGAAAGCATGTATGAAGAAGTACACCCCTGCAGGGTATAAACTATTCGAATAGCCGCGTCCGCGGTAAAGGACTACTTGGTTGCCTATACAGTTCATAGACAAGTTAATGGTTACTACTAAAAGACTCAAGATAAGTGTGAGTACCCAGGATGGCCCTCTCGTAGGATGATGAGGGAGGATCCCCGGTGGAGTATTGTGTTGGTGAGTAGTGGACTCGTGTGCAAAAACTATTTTACTAGTGGAGTTCCTTAGGATAGCTTAGCCAAGACTCAAAGCTGTCTTGCTGCAATAACCCCACTACCTTCTTGAGAATGAGCATGTATAGTAGGTTCTGTTGTAAGACTTGCTGAGTACCTTTGTACTCATGCTTGCTTAATTACTGTTTTTAGACGACAACACCGCCCCCTCCGATGGGTTCTACATAGACCTTGATGTCGACGAGTGACTAGCCACCCAAGTGGTGATCCTGGCCATGGAGGGCCCTATGTAGATAGACAGGCTTCGAGAAGCCTTCTTTCTTTCTAGTGTCTATACTCAGACTAGTTGCTTCCGCTTGTGCTTGTATGATTGTATGACTTGAGTGTCGGGTCATTTGACCCCTACCTGTATGAACTTGTTATGTATGGCTCTCTGAAGCTACTAAATAAAGTATTTGAGTTGTAGAGTTTTGTTGTGATGCCATGTTGTATGTACTCATATCGGGCATATTGTGTGTATGATTGAAATGCTTGGTATGAGTGGGATCCAACAATCTAGTTGTTTATCCTTGGCAGCCTTTCTTATGGGGAAATGTAGTCTAGTGTTCCTTGAGCCATAGAAGTCCGCTACAGCCCGGTTCACCGGAGTCCTGCTAGCCCAGCACTACTTCTCAGGACACTTGACTGGCCGGCATGTGTTTCACTTTGTTCCTATGTCTGTCCCTTCGGTGAAATGTCACGGTGTGACATCCGGAGTCCTGCCTAGCCTGCTACAGCCCGGGTTCCCTGGAGTCCTGTTAGCCTAGTGCTACAGCCCGGATTCACTTGCTGATGAACGACATGTTCGATGTGATTCATGTATGCCTGTCTCCATAGGTCTGTGCCGCTTTGGGTTCACGACTAGCCATGTCGGCCCGGGTTCTCTGTCATATGGATGCTAGCGACACTATCATATACGTGAGCCAAAAGGCGCAAACGGCCCCGGGCCATGGTAAGGCGACACCCGTGGGATACCGTGCATGAGGCCGCAATGTGATATGAGGTGTTACCGGCTAGATCGATGTGACTTGGAATCGGGGTCCTGACAGCATTGGCATCAAAGCCGGACTGCCTGTAGGTTCGTTGAGCCAAACTGGTCGATGTCGAGTCTAGAAATGCTTTAGTTATATGTAGGGGAATTGATTCTGGGAGGGAATGTAAGGCTCTTTTACTCCTTTACCTTATGCCCTCTGATCTGAGTCATTCTCTTCTCATTCAACATTGGTTAAGGACTAGGCTCTCTTATTTTGTCAGGTTCACGTGTTACTAATCTGTAGTAGCTTATAGGATTGTTGTTACAAGCCCCAGTTCAGTTTCTACTATTTCTAGTATGTTGCTAGTTGAATCAGAACCTTGATATGATGTTGTTGAGTGGTATTGCAAACTGTTGTGGATGTCTCAAATCTTTTTCTGAGCATTTACAGCTATTGTGTTGTCCAATTTTCCCTAGAAATTCTAATGTCTTCGCATTGTGGCTGTGCTTTCAGATGACCAACCGTGCTCAAAACCAAGTGGTTCGCTTGACCCGGTGCCTCGACGTGCCTGGTCATACTGCTATGTTAGTCCGGGTAATGATCGAGACGGGTTACCGTTGGTATCCCGAATACACCGTCGAAGAGCAATTCCGAGACTTTAATCAAAGCCAATATTTTTGCACCATCAGGATATTTCCTTCTTATCCTGGATCTACCGAGCCCCTCCACTGTTCCTATGGACTCGGGGTTACTGTTGAGATGGCTGTGCGGGATGCTGCCTATTCCATGATGACCATCATGCGAGTCCAGACTGGCCTGCTTCGGAACACTGACTTCTGTTACATGCCAGCTTCACTTCTGGGAGCGCAAGGGTATCTTCAGGCTATCTATGTTGACTCCACTTAGGAGGACTCATTATCTCGTACCACTGCCGAGATGCTCGAAGATAAGGACCGAGAGAATCGGGCCTTGAGGCTGGAGCTTTTCAACACCCGTGTTGATCATTGGGCCACATTGACTCGGTTTGCACCTGCGGTGCAAGCTGGATGTATGGATACAAGGGATTTGTATCCTGTGAGATCTGCTCTGCCAGACATGGTGGATTGGCGTGATGTGGGAGGCATCACCCCTCCCCGTGGTCCCCGCAGGCCACCATTTGTTGGTCCAAAACCTCATCCTAGCCCCTTTGGTCCACAAGCTCCTCAGGACCGTCTGTTCCCGGATGATCACGTTGAACTTCCAGTCTATGGAGGTGACTTCTATGAGGACTACTACGGAGCTGTCTGAGTTAGTAGTAGTACCACTAGTATTGTAATAGTTGTATATTCACTGTCCTGCGTGACTTGTGGAATATGACTTTGTGTGTAATCAATTCCGGAGGTGTAGACAAATAATGTATAGGAGCTTGGAATGCCTCTGATGAGATGTAACGTCTTTCATCATAGTTGTACTATAGCCTGGGCTTGTACTAAACTATGTATGGTGTGTATGACCATTGGTATATATATGGCAGTTTTATATTACCATGACATACGGATGAACATCTCTCCATTCCGTGTTATCCATTACATTCTGCACTTCCTTGCTAAGTTTGAGCCATCCTTACCTAAACCGTTGTCTTGTTTTCTCCTAGGATGGTCAACACCCGCAGCAACCCTGCTGCCCCGGAACAGGGGGAAGCCAGTGCAGCTAGGGGTGAAAATCTGCCTCACCCGCCTTCTCTGGACGAAGTGATGCCGGAGGCGGAAAGAAACAAGCGTGAGACTAACCGCCTGGTGGAGCGGATTGAGCAGAACACTTAACGCCATCAGCAAAATGACTTGGTGTCAATCAATGACTTTATCAAGCTGTACCCACCAAAGTTTAACCATTCTGTCGAGCCCCTCGACGCGGATTACTGGCTTCGCAGCATCACCCACAAGCTACGTTCTACCAACGTAGCCGAAGCCGACAAGGTTACTTATGCTGCCTATCACCTCGAAGGCCCTGCTAGTCTTTGGTGGGAAAACTTTGAAGCTATGCACCCAGTCGGTCAATCACTACTTGGGCTGAATTTAGTGAGGCTTTCCGTGAGCATCACATTCCGGAAGGTCTCATGGATCGCAAGAGGGAAGAGTTCTCCAATTTCACCCAAGGAAGACTGACTGTGGATGCATATAGTCGTGAATTTGGGAATCTGGCATGATATGCTCCTGAAGAAGTATCTACCGACGCTAAGCAGGCAAGGTTCCGCAAGGGACTTAGCCCTGAGCTTCGCCGCGATCTTCGTCTGCACGAGTGCACCTCCTTTCAGAAGTTGGTCAACAAAGCCATCAGTGCCGAGTCAGGTCAGTCTGACTATGACGCTTCACACAAGCACTCACGTGATTTTGGCTCTTCATCCAGCTCTGGAGCTCAGAAGCGCCGGGTGTGGATCCCAAGGACGACACTGCCACCCAGGTTCATTCCGGGGCCATCCTTTGAGGCGCCTCGTCCCAACTAGCAGTTTGCACCGCCCAAGCCCTATGGTGGCCCTGCTGCTAATGCTGCTCCACGTCCCAGTGTGGTGACGTGTTTCAAGTGTGGAGAGCCGGGTCACTATAGCCGAGAGTGTCCCCAGAACAACAACCCCAATCAATCTGGAAAGTCCGTTGGCCGTGGTAAGCCAGCGGGAAGGACATTCTACACTAAGCCGGTCACCACTGCACGTGGCCATGTCAACTGTGTCTCAGCCGAGGAGGCTCACGAGGATCCTAACGTCGTCCTTGGTACGCTCCTTATTAATTGCCATCCATCATCTATTCTTTTCGATACTGGATCATCTCATTCATTCATATCCGAGAACTATGCTCGATTGCATAACACGCCATTCTGTGACATGCCCACTTCCATGGTAATTCAAACTCCATGTTCCAAATGGCAAACTTCTAGAGTAAGCCATGGGAACGAAATTCTTGTCGATAGACTTGTCTTCCTTGCATCCTTAATAGCTCTCAAGTCCTCAGACATAAACATCATCTTGGGTATGGACTGGATGTCAGCTCATTATGCTAAGATTGATTGTGCCACTAGAACCGTTCAACTTACTCATTCATCGGGCAAGACAGTCAATGTCTTAACTCGAGTGGCCAAGCGCCAGCTTTCCTCTCTAAATGCCAACCCCCTTCCAGACCTTGAGGATGTTCCGGTAGTCCAGGACTTCCTGGATGTCTTTCTCGAGGAACTGCCAGGTGTTCCACCTGACAGGGATGTCGAGTCCGTGATAGACCTTGTTCCAGGAACCATTCCAATTTCTAGAAGACCCTACAAGATGGCATCCTTAGAACTAGCGGAGCTTAAGAACCAACTCGATGAGTCCTTGAAAAAGGGTTTCATCCGTCCTATTTCCTCTCCTTGTGCTTGCCCCGTCCTCTTTGTTAAGAAGAAGGATGGAACGGATCGAATGGTTGTAGATTACCGAACTGTCAACTTGGTCACCATCAAGAACAAGTATCCGCTTCCCAGGATCAATGATCTGTATGATCAGCTCGCTGGATCCTCAGTCTTTTCCAAGATGGATTTGAGGTTGGGCTACCATCAAATCAAAATCAGAAACGGGGACATTCCCAAAAGGGCCTTTGTTACCGGTTATGGCCAATACGAGTACACCGTTATGTCCTTCGGTTTAACCAATGCCCAGCCACCTTCTCCCGGTTAATGAACTCGGTCTTCATGGAGTATTTGGATAAATTCGTCGTAGTTTATCTCGATGACATACTCATCTACTCCAAGAATGAAGAGGAACATGCCGAACATCTAAGGCTGGTATTGATGAAACTTCGAGAGCATCGCCTTTATGCCAAATTCTCCAAGTGTGAATTTTGGTTGCCAGAAGTGACCTATCTAGGCCATGTAATCTCTGGTAAGGGTATTGCTGTCAATCCCGAGCGAGTTCAAGCCGTCCTTGATTGGACTCCACCTGAGACGGTCAAGCAAGTCCGGAGCTTCCTTGTCTTAGCGAGCTATTGCCGCCGCTTCATCGAGAATTTCTCCAAGGTTGCTAAACCTCTAACCGAACTCCTCAAGAAAGATAAAAAGTTCGAGTGGACCCCACGGTGCGAGTTCAGCTTTCAGGAACTGAAAAGACGCCTGACATCTGCTCCCGTACTGGTACCACCAGATTTCTCAAAGGACTTTGTTATCTATTGCGACGCCTCGCGACAAGGACTAGGTTGCATACTCATGCAGGATCGTCAAGTAATTGCCTATGCTTCACGGCAATTACACCCACATGAGGAAAACTATCCCACACATGATCTAGAGCTTGCAGCTGTAGTCCATGCACTCAAAACTTGGCGACATTACCTCCTTGGTAATCGTCGCGAGATCTTCACCGATCACCAAAGTTTGAAATATATCTTCACCCAACCAGATTTGAATCTCAGGCAAAGACGTTGGGTCGAGTTGATCTCGGATTACGACTTAGGAATAACTTACACCCCGGGCAAAGCCAATGTCATGGCTGATGCGCTAAGTCGTAAATCTTATTGTAACAACCTGATGTTACACCAAAGTCAACCACTTCTCCACGAGGAATTTCGTAAACTCAATCTTCACATTGTTCCTCGAGGATTCCTATCCACACTGGTGGCAAAACCTACCCTTACGGATCAGATCATCAAGGCACAGAAGGTAGATCCGGGAATCTCCCGTATTAAGAGAAGCATTAAGAAAGGAGTTGCGAATTGTTTCTCCGTTGATGATCAAGGTGTCGTATACTTTGGAAACCGCTTAGTGGTTCCAAAGGCACGAAACCTGAGGCGGCTGATCCTTAAGGAAGCTCATGAATCCCCTCTCACCATTCATCCCAGTAGTACTAAAATGTATCAAGACCTACGCCAGAGGTTTTGGTGGACCAGGATGAAGAGAGAAATCGCTCAATACATTGCTAATTGCGACGTCTGTCGTCGTGTTAAAGCAGAGCATCAACGGCCTGCTGGCACCCTTCAACCTTTGGCTATTCCCGAGTGGAAATGGGATAAAATCAGTATGGATTTCATCACTGGGTTTTCCAGGACCAAGAGAGGGAATAATGCCATCTTCGTCGTGATCGACCGTCTTTCCAAGGTAGCCCATTTCCGACCTGATCGTGAGAGTATCACCGCTAGCCAGCTAGCTGACTTGTACATTTCCCGAATAGTGTCTCTTCATGGTGTCCCATTGGAAATTAACTTAGACCATGGGAGTCTCTTCACCTCTTGATTTTGGGAAAGTTTCCAAAATGCTATGGGAACTCGTCTCTCTTTTAGCACCGCCTTCCATCCTCAATCAAGTAGTCAAGTAGAACGAGTCAATCAAATTCTGGAAGATATGCTCCGAGCCTCTGTCATCTCGTTCGAAATGGGTTGGGATAAATGTTTTCCATTCGCGGAGTTTGCTTACAAAAATAGTTATCAAGCTAGCTTGGGCAAGGCTCCTTTCGAAGTTCTCTATGGACGAAAATGTCGAACGCCTCTTAACTGGTCAAAAACCGGGGAAAGACAACTCTTTGGCCTGGATATGATTCAGGAAGCAGAAGAACAGGTTTGCGTTATTCGTGAGAAATTGAAAACAGCCCAATCTCGTCAAAAGAGTCAATATGATCGTAAACATAAGCTTATGACTTATGAAGTCGGCGAGAAGGCTTACCTTCGGGTTACTCCGTTAAAGGGAACCTATCGTTTCGGTATCAAAGGAAAATTGGCTCGTCGTTATATTGGACCCTTTCGCATTCTCGCCAAACGAGGAGAAGTTGCCTACCAATTGGAACTACCTTCACATCTTTCCAGAGTTCATGATGTCTTCCACGTTTCTCAACTCAGGCGTTGCTTCGCGGATCCTATCCGTGGAGTGGACCACGAAACGCTTGATCTACAAGATAACCTCTCATATCGGGAATTTCCCGTTCGTATCCTTGATCAAGCCGAGCGTACCACTCGACGTCATAATATCAAGTTTCTCAAGGTTCAATGGTCACACCATTCCGAGAAAGAAGCCACTTGGGAAAGGGAGGATCGTCTTCGACTCGAGTACCCCACCTTCTTTCCGGAGGATCCTAAATCTCGGGACGAGATTCTTTTGAGTGGGGGTGAGTTGTCACACCCTAGCTATTTCAAGCATTAGAGTGTGCATCATGTTTAAATTCCTTTTTAATTTGAAATGGGGATGACAGAACACCCAACACCCCCCTGGAACAACTAGGGTTTACATAAAACTTTTTCAATGAACCTGAAATGCCCTTCTAAAAATCCCACCCTTTTTGTTTTGGGTTAAAACCTTTGACAAAATGGTGCACATTTTTATAGGACATCTAAGGTCATTGGATTAATCCTTATGGTATTTGCATTTGGGCATTTAAATGCTATAAAATATTTTGAATGCTCAAATAATTGTAAACTAAAATGTTTGCTGCTGGATATATTCTAAGCAGTGGCCATGATTAATTTCATGATTTATGGTAATGCCCTGGCATTTTTAATAAATCCCAGAAGTTACAGAACTAATAAATAAATAAAAAAACAGAAAAGGAGAGAAGGAACAGGGGCTTACCTGGCGCAGCCCACCAGCCCACCCGACTCGGCCCAGTCCACTGGCTCATGCCAGTCGTCCTCCTCCTCTCGCCAGGAGGACGAGGAGCGCGTGGCCGGCGCCCGCGGCCACACGCCGGCCACCTCCTGCTTCCGCCGACGCCCTAGAGGCGTCTATGAGTGCCACGCCGACCCCCACGTCTCCCTCTCTTTCTTCCCACTCTCCTCGTGGACTCTCCCCCTCTCTGGCTCTCTCCCCATCTCCCTGTCGAGCGCATCCGTCACCGCCGACAAGCTCCACCGCAGCCACCGCCATCCATTCGTTGCCTCATCATGCCAGGAAGCTCCGCCGTCGTCGACTACATCAAGTAGGCCGAGCCCCGAGCGCTTGCTCGCCCCAGAGACGCTGCACCGAGCTCATCCTCAACTCCGGCCACCGGAGATCCCCTTCGCCATCCCCGCCGCATCAGCTCATCCCCGACCTCTCCGACTGCCTCGACGAGACCCCCGTGAGCTCAGCCACCTCCCCACCCTCTCCGTTCTCCCTCTCGAGCCCCATAGCGACCGCACGTAGCTCACCCGCATGCACGGCCGCGCCACTCTATCCACTAGTCCTACCGCACCTCCAGGAGCTCAACGCACCAAACCACGCGCCTCCCCGTGCCCCCTAGCGACTAGCTCGACCTCACCCGAGTTCCGGCCGCCACCAAACTCGTCGCTGGCGACGTTTCCGGCCACCCCAGCTCCACCCACTGCCACCACTCGACGCGGCTTCCTCCCCGCATCACGTAGATAGTCTCCGCCGCCCTTTTGGTCGCCGGAGTGCAAATCCCGCGCTGCTCCGCCGCGTCTGGCCTCGCTGCGGCTAGACGCCGGAGAGTTGACCCTGTTTGACCCCATGTGGGCCCAGGTTAACCCCCCTGAGTCTATGACAGGTGGGGCCGGTCTGCTAATTAGTTTAGGATTAATTTTAACTAAATTTAATTAGTTTAGTCACTCACATGTGGGCCCAGGACCCACTGACAGTTAATTAGTGTTAATTTAATTCTATTAATTAGCTGAGTCACTGACAGACAGGGCCCACCAGTCAGGTTTAACCTGGCCGACCCAGCTGACCCACTGACGTCACACCTATGTCATGCTTATGCATTAATTCAATTACTGGATTTATTCTTTAATAGGAAATTCCAGAAAATAGCCAAAACTTCTAAAAATCATAGAAAATCAACCATAGCTCCAAATGCAAATATTTATATATATGAAAAATGATCAGAAAAATTCAATCTATCCATCTGTAATGGTTTCATGTATGACAAAACAAGTTAACCTTGCTGTTTAAGAAGAACAAGGTAATGCACTAATAAGGCCATGTTAAATGAGCTAACATTTGAATCTTTGATTCAAATGAGTTCATTCCATCCTGTTTTAGCTTGCGTTAGGCCAAGACACATTCATTTTTCCATGTCATAGCATGCATCATATTGTTGCATATTGTCATGTGTTGATTATGTTCGGTGTGTCTTTCGTGGTAGGTTCTGCCTCCGAGGATAACCCCGAGTATCCGTCTAAAGGGCAGTACCCTACTACCACTACCACAGGCAAGCAACTCATTGGTCATTCCGATACAAACCCATGTTCTCGCCTCTGCTCTTGTTTACTGCATTAAGACAACGCGATTCAAACTGTTGTGTGCTACGGTAGTTGAACCCTTATCCTCTGCATGACCTGTCATTGCCAAAGTAGCTAGATGAAACCCACTAGCATGTGTAGGAGTTGATTGAGCCATGTATGTGATTCCTACCTTGCTATGCCTGCTATGCTTAGAGTTGTGTTAGGTCTGGTTCATCTGGGTGATGGGCTAGAGTGAAATGATTATGTCGGTAATGTGAGGGATGTGTTGAACATGTTTTGGTAAAGGTATCGATGAGATGCCATGTAGGAGTACATGGTGGGTTGTTTCATTGAGGCACTAGTGCAGAACCGGGCAATAGCACCGGTTCGTAAGGCCCTTTAGTGCCGGTTCAGGAACCGGCACTAAAGTTTCGGCACTAAAGGCCCCCCCCTTTAGTACCAGTTCAGCACGAACCGGTGCTAAAGGGGAACCACGTGGCACGAGCCAGCTTCGGGGGCCGGGAGCCCTTTAGTACCGGTTGGTAACACCAACCGGTACTAAATGGTTGTGGGTTTTTGTTTTATTTTGTATTTTTCAATTAAATTTGTGTTATCAATTTAATTTAGGATTGTTTTATGTTATAATGAGTTGTAGTCGTCATCATCATCATCATCATCGCATATTAATAAATAAATAAACTCTAGCTAGCTAAAAATCATCGTAGTCGTCTAATTACCACTATTTAATCATCATAGTCATTACCGCTAGCTATCTAATCATCATCAACGCTGGCTAGCTTAAAGAGGAAACATTCTCTTTGTAACAGAAGCAAAGATATCATCAAGTTCAACATAATCATCACCAACATCGAAGTTCAGGACACGGACATGAGACAAGTACTAATTAAGAGCATGAACTAGTAGCTACTGATCCTGCTGCTCCCTCTCAGGTAGAATAGCATAGATCATGTATAGTTCTCCTGATTCATCATACTGGAGCATGCAGATGAATCTGTCTCCTAATCTTGGGTTGCGCTTCTCCTTACTGCCCCCTAGTACTTCTCTGCGATCATTAACAATTTTGCTCCAATCTTTCACTATTAAGCATTCTTCGCTTTCAGAAATCCTGAATGCACTCATGTGCAATGTAGGAAATCTTGGTCGTAAGCTAAACATTGACATGCGACCTTTTGTCTCGATCCACTGAGGCACAACTGTCATCGGAAGTCCCTTTTGAACAACATCGTATAGTAATTAATATACTAAGCAATGAAAGTTTAGCTTCAAAAATAATGTATGAAAAAGATGCACTAATTAAGGACAAATATTTAAAACCTTACCATCTTTTGATTATAGATGTGACCGTAGTTCAATACAATCACCATTAGTCGCACGTTTTGAGTACTAACATTTCTAAGTTTAGGAAAAAATTTTGTCTTGACAGTATTAAGATCCTTAAGCCATGAAACATAATGACTTATCTCCTCGCAGTTTAGTTGAGCCCCGGGGCAGTAGTAGGTCCTGTCTACCAAGCGCCGGACATGTTTGCTTGAACCGAAATAAGCTGACAATACAAATTAGTTGTCAACTATTTTTGAATAAACTGTATGAAAGACATAAACATATGCATGCATGGTTGAGAAAAACTCACCAAATGGTAGAACTGGAGGCATTTGCACATCGACCCAGATGTCTATATTACCTTCAATATCATCTTCCAGACGAATATCAAAGGTGATAACCATATAAGGCTCAAATGCATAAGCCTTGCATAGTGCTTGCCAAGTTTTGCATTCAAAATGGGTGTATGTGTCTCCATTATATAATTTGACGTTGAAAGTATACCCATTCTCCGTCTTCAAGTAAACTCTCTTTACCTCCATATCATCTATAGCACTAAAACCTATCTTATCCAAGACAAAAATTCTTGCATGGCAGGGGATGCGCTAGTAGAATAGTGAAAATTTAAAATTATAAGTTGAAGCAAATGAAGCATAAGTTTTGCATTCAAATAATAATTGACAAAGTGACTTACTGTATCAACTTCGAATGTCTCATCCAGCTTGATGCTGAAGCGCCTACCATCAACAAGGAAATTTTGGTCGCACAGGCCGCGCTGGTCTTCATAGTGTTCGCACATAATAAAATCTTTTTCGTCGTCAGATGACATTTCCTATGTTCATATAGGTGAAACATTAAACACCTATATCTAGCCAAATATATATTCATCTAACATTTGACATTGATATATCTAACTATATATTCAATTGACATTACTATATATTTAACTTTTCTATCTAATTCATCTAACATTCGACATTAATCTAACATTTATATAAACTCAAAATATATAAAAATTAAATAAGCAGAAAAACTCATTAACAAATAATATTTTAATTAGATCATCAAATCTCATATACCTAAATTTTCTTACTAAAAATAAACTAGTTATATTAATTATTCAACTAGTTCTAATCTCATATACCTAAATTTTCTTACTAAAAATAAACTAGTTATATTAATTATTCAACTAGGTCTAATCTCATATACCTAAATTTTCTTACTAAAAATAAACTAGTTATATTAATTATTCAACTAGTTCTAATCTCTAGTTCGACAATTTTTCTATCTAGCTAGCTAATTCATCTAACATTCGACATTAATCTAACATTCGATCATCTAATTAACTTTTCTAAAAAACAGAAAATAAGTAAAAAAAATGTGTGTGTGTATCTGTGTGTATGCATGTGTGTGTGTATATACGTATATGTGTGTGCGTATGTGTGTATGTGTGTGTGTGTGCGTGTGTGTGTGTGGTATATGTGTGTGTGTGTGCGGCCCCGTACGCCGCCGCCCCGTACGTACGAGCGGGGGCGCCGGTGTGTGTGTGTGTGTATGTGTGTGTATGTGTGTGCGGGAGCGAGAGAGAGACGTACGGCCGCGGCGATGACGACGGACGGTTGCGGCGTTCGGGGCGGCAGCGCGAGACGACGACGACGACGGGCGGCAGCGGGGACAGCGACGATGACAACGGACGACGGTACGGGTGACGGGCGGCGACGACGGGATCGAGCGGCGCGCGCGGCGGAGGTTGGAGACGAAGTGGGGAGATGAAACTGAAATTTTCTTAAGTGCTATATATATAGGATGGGCCTTTAGTACCGGTTCGTGGCTCCAACCGGTACTAAAGGCCTATTTTCGCCAGGCCAAGCGGCGGGAAACGAAGGCCTTTAGTACCGGTTGGAGCGACCAACCGGTACTAAAGGGGGGCCTTTAGTACCGGTTGGAGCCACCAACAGGTACTAAAGGCCTTGCGCTGCCACCCCAAAGTTTAGTCCCACCTCGCCCGGCGCAGGGCAGCCGCACTGGTTTATAAATCCAGCCGTGGCTACCTCTTCGAACTCCTCTATATAGCAGGCTTCTCGGCCTAATTAATTAGGGAACACTGCCCTGTGAGCCTGCTGGCCCGTCTGGGCCTGCATTTGCACACCCTAGGTCTGGCAGGCCCACTGGGCAGCGTGCCAACAAATTTTTTATATAGTTTTTTCTTTTTTGCATTACTTATTTTCTTCTATTTATTTTTGAGTAGTTTTTTATATAGTTTTTTCTTTTCTGCATTATTTATTTTCTTCTATTTATTTTCTTCTGGAAATTGAATGCTGCATACTGAACAATTAGGTAAATGACCGAAAAACAACAAATGATGTCAGAACATGTTGGAAATTGATGACGTCGCATTAAATGCTGCATACTGAACACAAAAGAAGTCCGGAGTTTAAATAAGTTATTAAAAATAAAAAAGAGGTGCAATGCTGGTTAATTTGCTTCAAGCCTTTGGGAATAGTGTAGACTGCACTGCACATAGCTCAGTGCAATCTATGCTATTCCGCAAGGCTTGAAGCTAATCAACATGGATCACAAGATAGTTTGGTTAAATTGCATTACTTGTAAGTCCAGTTAAGATGGATGCTTATGATGCAAGAGCAATAGCAAAAGTGAAAATTTGGCACAAATAGGTAGTTGTGTAACTAAAATAGGTCGGAGGAGAGATCGATAGCTCTTATGTCACAAAAAAGAAGTTGTATCAAACCTTTTATGTCGGATCTAGAACAAACCAATCGGTATTGCCATCATACAGCCTAACCGTTGCTCGTGATGCATATATATGCATATCAAATGCACGGTTGGATGTATGATGGCGAATCCGAATGATTTGTATTCAGTCGATGAACTGGTAGCTGTATGCAGTCGATGAACTGGTAGATGTATGTAGTCGATGAACTGAAAGACTTATGCAGGGAAGGCGAGAGGTGGGCTATATATAGGGTCGTCTGGCTCACAAAGTGATTGTGGTAGTTTCGATCCAACGACTCACATGAGCTAGGAAGAAACACACCCTTGATCCAACGACTCGCAAGAGCTAGAAAGAAACACACGATCCATGTGATTCTTCCTGATTGGTGGGATGCACATTAGTACCCACTCCGTACTCCGAAACCTTGATACTCGGAAAGAGTTTGTCCAGTTTGTACACGAAGTGCGTCCAGTTTTTGCCGTGACCCTCTCTACTCTTTCGCGCATGCTATGCGGGTGATATGATGATACCATGCCAAGTTTCAACATTTTCAGGATTCATTTTGTAGTGATTTTCAATTTCACGGTCATTTAACTCTCTAAACAATTAGGTAAATGACCGAAAAACAACAAATGATGTCAGAACATGTTGGAAATTGATGACGTCACTTAAATGCTCCATACTAAACACAAAAGAAGTCCGGAGTTCAAATAAGTTTAAAAAACATTGAAGTGGCCATGTAACAGATGAGTTCTCGTCCGAAACCCTGATACTCGGAAAGAGTATGTCCAGTTTGTACACGAAGTGCGTCTAGTTTTTGCCGTGACCCTCTCTACTCTTTCGCGCATGCTATGCGAGTGATATGATGATACCATGCCAAGTTTCAACATTTTCAGGATTCATTTTGTAGTGATTTTCAATTTCACGGTCATTTAGCTCTCTAAACAATTAGGTAAATGACCGAAAAACAACAAATGATGTCAGAACATGTTGGAAATTGATGACGTCGCTTTAAATGCTGCATACTGAATACAAAAGAAGTCCGGAGTTTAAATAAGTTATTAAAAATAAAAAAGAGGTGCAATGCTGGTTAATTTGCTTCAAGCCTTTCGGAATAGTGTAGACTGCACTGCACATAGCTCAGTGCAATCTATGCTATTCCGCAAGGCTTGAAGCTAATCAACATGTAGATGAGCATTGCAACTCTTCGTCATTGTCTGTGCACTCACGGCTTATAAACCGCTCATACTGGCTCTCTCTTGGCGAGGTGGGACTAAAAACAGCTTGCCATAACCTCATTAGTACCGGTTCGTGGTACAAACCGGCACTAAATGGTGATGGTGGGGCCATAGCCTGACCGCAGGCTGACACAGCCTCTTTAGTACCGGTTCGTGGCATGAACCGGTACTAAAGGTTCGCCACGAACAGGTACTATTGATCGCCGCCACGAACCGGCACTAATGTACACATTAGTGCCGGCTCTAATTCAAACCGGCACTAATGTGCTTCATGTTTGACCCTTTTTCTACTAGTGAGGCCGTTCATAAGAACTGAGATCTGTATGTGTGATTTAAGATGCAGTTACTACCATACATTGGGCCCGAAACCAATGGACCCTCTCGGCTTCTTAATCACCCTAGTACTCTGTCCAGGAGTTGCAAATAGTTTCTGGTGTTTGTCGGTTATGTGTTGGCGACCGTGCGTAGCGCTGACCCTAGGGGTGGGCTATGTTGCGGTAGATACACCGTGGCATGGTGTACCGAGTCACCCGTTTGGTGTCTCAGGAACCCTGTTCACATCGTTCGGGACCGTATGTGGAAACCTCGGCCGGACTCCCTGCGGATGGAACCTGGATAGGCGATACACCTGGACTAGAGACTTGAGTGTTTGGGTAGGCCGTGGCCGACACCCTCGTTGGGCTTCCGCTTGAAGGTTGCCACGTACATGTCGTGTAAACGGCGGTAAGTGGTGAAAGCGTGTATGAAGAAGTACACCCTTGCAGGGTATAAACTATTCGAATAGCCGTGTCCGCGGTAAAGGACTACTTGGTTGCCTATACAGTTCATAGACAAGTTAATGGTTACTACTAAAAGACTCAAGATAAGTGTGAGTACCCAGGATGGCCCTCTCGTAGGATGACGAGGGAGGATCCCCGGTGGAGTATTGTGTTGGTGAGTAGTGGACTCGTGTGCGAAAACTATTTTACTAGTGGAGTTCCGTAGGATAGCTTAGCCAAGAGTCAAAGCTGGCTTGCTGCAATAACCCCACCACCTTCTTGAGAATGAGCATGTATAGTAGGTTCTGTTGTAAGACTTGCTGAGTACCTTTGTACTCATGTTTGCTTAATTACTGTTTTCAGATGACAACACCGCCCCCTCCGATGGGTTCTACGTAGACCTTGATGTCGACGAGTGACTAGCCACCCAGGTGGTGATCCTGGCCATGGAGGGCCATATGTAGATAGACAGGCTTCGAGAAGCCTTCTTTCTTTCTAGTGTCTGTACTTAGACTAGTTGCTTCCGCTTGTGCTTGTACGATTGTATGACTTGAGTGTCGGGTCATGTGACCCCTAACTGTATGAACTTGTTATGTATGGCTTTCTGAAGCTTTTAAATAAAGTACTTGAGTTGTAGAGTTTTGTTGTGATGCCATGTTGTATGTACTCATATCGGGCATATTGTGTGTATGATTGAAATGCTTGGTATGAGTGGGATCCGACAATCTAGTTGTTTATCCTTGGCAGCCATTCTTATGGGGAAATGTAGTCTAGTGTTCCTCGAGCCATAGTAGTCTGCTACAGCCCGGTTCACCGGAGTCCTGCTAGCCCAGCACTACTGCTCAGGACACTTGACTGGCTGGCAAGTGTTTCACTTCGTTCCTATGTCTGTCCCTTCGGGGAAATGTCACGCGGTGACATCTGGAGTCCTGCCTAGCCTGCTACAGCCCTAGTTCCCCGGAGTCCTGTTAGCCCAGTGCTACAGCCCGGATTCACTTGCTGATGACCGACATGTTCGATGTGATTCATGTATGCCTGTCTCCATAGGTCTGTGCCGCTTTGGGTTCACGACTAGCCATGTCGGCCTGGGTTCTTTGTCATATGGATGCTAGCGAAACTATCATATACGTGAGCCAAAAGGCGCAAACGGCCCGGGGCCATGGTAAGGCGACACCCATGGGATACCGTGCATGAGGCCGCAATGTGATATGAGGTGTTACCGGCTAGATCGATGTGACTTGGAATCGGGGTCCTGACACTTGGCCACCTGCCGGAGTACCCAACATGCTCTAAGGCTGTGTGTTGGTATGGTATCCGTTGTACTATGAATTTTGCAGGGCCCGTTAAGCCATCCCTCCAAGACGGTTCCATGCCCTGTAGTGGGCTTTTGCTTCTTGGTAATTGAGTCGGGTGACTTATGAGAGTGTAGCTTTTAGTTCAGACTGGGGGTTTTGTCAGAGCCGGATTATCACAAAATTTTGTTTGGGTTTTCCAGGCGCTTGCCATCGCACAGTACTTCCGTACTATGGCCGCCAAGTCAGCGAAGTGTGCTATGTCACGACGACTTATGGCATTGAGGATTCCCTTGTCCATGCAATTGTTGCAAAAGAACGAAATTGTGTCTTCCTCGCGACAGTCATTGACCTTGTTCATTACAAGGAGGAATCTGGCCCAATAGTCATGTACTGTCTCTTGGGGCTCTTGTCTAATGTGGGAAAGATCGTTTATATCTGGGTGGGTGGGTGGATTTAAGTCCAGACCTTGACCCAATCTAAGACCCAGGGGCAGGGGAGTTTCCGATCATGGATGTTCGGGCTCTGGGATGTTGCCCCGCAGGTTCAGCATGCTGCCTGATTCTAGGTTCAGGGTTAGGGCAATGTCCTCCCGTGAACGGGTATCCGGCTCAAAGAGCTCGGAAATCCAGACATAGTTCGTCCTCATGATAGATGAAGAATCGCCGCATTGCTCCTCCACCACCGCTATCTGATGGGTGACCGGCGGAGAATTAATCTCCCTCTGGTCGGGTTTAAGTCCAATCCGATCATAGTCCATAGCGACTCCCAAAGCGGCGATGCGATCCAAGAGCTCGTTCAAAGAGGAGAGCTCCATTGGATCCATCTGCTCGGTAAATTTCGAGCCGATGTGGAGTCTATTTTCGGTGACCCGAGAAGTCATTGTCGGCGCCGTGGCCGAGCGGGCGGTCATGATGAAGCCGCCTAGTGGGAGAGTTTGGCCTACAGCCAGGGCTCTACCAGAGGTGATGTTGTTGTTGACAACGAGACGAGCCATCCCTCCTTATGATGACGACACAGTGGAGCTCTCAATGAAAGCACCAATGTCGGTGTCAAAACCGGCGGATCTCGGGTAGGGGGTCCCGAACTGTGCGTCTAAGGCGGATGGTAACAGGAGGCGGGGGACACGATTTTTACCCAGTTTTGGGCCCTCTTGATGGAGGTAATATCCTATGTACTGCTTGATTGATCTTGATGATATGAGCATTACAAGAGTTGATCTACCACGAGATCGTAGAGGCTCAACCCTAAAAGCTAGCATATGGTATGATTGTTCTTGTCCTACGGACTAAACCCTCCGGTTTATATAGACATCGGAGGGGGCTAGGGTTACACAGAGTCGGTTACAAGGGAGGAGATCTACATATCTGTCTCGCCAAGCTTGCCTTCCACGCCAAGGAGAGTCCCATCCGGAGACGGGACGAAGTCTTCAATCTTGTATCTTCATAGTCCAACAGTCCAGCCAAAGGATATAGTCCGGCTGTCCGGAGACCCCCTAATCCAGGACTCCCTCACACACACATCCCCCTCTCCATCATATCGGGCATTCTTTATCTCTCACGTGCATGCGCAATGATCGATGTTCCTCTATGTGTGTGTGTACAGCTAGGTCTTTCATAGTTTTCCACATAAACCGATCAATCTATATATCTAGTGAGGTCTCACCCTCTTGCCCACATCCACATCGATCAATCTATACCTCTCTATATAGGATTACATATATAGCTAATACACCCACATTAATTATATGTCCAACGCCCCCCTCTCATCATCCATGCCTTCCGCTTCATCTCTCAGATGCGCATACAATGGCGAAGACAGGGGCAACAAGGGCCCTGCCCCCTCTAACATCACTGTATATCGAGGCTAATATGAATGTGATCATTAGACAATTTCTGGTAAAAATGGTTTAAGTTGATGAATTGCCCCTCCTCTTAAAGTATTAGCAATGCTTGGCCCCCTAGCTCATGGGACATTTTTCATGGCTCCGCCACTGCGCAATAGTGCATGTTCTCGCCCACTCTCTCTAAATATCGATCTCGCAGTTGTGCACTCCTTCATAGTCTCCCTCTACGCGGCCCCTTGCACCATCTTCTAGCCCCCACCGGATTTTTCCACATGTACAATCTAGCAGACTCCATGGTTGAGCTTAAGCATAATGCACAAATCTCAAAACAACAGTGGTTCTCCTTTGTTCTAGAATATTCCGTATCATAACTTCCCAAACTTTTTTTCTAGTTGAATATTTGTTTTTACTTTATGCTTTACAACACACAATTCCATGAATCATAAAATAGATTAAGGCCTTCTCTGATTTAATGGATTCTGAAAGGAATTTTTGAGGATTCTAATCCTTAGGAATTTTTCCTATCTTGGTTGTTTGATTCATAGGATTGTAAACCATAGGAATTTTCCCATATGATTCATTTGCACTAGATTTCATAGGAAACATCCCATCCACTCAAACCTCTTTGAAAGAATTCTGTGTTTTTTCTATGCACAATCAAACACTCGTACAATCCTGTAGGACTCAAGACGACATTCCACTCTAATCCCTTGTTCTTCGTATTCCCGTATTTTGGAAATCCTACGAATCAAAGAGGCCCTAGGTTTTTTATAGAAACTAATTGATTTTGAATGAGATGAACTATGAGAATTAAACGAAGGTCTACATCAGCCATATATGACTCAGAGCTTACATGATATAGTGTGGTATTTATTCATAATTTGGTTGCAAAATCTGATGCGTGCAATGCACGTGTACCTTACTAGTACTTCGAGTATGTGCAAAACACAATGGCACGCTACACAGTGTCTCTCTTACAGTTCATGAAGCCACGTGGCACATGTGGAGGCATTGTCGCGACATCCTTGTGTGGATTGATCAAAGTGATGTGCTGCTGGTTCCAGAAGAATGTACTCGTCCTCCCTGAGCCACACTGGCGGTACATGCATGAAGCGAAGATGTGCACTCATGCCACGCACGCACTCATTCCCTCACACACACACGCGGGTACACGGGCGGACGCAATTTTGTACCAACATCCACCCCATGTGATAATTTGATGCGTGTAAAGTCCTTCACTTCATTGATGGTCAATTAATATAGGGCATGCAAATTGAGTGGACGTGAGGGCGGAAGAAAGACATTACTACTCGACTGCGCGCATGCGAGTAGTTAAATCATGGGTTGCTAGTAGTACTTCCATTGGTCTCCTTCGTATTTTGTGCCAATTTTTGACAGTAACATAATATTTACGCATCTGAGCAGTGTAGTCTACTTGAAATTTATGTTCCGCTAAACTCATCGGGAGCCGTTTCAGGCCTCGAAACCAAAACCATCAATTTATCTTTACCTTGTTCCCATCACATTTGAAAGTACTAGTGCTACAATTAAGTGCCAGCCTGCTCACAACTACTAGTACGTACCAAACCTGAACGTGTTCCCACTATGCAGGTATTAGTACTAGTGCTAGTACTTAGGTTATAAAAAGGGGAACTACCTAACCGAAAATTACTCTACCTTTCCTCCTCATAAGTGCTTCTTCTTCATCCGTCCTTGCCATGTCCGGTGCGCAGAGCTCTAGGTCGAGAACTACTCGTAACAAGGGAGCGGCAACCAAGGCTGCAGATAAAAAAGAGAGGGCCTGCCGCCACACAGAGACCTCGAAAGATCTCTCACGGGCTGGCGATGGCTCCCAGGAGCGCCCTAGCCACGGAGGCGAACATGCCGAGCTGGCGGCGCTGGAGTCGTTATCCCTCGACAGCATGCCCGATCAGCTCAATAAGCACCTCAATAAGCAGAAGGAGTTCATCCACGGCTTGGTGGAGCTGCTGAAGGATAGCCTCGACGACATGACCGCTGAGCTCAATAGGCAGGGGGAGTTGACCGCCGGCTTGGTGATGCTGCTGAAGAAGAGCATTGCCTCGGAGAACAAGGCGACCGGTGAAATCCTGCAACTTCAGGAGGACAAGGCAAAGCTCTGCCACGAGCTCGACCTGCTGAAGGAGAAGAATGCCGGCTGGAAGAAGCTGCATGAGAGTAGTAGTTCCTCATTGAAGATGCTGCAGGCCCTCGTCATGGTGAAAGTGCAACTATCCATGGGTGGTTTGGGTAATTCCTAACAACATATAGCTCATTGAGCTAATGCTACTTGAAGATAAATAATTCAGGAAAAGCTCAATGATTGGCATGGCATGGATTAGAAAGTGGACCCCTCAAAATTCTCAGGACAAAAGATTCGCTCAAGCTCAAAGCACAAGACTCTACATTTTACTTTTAGTGATCCAAGATCACATTGAGTCCATAGGAAAAGCCAATACTATTAAAAGGGGGTGAGGTGTTGCTTAATGAGTTGCTTGCTCAAAATGCTTAGTGATATGCTCCAAAAACCCTCAACTACTTTCTCATATCCACATATGTCCCAAACCAAAAGTCAAACTCGGCCCCACCGAAATCTTCTATCCGGCGCCACCGAGTTCACTTGACATAGCTACTGCCAGAAACCCTATTAACTTTGGCCTCACTGATAGGGATCTCGGTCTCACCGAGATGGGATTGCAAACTCTCAGTTTCCCTTCGTAATATTTCGATCCAACCGAGATGAGCGATCGGTCCCACCAAGATTGCAATGCAAAATCTCGGTTTCCCCTTCGTAACGTTTCGGTCTAACCGAGATGAGCGAATCGGTCCCACCGAGTTCGCCTGACCAACTCTCTGTTTGCCTATTACCAAAATCGGTCCTACCGAGTTTGTGTAATCGGTCTCACCAAGATTACGTTATGCCCTAACCCTAATGGAATGGGTCCCACCGAGTTGACACATCAGTCCCACCGAAAATCCTAACGTTCACATTTTGAACTAAATCGGTCTAACCGAGTTATATGATTCGGTCCCACTAAATTTGGTGATTTGTGTGGAACTGTTAGATTTTGTGTGGAGGCTATATATACCCCTCCACCCACTCTTCATTCATGGAGAGAGCCATTAGAATATGCCTACACTTCCAACATAATTTTCTGAGAGAGAACCACCTACACTTGTGTTGAGGTCAAGATATTCCATTCCAACCACATAAATCTTGATCTCTAGCCTTCCTCAAGCTGCTTTCCACTCAAATAATCTTTCTACCAAATCCAATCCTATGAGAGAGAGTTGAGTGTTGAGGATACTATTATTTGAAGCACCGGGGCAAGGAGTTCATCATCAACATACCATCTATTACCTTTTGGAGAGTGGTGTATCCTAGATTGGTTAGGTGTCACTTGGGAGCCTCCATCAAGATTGTGGAGTTGAACCAAAGAGTATGTACGAGCAAGGAGATCGCCTACTTCATGAAGATCCACCCTAGTGAGGCAAGTCCTTCGTGGGCGATGGCCATGGTGGGATAGACAAGGTTGCTTCTTCGTGGACCCTTCATGGATGGAGCCCTCCGTGGACTCATGCAACCGTTACCCTTCGTGGGTTGAAGTCTCCATCAATGTGGATGTAAGATAGCACCACCTATCAGAACCACGCCAAAAATCTCCGTGTCTACATTGTGTTTGCTCCCTCCAAACTCCTCCCTTTACCTTCATATGCAATTGTTTTACATTCCGCTGCTCTAATCTTAGAATTGCATGTGTAGTTTGATTACTTGTTTGTGCTAAGTTGCTAAAATTTGCCAAGACTTAAAATTGGGAAAAGGCTAGATTTTTATTTGGTCAAGTAGTCTAATCACCCCCCTCTAGAAATACTTTCAATCCTACAAGTGGTATCAGAGCTTTGGTCTCCATTTGCCTTGATTTCCATAGCTTTGGGGATCATAGCCTTGGTTTCACAATCTAGGAGAGTATCGCGTCTAGTGAGGGAAATTACCACTGTGTAGAGGTCCTTACTTTGATGGTATTGATTTTGCTAGTTGGAAGCATAAGATGAAAATGCATATTCTTGGACATAACCCCGCTGTTTGGGCTATTGTGTGTATTGGCTTGCAAGGTGAATTCTTTGATGGGAGAGAACCGAACCATGAGGCTAGCATGGAAGAGTTGAAGATGCTGCAATACAATGCTCAAGCTTGTGATATTCTCTTCAATGGATTGTGCCCCGAAGAATTCAACAGAATCAGCTGTCTTGAGAATGCAAAGGAAATTTGGGATACTTTGATTGATATGCACGAAGGTACCGAATCCATCAAGAAATCCAAATTGGATGTGCTTCAGAGTCAACTTGACAAGTTCAAAATGAAGGATGGTGAAGGTGTTGCTGAAATGTACTCTAGGCTCGCTCTCATCACAAATGAGATTGCCGGCTTAGGAAGTGAAGAGATGACCGATAGATTCATCATCAAGAAGATCCTAAGAGCCTTGTATTGAAAATATGATATCGTGTGCACATTGATCCAAATGATGCCCAATTACAAAGATCTCAAGCCAACGAAAGTCATTGGAAGGATTGTTGCTCATGAGATGTCACTCAAGGATAAGGAAGAGCTTCACAATATGTCAAGTTGTGCTTACAAAGCCCCATGTGATTCTCCCACATCATTAAGTGAGAAAAAAACTTCAATGAAGAATTGAGCCTAATGGTGAAGAACTTCAACAAGTTTTACAAGAATAGAAGCAAGGAACGAAGATCCAAGTCAAGGTCCTACAATAAAAAAAGATCTTCAAGTCGTGAACGCAATTGCTATAATTGTGGAAGACCCGGACACTACTCCAATGAGTGTACGACTCCCTACAAAAGAAGAGAAGATTCTCCCAAAAGAAGGAGTAGGAGAGAAGAATCACCACCAAGAGAGAGAAGGAGTAGAGATGGCCGTTATGAACGAAGAACATCCCAAAGAAGCAAGGATTCGGAAAGGAAGGCAAATCATCAAGGAGCTACACAAAACAAAGACATCAAGCTCATGTTGGTGAATGGGTATCCGGCTCCGACTCCGACGATCACTCCGAGAGAAGTTATCACTCCGGCTCCGAATATACTCAAGATGAAGGTGTTGTCGGTCTAGCACTTGTGTTAACCAACTCCTATGAAATTTTTGAGTCACCAAATGAAGGAATTGGAAGATGCTTCATGGCTAAAGGCCCAAAGGTATCACACCCCGAGTATGTTGATTTCAATAGTGATGAAGATGACTTGCTAGGTGATGATGATTTACTTGTTGACGATTCTAGTGATGTAAACTATGATGAACTTGCTATTAATCATGCTAATCAAGACAAAACGAATGACGATGATAAGGAGATTGAGAGTCTAACTAAAGAGCTAAAACTCTTAAGTTAGCTCATGAAACTACCTTGGAAAATCATCGAGAACTTTTAAAGACTCATGAGAAGTTGCGCTTCAAAAAGCTCAACCTTGAGCAAGAGCATGGGTTCTTAAAAGCAATCAATGATGATCTTCGCAAGAAAAGTTCTTCTTACATTGCCAAGCATTTACTCTTGTCTACTTACATGGCACAAGTTAAATCTAGCAACAAGAGTAAGAAAGATTCTTCTTCTAGTAGTAACAATAATCATGCTAAACCCAATGATGTTGCTTCTAGTAGTTCTCTTGATTCCACTAATGATTCTCTTAGCCAAGTTACACTTGAGCAAGAAAATAGCTTATTGAAGGGGATCATAGAGAAAGGTGTTTACAAGAGCTTTGCCAGAAGTAAGCAATTTGAGGAAATTGTACGCAATCAAGGAAGACACCGGAAGAATCAAGGTGTTGGTTTTGAACGAAAGTTCAATGCCAATGGAGTTGAGTGGGAAGAAGATCAATACCCCAGGACGAAATTTGTTCCACAACAAGAGAAGTGTGATGCTACTTCTTTCCAAGGAACACAAGCTCAAGATGATCTTCCATCACAAGACCACAAGCAAAAAGGCAAGGACAAGCTTCAAGAGGAGATTGATGCATTTGAGGAAGCTCCCAAAGCCTTGGTCAAGTGGGTTCCCAAGACTACATCAAGTTCTACTTCATCAAGTATGACTACAACTCCCAGAATTCCCATCAAGATGGTGTGGATCCCTAAGATGAAGAACTAGAGAGCTCTTGAGGGTGACTCCGCCAACATACTTCACTCATATCATTTTGGCGAGGACAAGTGCAAACAACTTCCATATCTTGCACTAGTTCAAGGAGTCACAAACCCACTTGTTGGTAAGACAAGGGACAAGGTAACCTAATGCTTTCATGGACATCATCCTATGTGAACATCACTCTATTTCTATGGATATCCTTGTTTGTTCCTTGTAGGACTAACCCGTGTAGGTATTGAAAGTGCAACTCACTCCAAAGGATTGCTCCAAAGGATCTAAATCAACATTGAGCATCTACATCTTCAACACCTAGATGAAGTCATCATCGACAAAACCCAACGTTAGTTCATCCCTCTTAGGGGGGATATCACATCTAGGGGGAGCTTTACTCTAATCAATTGAGCTAAAGAAACTCTAATGGTGTGAACACAACTATGCTTTATGTAAAAGTGGCAACCCCACTTATGCTTAAACGATTAGTCTGACCTACAATCAAATGTTCTCATTTGACTCCTAAGTCAATATACTCATATATAGATAACCTAGTCATCGCCAAATTTCTTGATAGATGCTAGAGTGATTGTGGATGCTTTGTCACATATTTCATTTGCCATCTTATTGTGTGAGCATGTTAGTTGCATATTTTACTCATTCGAGGACATCCATTTGTTTCTTTTATTGTTTGTATTTTTCTCTTTTGCCAAATGGATGGACAAGAATGCCTAAGAACTCCCTCTAGCTATCTATGCTTTTCTCGTCTCAAACTCTATTCATGCTACATCACAAAGTTTGATCAACTCAGATTCAAACCACTCTGTGTGAGGAGCACTTGGAGTCCCTGATTCGTTATAGAATTAAACTTCCAAAACCTCTTTGTGCATTTCGGTATGATCGAGTCATCCATTTCGGTCACACCGAGATCACTAAGTTGATCTAGGTTTTCAATCTCGGTGCAACCGATTAGAACTTTTCGGTCACACCGAGTTGCAGCAACCACTTGCGATTCTGCATCTCGATGCCACCGAGTTGTTCCACTCGGTCACACCGACAGGGTCGGGATATATATACCCACGGGTGAGATTTTGGAAATTCCTTCAAAACCTCTCAGCCCACGCGTGTCCTGCTCTGCCGCCTCGGGTCTCCGGATCATCCTCTCTCCGCCAACGACCTCCTGCCGCTGGTTTGCGTCGCCGTCAATGGATTTCTGCCCCTCCGTTGCCGCCGTAGCGCACTCCGTCGAGTTAGGGTATGAGTTCAATCTTTTGTGCTATTCCTTTAACTCTGATTCGTAGAACATTACTTTGCCATGATCATGACCACGTATGCAATCAATCTATCCACCAAAAACATCCCTTAGGTTAGGTTTGATTTGAAAGTTTAGGGTTAGGTCTCCGTCGGACTCATCTCAGACCGACCGAATTGTAGAAATCGGTCTCACCGATTTGGCTTAGGCCATTGCAGTTGCACTTTCGGTCTGACCGAAAACTGCAAATCGGTGTCACCGTGTTCGATTCTTTGTGAAACCCTAGCAGTCTCAGTGCCACCGAACTATGACTCGGTCTGACCGAGTTCACTAGTTTAGGTTCCAAAAGTTGCTTCGGTATCACCGAGTTTACAAATTGGTAGCTCCGAAATGCTTTCTGTGTAGAACTAAAACTAAGTTTTTAAGTCATTCTTTTTGCAAAAACTCTGCACTTTGTGATGCTCACCTCATCCATATCTATTCACAGGGTCCGCTGTCAGTAAGTTTGCATAAGTGTCTGACCAGAGCGACAGCCAGAACAAGTCAGAGGAACAAGTACAATTGAGTGAGGGCACTAGTCCCTCCAGCACTTCTGATGATGGTAGCAGGAGCACACCAAGCAACTTGGCCAACCACTAGAACAAGGAAGAAGAAGACCTCAGATTCTGAAGATGAGGATTATGTGGCTATTGAGGAGGAAGTCAGCTCCAAGAATAAGGTGCTGAAGAAAGAGAATGGCACAGTTGCATCAACTAAGCCAGGTTTGCACAAGAAGGCCTCTGCCATGAGGGTTCCAACCTTACAGGTGAGATCCTCAACTGCTGAAACCTCCAAGCCAACTGAAGAGGTTGCTGGAGAAGGAAAGAAAAGGAAGGAAAGGGTCAAGAAGACCACTACCAGAGTGCTTGGAAGATCCTCCATTATGAGAGATCCAGAAGAAGAGGAGGAGGAAGAGGATGCTACACCAGTTCCTAAGGCTCAGAAGCTTATGGGAGATGCAATCAAGTCAGGGGCTGCTCCATCTAAGCCCAAATCTGCTCCCAAGGCTGCTGCTTAGAAACCCCCAAAACCCAAGAGGAACACCAGGAGTATACCTAATGAGGAGAAGAACAAGGCCCCAGTGCCTGAAGATGAAGAAGAAGATGATGATTCTCTTGTTTTGAGGAAGTTGAAGCCCAAAATTCCTGACCACAATAATGCTCATCCAGTCACTGAGGACATGCACATCAGGAAAGATGCAGGACTGAGGTTGTGGAGATAGTCTGATCCCTATGCTGTTAGGAGGAGGATTGAAGTTGACTACAGGTTCCATACAAAGGAACAACAAGATTTCTATGAGACAATTTTTCTTGACAAGAAGCCCATAGTGTGTGACATGAAATGGGTGGACAGGGAGTTCATCTGGGAAAATGAAGATCACTTCCTTGTAGTGTATGACAGCTTTAAGGCATGTGGAGTTGATGAATTCGTTGGACAGAAGCTCACCAAGTGGAATGATGAGTTGATCATGCAGTTTTACTCCACTGCCCACTTCTATCCAGATGGAAGAATAGTTTGGATGTCTGAGGGTACTAGGTACTAGTCCACAGTTGATGAATGGGCCAAGCTAATCAATGCCCTAGAGGAACATGAATATGAGTTGGATGTGTATGCCACCAAGAAGAAAGACCACAACTCACTGGCAAATATGTACAAGGAGATCCCTGATAAGGCTTTGGAAACTCACAAGCTTGGATCTGTGCATTTCTTGTTGTCTGGTCTGCCTACGATCAACTGGATCTTAAGGCACACATTGCTACCCAAGTCAGGAGATCACAAGATGATCAGAGGAACTCCATCAACATGCTGCAAATTTTTTATGTTCCCTAGAAGTTCAAAGTTATGAGCCTGATTGTAGAAACTATCAGAAGGACTGCTGCTGATCAAAAGAGGAGTTGTGGGTATGCTCCACATATTCAGGAGCTCATCAATTCTAAGATGGGAACGGGGACTTATTTGCTGGACAAGGAGCATCTACCCTTACATCCTGAATTTGAAGACAACATCGTTGTGATGAATGAGGAGGAACCATCATCAGCTCAAGTCCAGGAGAAGAGAGCGAATGAAAAGGCTGAGAAAGCTGCCCAGATGCCAAGTGTTGAAGAGGCATCTCGAGTCTTCCTGAAGAGCAAGCAAGATCAGTTAGGCTATCTGATTCAAGCTACACTAAGGATTGAGAAGGGCTTGGCCAACCTGACTCAGAATTAGGAGAGCCAGGAGAGGATTGTGGAGACAAAATTCTATGATCTTGATCTCAAGGTGACTGAGATTCAGACTGCAGTTGAGCAGCTTCAGGAGAAAGCAGAGGAGAGGAGAGGAAGAGCAACCTACTGATGCTTTTAAGCGTGTGCCACATGGTCCAAGGTCTGCTACAGTGCCAGTCTCAGATGCCAGAGCTTCAGTGTTAGCACCAGCAGCTACAGCTCCAGTGCCACCTCCAGCACCCATTCCATCAGAAGCTTTCGTCCTTGGAGTTCAATCTACACCACCTCCCGCTACCTCTTAAGCACTACGTTGGTTTTCCCCGAAGAGGAAGGGATGATGCAGCAATGTACCATAAGTATTTCCCTCAGCTTTTGAGAACCAAGGTATCAATCCAATAGGAGGCTACGCGCGAGTCCCTCGTACCTGCACAAAACAAATAAATCCTCGCAGCCAACGCGAATAGGGGTTGTCAATCCCTACACGGCCACTTATGAGAGTGAGATCTGATAGATATGATAAGATAATATTTTTGGTATTTTTGTGATAAAGATGCAAAGTAAAATAAAGGAAAAGCAAAAAGCAAAGGAAATAACTAAGTAGTAGGAGATTAATATGATAAGGATAGACCCGGGGCCATAGGTTTCACTAGTGGCTTCTCTCGAGAGCCTAAGTATTCTACGGTGGGTGAACAAATTACTGTTGAGCAATTGACAGAATTGAGCATAGTTATGAGAATATCTAGGTATGATCATGTATATAGGCATCACATCCGAGACTAGTAGACTGACTCCTGCCTGCATCTACTACTATTACTCCACTCATCGACCGCTATCCAGCAAGCATCTAGAGTATTAAGTTAAAAACAGAGTAATGCCTTAAGCAAGATGACATGATGTAGAGGGATAGACTCATGCAATATGATGAAAACCCCATCTTCTTATCCTCGATAGCAACAATACAATACGTGCCTTGCTGCCCCTACTGTCACTGGGAAAGGACACCGCAAGATTGAACCCAAAGCTAAGCACTTCTCCCATTGCAAGAAAGATAAATCTAGTAGGACAAACCAAACTGATAATTTGAAGAGACTTGCAAAGATAACCAATCATACATAAAAGAATTCAGAGAAGATTCAAATATTATTCATAGATAGACTTGATCATAAACCCACAATTCATCAGTCTCAACAAACACACTGCAAAAAGAAGATTACATCGAATAGTTCTCGACAAGAGAGGGGGAGAACATTGTATTGAGATCCAAAAAGAGAGAAGAAGACATCTAGCTACTAACTATGGATCCGAAGGTCTGAGGTAAAACTACTCACACTTCATTGGAGAGGCTATGGTGTTGATGTAGAATCCCTCCGTGATTCATGCCCCCTCCGGCGGAGCTCCGGAACAGGCCCCAAGATGGGATCTCATGGATACAGAAAGTTGCGGCGGTGGAATTAGGTTTTGGCTCCATATCTGATCATTTGGGGGTACGTATGTATATATAGGAGGAAGGAGTACGTCGGTGGAGCAACAGGGGGCCCACGAGGGTGGAGGGCGCGCCTAGTGGGGGTGGGCGCGCCCCCTACCTCGTGGCCTCCTCTTTCTTTTCTTGACGTAGGGTCCAAGTCTCCCGGGTCTTGTTTGTTGAGAAAATCACGTTCCCGAAGGGGGAGAAATATGTATAGATCATTCCGTTTGGACTCCGTTTGATATTCCTTTTCTTCGAAACCCTAAAATAGGCAAAAAAAACAGCCATTCTGGGATGGGCCTCCGGTTAATAGGTTAGTCCCAAAAATACTATAAAAGTGGATAATAAAGCCCAATAATGTCCAAAACAGTAGATAATATAGCATGGAGCAATCAAAAATTATAGATACGTTGGAGACGTATCAAGCATCCCCAAGCTTAATTCCTGCTCGTCCTTGAGTAGGTAAATGATAAAAAAAGAATTTTTGATGCGGAGTGCTACTTGGCATAATTTTAGTGTAATTCTTGTTAATTGTGGTATGAATATTCAGATCCGAAAGATTCAAGACAAAAGTTCATATTAACATAAAAATAATAATACTTCAAGCACACTAACAAAGCAATTATGTCTTCTCAAAATAACATGGCCAAAGAAAGTTATCCCTACAAAATCATATAGTCTGTCTATGCTCCATCTTCACCACATAAAAATATTTAAATCATGCACAACCCCGATGACAAGCCAAGCAATTGTTTCATACTTTTTACATTCTCTAACTTTTTCAATCTTCACGCAATACATGAACGTGAGCCATGGATATAGCACTATAGGTGGAATAGAATGGTGGTTGTGGAGAAGACAAAAAGGGAGAAGATAGTCTCACATCAACTAGGCATATCAACGGGCTATGAAGATGCCCATCAGTAGATATCAATCTGAGTGAGTAGGGATTGTTATGCAACGGATGCACTAGAGCTATAAGTATATGAAAGCTCAAAAATAAACTAAGTGGGTGTGCATCCAACTTTCTTGCTCATGAAGACCTAGGGCATTTTGAGGAAGCCCATCATTGGAATATACAAGCCAAGTTCTATAATGAAAAAATCGCACTAGTATATGAAAGTCATAACATGAGAGACTCTCTACTATGAATATCATGGTGCTACTTTGAAGCACAAGTGTGGTAAAAGGATAGTAACATTGTCCCTTCTCTCTTTTTCTCTCATTTTTTATTTGGGCCTTTTCTCTTTTTTTATGGCCTCTTTTCTTTCTCTCTTTTTTTACTTTTCGTCCAGAGTCTCATCCCGACTTGTGGGGGAATCATAGTCTCCATCATCCTTTCCTCACTGGGACAATTCTCTAATAATGATGATCATCACACTTCTATTTTTCTTACAACTCGAGAATTACAACTCGATACTTAGAACAAGATATGACTCTATATGAATGCCTCCAGCGGTGTATGAAAGAATTATGAATGGTGCCTTTGTGACAAATACGATGTCAACGACATGATCATGCTAAGAAATATGACAATGATGGAGTGTGTCATGATAAACAGAATGGTGGAAAGTTGCATGGCAATATATCTCGGAATGGCTATGGAAATGCCATAATAGGTAGGTATGGTGGCTGTTTCGAGGAAGGTATATGGTGGGTGTATGATACCGGCGAAAGGTGCGCGGTATTAGAGAGGCTAGCAAAGGTGGAAGGGTGAGAGTAGTGTGTATAATCCATGGACTCAAAATTAGTCATAAAGAACTCATATACTTAATGCAAAAATCTACAAGTTATCAAAGCAAATTATTACGCGCATGCTCCAAGGGGGGTAGATTGGTAGGAAAAGACCATCACTCGTCCCCGAGCGCCACTCATAAGGAAGACAATCAAAAAATAAATCATGCTCTGACTTCATCACATAACGGTTCACCATACGTGCATGCTACGGGAATCACAAACTTTAACACAAGTATTTCTCAAATTCACAACTACTCAACTAGCACAACTTTAATATCACCATCTTTATATCTCAAAACAATTATCAAGTATCAAACTTCTCATAGTATTCAACACACTCATAAGAAAGTTTTATTATTAATCTTGTATACCAAGCATATTAAGACTTTAAGCAAATTACCATGATATTTATGACTCTCAAAATAATCTAAGTGAAGCATGAGAGATCAATAGTTTCTATAAAACAAATCCACCACCGTGCTCTAAAATATATAAGTGAAGTACTAGAGCAAAACTATATAACTCAAAAGATATAAGCGAACCACATAGAGTATTATAACAAATTCCAAATCATGTATGGCTCTCTCAAAAGGTGTGTGCAGCAAAGATGATTGTGGTAAACTAACAAATAAAGATTCAAATCATACAAGATGCTCCAAGAAAAACACATATCATGTGGTGAATAAAAATATAGCTCCATGTAAAGTTACTGATAGAAGTAGACGAAAGAGGGGATGCCTTCCGGGGCATCCCCAAGCTCTAGCTTTTAGGCGTACTTATATTATCTTGGGGGTGCCATGGGCATCCCCAAGATTAGGATCTTTCCACTCCTTATTCCATAATCCATCAAATCTTTACCCAAAACTTGAAAACTTCACAACACAAAACTTAAAGTCGAAAATCTCATGAGCTCCGTTAGCGAAAGAAAATAAAAGAACACTTCAAGGTACTGTAATGAACTCATTATTTATTTATATTGGTGTTATACCTACTGTATTCCAACTTATCTATGGTTTATAAACTATTTTACTAGCCATAGATTCATCAAAATAATCAAACAACCAACGAAAAATAGAATCTGTCAGAAACAGAACAGTCTATAGTAATCTGTAGATAGCGCGAGATCTGGACCCCAAAAATTCTGAAATAAATTTCTGGACGTGAGGAATTTATCTATTAATCATCTGGAAAAAGAATTAACTAAATATCACTCTCCAATTAAAAATGGCAGTAGTTCTCGTGAGCGCTAAAGTTTCTGTTTTTTACAGCAAGTGTAACAAGACTTTCCCCAAGTCTTCCCAACGATTCTACTTGGCACAAACACTAATTAAATACAAAAAAACACAACCAAAACAGAGGCAAGATAAATTATTTATTACTAAACAGTATAAAAAAAGCAAGGAATAAAAATAAAATTCGGTTTCCTCCCAACAAGCGCTATCGTTTAACGCCCCTAGCTAGGCATAACAAGCAAGGATAGATCTAGGTATTGCCATATTTGGTAGGCAATTCTTCAACGAGGCATATACCATATTTAGGAATTTCTTTATTTTTATTAATTATCAAACTTTTAGGCACAAGATTGAAAAATTCATTTGTAACAAATGGTTCCTTAATGATAGCAAAACGATTGGGATGAATACTTATAGATTTGAGATCCGCATTTTCCTTACTAGAGGATTCACCCTTATTTTTAGGAACATACATAAGCTTGGCAATTTTAGTGAGCGGACTTGGAGTATTCTTTATGGAAGAAAAAGCGGTTCCCAAGTTGGTAACAATATTCTCAAGTTTATCAATATTACTGGAATCGGGATTTATTTTCTCATTAACTATGGGTTCCTTTTCTTTAATATTTTTCAAAGTAACTCCTATTTTAGATCCATATTGAGAAATTCGGCTGTGGATCTTTTTATCCAAATTTTCAATTAACTCTATGGTAGCAACCTTATTTTCAATAATTTCAAGCCTTTTCAGTACATGCTCTAAAGTTAATATAGTTCCATTAACCAAAAGAGGGGGTGAGCCAAATAAATCTATCATAGCATTATAAGAATCAAAAGTATGGCTACCCAAGAAGTTCCCTCTGGTAATAGTATCAAGAACATATCTGTGCCAAGGAGTAATGCCTACATAAAAATTGCAAAGAAGAACGGAAGTAGATTGCTTCCTAGTAGATCTATTTTGAGCATTGCAAATTCTATACCAAGCATCTTTTAGATTTTCTCCCTCCCTTTGCTTAAAATTTAGAATTTCACCCTCGGGAGACAACGAAGAAGATAGGGGACTAGCCATAATGACAAACAAACAAACTAACACACAAGCAAACAAAAAGCAAGCGGGCAAAAAGAGGAAAATAGAGAAAGAGAGGGAGGATAGAGAGAGAGGGATAATAAAACGGCAAGGGTGAAGTGGGGGAGAGGAAAACGAGAGGCAAATGGAAAATAATGTAATGCGAGAGATAAGGGTATGTGATGGGTACTTGGTATGTTGACTTTTGCATAGACCTCCCCGGCAACGGCGCCAGAAATCCTTCTTGCTACATCTTGAGCACTGCGTTGGTTTTCCCCAAAGAGGAAGGGTTGATGCAGGAAAGTAGCGTAAGTATTTCCCTCAGTTTTTGAGAACCAAGGTATCAATCCAGCAGGAGGCTACGCGCGAGTCCCTCGTACCTGCACAAAACAAATAAATCCTCGCAACCAACGCGAATAGGGGTTGTCAATCCCTACACGACCACTTACGAGAGTGAGATCTGATAGATATGATAAGATAATATTTTTGGTATTTTTGTGATAAAGATGCAAAGTAAAATAAAAGCAAAGTAAAAAATGCAAAGGAAATAACTAAGTAGTAGGAGATTAATATGATAAAGATAGACCCGGGGGCCATAGGTTTCACTAGTGGCTTCTCTCGAGAGCATAAGTATTCTACGGTGGGTGAACAAATTACTGTTGAGCAATTGACAAAATTGAGCATAGTTATGAGAATATCTAGGTATGATCATGTATATAGGCATCACGTCCGAGACAAGTAGACCGACTCCTACCTGCATCTACTACTATTACTCCACTCATCGACCACTATCCATCATGCATCTAGAGTATTAAGTTAAAAAGAGAGTAACGCCTTAAGCAAGATGACATGATGTAGAGGGATAGACTCATGCAATATGATGAAAACCCCATCTTCTTATCCTTGATAGAAACAATACAATACGTGCCTTGCTGCCCCTACTGTCACTGGGAAAGGACACCACAAGATTGAACCCAAAGCTAAGCACTTCTCCCATTGCAAGAAAGATCAATCTAGCAGGCCAAATCAAACTAATAATTCGAAGAGACTTGCAAAGATAACCAATCATACATAAAAGAATTCAGAGAAGATTCAAATATTATTCATAGATAGACTTGATCATAAACCCACAATTCATCGGTCTCAACAAACACACCGCAAAAAGAAGATTACAATGAATAGTTCTCCACAAGAGAGGGGGAGAACATTGTATTGAGATCCAAAAAGAGAGAAGAAGCCATCTAGCTAGTAACTATGGACCCGAAGGCCTGAGGTGAAACTACTCACACTTTATTGGAGAGGCTATGGTGTTGATGTAGAAGCCCTCCGTGATTGATGCCCCCTCCGGCGGAGCTCCGGTACAGGCCCCAAGATGGGATCTCGTGGATACAGAAAGTTGTGGCGGTGGAATTAGGTTTTTGGCTCCATATCTGATCGTTTGGGGGTACGTAGGTATATATAGGAGGAAGGAGTACGTCGGTGGAGCAACAGGGGGCCCATGAGGGTGGAGGGCACGCCTGGGAGGGGGGGGGTAGGCGCGCCCCCCTACCTCGTGGCCTCTTCTTTTGTGTCTTGACGTAGGGTCCAAGTCTCCCGGGTCTTGTTTGTTGAGAAAATCACGTTCCCGAAGGAGGAGAAATATGTATAGATCATTCTGTTTGGACTCAGTTTGATATTCCTTTTCTTCGAAACCGTAAAACAGGCAAAAAACAACAATTTTGGGCTGGGCCTCCGGTTAATTGGTTAGTCCCAAAAATAATATAAAAGTGGATAATAAAGCCCAATAATGTCCAAAACAGTAGATAATATAGCATGGAGCAATCAAAAATTATAGATACATTGGAGACGTATCACCTCCCGATGACCAAGCCTAAGACATGTATAGCACTATGCATTTTCAAACTTTTTGGTAACTTGTTGCCAAAGGGGGAGAAATATGTATAGATCATAGGCTTCGAGAGAGAGTGTCTTGACTTTATCTCTCTTGCTTTTGGTTGAACTTTTTGTGTGCTTGTGTGAGATACTTTATGTCATTATGTCCTTGTGAGATACTTGTTTGATCATGTGGTTGATCATATGCTACATTAATGTTTGGTTGAATGATGCTATCCTTTATATTCCATATATGATCATTCACTTACTTGGTGATGAGTGCATGCTTTTAATTTCTATCATTTTAAGCGCTCCACCAAGATGTATGTGACATGGAAGAGTAATCCATGATCCTAATCGATTGTGCATTTGCAATCAAAAGCAAATTTTAAATAATGCACAAATTAAGGGGGAGCTCTTTCTTATCACATACTTCTCAAAGTGACGATGTTTTTCAATATTATAATCATTTGTCGAAGCTTTGATCTATATGTTGTCATGAATTACCAAAAAGGGGGAGATTGAAAGTGCAACTATCCCTGGGTGCTTTTGGTAATTCCTAACAACATATAGCTCATTGAGCTAATGCTACTTGAAGATAAATATTTCAGGAAAAGCTCAATGATTGGCATGGCATGGATTAGAAAGTGGACCCCTCAAAATGCTAAGGACAAAAGATTGGCTCAAGCTCAAAGCACAAGACTCTACATTTTACTTTTAGTGATCCAAGATCACATTGAGTCCATAGGAAAAGCCAATACTATTTAAAGGGGGTGAGGTGTTGCTTAGTGAGTTGATTGCTCAAAATGCTTAGTGATATGCTCCAAAAACCCTCAACTACTTTCTCATATCCACATATGTCCCAAACCAAAATTCAAACTCGGCCCCACTGAAATCTTCTATCTAGCGCCACCGAGTTCACTTCACATAGCTACTGCCAGAAACCCTAGTCACTTCGGTCTCACCGATAGGGATCTCGGTCTCACCGAGATGGGATTGCATACTCTCTGTTTCCCTTCGTAACATTTTGGTCCAACCAAGATCAGCGATCGGTCCCATCGAGATTACAGTGCAAACTCTCTGTTTCCCCTTCGTAACGTTTCAGTCTAACCGAGATGAGCGAATCGGCCCCACTGAGTTTGCCTGACCAACTCTCTGTTTGCCTATTACCAAAATCGGTCCCACCGAGTTTGTGTAATCGGTCTCACCGAGATTACATTATGCCCTAACCCTAATGGAATCAGTCCCACCGAGTTGAGACATCAGTCTCACCGAAAATCCTAACGTTCACATTTGAACTAAATCGGTCTGGCCGAGTTATATGATTCGGTCCCACCGAGTTTGGTGATTTGTGTGTAACAGTTAGATTTTGTGTGGAGGCTATATATACCCCTCCACCCACTCTTCATTCGTGGAGAGAGCCATCAGAATATGCCTACACTTCCAACATACATTTTCTGAGAGAGAACCACCTACACTTCTGTTGAGGTTAAGATATTCCATTCCAACCACATAAATCTTGATCTCTAGCCTTCCTTAAGTTGCTTTCCTCTCAAATCATCTTTCTGCCAAATTGAATCCTATGAGAGAGAGTTGAGTGTTGAGGAGACTATCATTTGAAGCACAAGAGCAAGGAGTTCATCATCAACACACAATCTACTACCTTTTGGAGAGTGGTGTCTCCTAGATTGGTTACGTGTCACTTGGGAGCCTCCGTCAAGATTGTGGAGTTGAACCAAGGAGTTTGTACGGGCAACACTACAAAAAAATACACTTCCGTGATGATACGTGTTTGTCACAGTAGGTCTCTTTTTTTTGTCATTAATGTACATCCATGACAAATTTATGAAAGAATCAAGATAGTCATACTTGTGCTGTCGTAGAAGTGTTCCATGACATTACCAAAATTATCATCACGGAAGTGTCCACTTCCATGACGACAAATCGCGCGTCACAGAAGTGCTTTCTTCAAGGGTGACCGATAGGTGGCATCCACCATAACGGAACGCCGTTAAGCTATCGGGTCAGGTTTTGGATCCGATAACCCGTTAACAGCCCCGACCAATGGGGATTTTCCACAAGTAAAATCATCACTGGCTAGAGGAAACACGTGTCGGCTCATCGTTGGGACAGATGTCATCCACTCATTGGACAGGAGGCGCCTATGATACGTCGACACGTGGCACGGCCCAACAGTGGCCCATTCTGGTGAAAAAGGTCGGCCGAGTAAAAATTAGCAGGCCGGCCCATATAAGGCCTACTTGTGTCAGGTCCATTTAAGCCCATGGCCCATACAAGATGTGCCAATTCGGCCCGTTAAAGATTTGACACCATTGCAGCCCATCGTCAGTTCGAGCCTGTTAACAGCCCGCTATATATTTGGGCTCAATATCGGCCCAATGAGATTTCGTCCTGTTAACGGCCCATTTAATGGATGGGCCAATTTTCATGATGTACATCTTTAGGCCTTTTAGTGACCCATTTAAATGTTGGGCTAATTTCCGGCCCGGTGTGTCTTTCAGCCTGTTGACGACCAATAAATCTGAAGGGCCATTTGTAGTCGGACCTGAGTTTCGGCCTTTTAGCGGCCCATTTAAGTGTTGGGCCAATTTCTGGCCCGGTGTCACTTTCAGCCTATTACGGCCCATAAATCAGTTGGGCCAATTGTAGTCGGACCTGAGTTTTGGCCTTTTAGCGACCCATTTAAGTGTTGGGCCAATTCCCGGCCCTGTGTGCCTTTCGGCCTGTTAACGGACCATAAATGAGTTGGGCCATTTGTAGTCTGACCTTAGTTTTGGCCTCTTAATGGCCCATGCCCTTCATGGTCCCATACTAGCCCGGTTTCTCTTCCGGCCTGCTAAAGGCCCACAACACAGTTGGGCCGTTTACAATACGACCTGACTTTCGGCCTCTTAGTGGCCCATGCTCTTCATGGTCCAATCCAAGCCCGATGTCTCTTTCGGCTTGCTAAAGGCCTACAGTATAGTTGGGACATATGTAGCCCAAACTTAGTAATGGCCTGTTAATGGCCCATGAGATAAATTGGGGCCACCTGTTGCCCGCTTCGATGTCGGCCTGTTAACGACCCGGGAGGTAAGAGGGCCGACCATTAAATTTCGGCCTATTAACGGCCCATTAACTTAATGGGCCCACTAAAGTTCGTTCATGGACGAGCAAAGGTACGACATACAGGGAATAACATTGCACATCCAGAATATATTACAGGAAATTACATCCACTGGGCAATCAAAGATTGATGCCAGTGCAAATAAATGAGCATAACCTAACCATCTACAACGTCACAATCTGCAACCTCAGCACAGATGAGCCCATAAGCATGTGGGCAAGTTCTTGCTTCTTTGCCACACTGTCTCTGAAAACATTGATCAGTTGTTGTGTCGCACGACTCTGCACCTCTGATTCATCCACCATTTCCATCATTGCTTCAGCCATTAATTGGTTCACAAACATACATTTATTCTGTCACATTCGAGACAGAGGATACTGAACAGATATAGATGGCGATTTTGGCAGGCTTGTATTATTGATAGTGGAGAGTGTCTTGAGCAGTGCATCATAACATAAATTAGGACGATAACCAAACAGATTAATCATGAGTTATTGCCATATTACCTGGCCTAGATTTACTGGAAAGAAACAATGGGGTTGCCTTGCTGTTTTCAGAGTTTGTCTTCTTATCTTCAGCAGCCTGCACAAAATTAACACACTAGCATTGCTATCATTGGCCAAGTCGGATAATAGGAAAGCAACATTGACACAACGAACGTTTGGGCAACTAGCCTACACCAAATTAACACAATATGGCACAGCTATCATCAGCCAGGTAAGGTAATATGAAAGCAACATTGACACAATGAATGAATGGGCAACCAGAGAAGCACTACAATTCAGTAATGTGCGTGATATGAGATAGCACATTCATGCAGCTCAGTACGCAAAACTACCAGGTAGTTTTCCTTATAAAAATCAACATTGGCGCCTTTAACGTTTTGCTACAACTAATTTTAGATCAGATAAAGGTTAGATTCAGGCCGATTAACAAAATAGATGTTGATGTAAAAATATAGTGATATACAACAGGTACTTACATCAGCACTGGAGCACAGAGAATTCCCGCAAGATATTTTCCTCGAATACGATCCCAATGGATGAAGTCTTGTATCGTTTAACCTTATTTTCTAAAAGAGAGACGGGTAAGAAAAATGTAGAAAATATGATCAGAATGCTATAAAATTTCATGATGCGAGGATACGCACACGCTTCTTAGAATGGAGTTGACATTCTTTTGCTAGACTGGAGCGGACTAGTTCTTTGGCCACTGGAATCTACTTATTATCAGTGAGAGTTGGGTTTCTCTGTGCTGGAGCAGTATATATGAAAAATGGAGTTGGTTTATTATCTCCTGGCGTTTAGATCTTTTGCAAAGACCTGGTTTGTAACCCTTCAGATTCTAACATAGCCCTCTTCCCCTTGGATGCCTTATATAGAAGAATGGTGCTTCAATTATAAAACATGCTATAGCAGAGATGGAATAGGTACTGAATAATAGAAAGGCATGACATATTGACATGTATTCCCTCCATCCGGAAATAAATGGATGGGTCTAGGCGTATTTCAGTTCTAGATACATCCAGTTTTATCCATTTCCGCGACATGTAATCCGCGCGGAGGGAGTATGACGTAAGAGCTAGGGATACGACAGGACAACACAGTAAAAAAACACTGAAAACCCACTGCATAACCAAAGTAATCAAACCCACTGATATGAGATTGTATACTCATGCCGCTCAGGATGCAAAACTACCAGGCAGTTTTCCTTACAAAAATCAACATTGTGGAATTTAATCATACATTTTGCTACAACTAAATTTAGATCAGATAAAGGTTGGATTCACGCCGATTAACAAAATACATGCTGATGTGAAAATATAGTGATATACAACAGGTACTTACATCTGCATTGGAGTACAGAGAATTCCTGCAAGAATCTTTCCTCACAGACGATACCAGTGCAAAAATTCTTCTATTTGTTAAGCTTATTTTCTAAAAGAGAGATGGGTAAGAAACATGTAGAAAATATGATCAGCATACTATAAAATTTCATGATGCAAGGATACGCACAGGCTTCTTAGAATTGAGTTGACATATTTTTGTTGGACTGGAGCGGACTAGTTCTTTGGCCACTGGAATCTGCTTATTATCAGTAGGAGTTGGGTTTCTATGTGCTGGAGCAGTATCTTTAAAAACTGGAGTTGGTTTATTATCTCCTGGCATTTGGATCTTTTGCAAAGGCCTTGTTTGTAACCCTTCAGATTCTAACATAGTCGTCTTCCCCTTGCATGCCTTGTATAGAAGAATGGTGCTTTAATTATAAAACATGCGGCAGTAGAGAGATGGAATAGGTATTGAAGAATAGAAAGGCATGACATATTGACATGTATTCCCTCCATCCGGAAAAAAATGGATGGGTCTAGGCGTATTTCAGTTCTAGATACATCCATTTTTATCCATCTCGGCAACATGTAATCCGGACGGAGGGAGTATGGTATAAGAGCTAGGGATACAACAGGACAACACAGCAAAAAAAACACTAGTTGAATGTAAAACTGTATGCTAGCGGACTACATACAGAAATAACAAAGGCAACATACACGTGTATGATTGGGAAAATAAGATGGCATTGCAATAGAGCACTAGAACATCACTTCAATGTAAAAAAACATGGTATGGTAGACAGATGAAGTACATATTGATGAATAACAATGCATAAGATATTCAGAAGCATGATGTCCAAATTAAGCAGATGGCATTGCGATAGAGTAGAATGGCAGTACTTAAATTTGAAAACATGTTATCATGAATGGAATAGGTACTGAAAAACAGGAAGGCATGACATATTTACATGCATGATCAGCATGCTAAGCACATGGCATTGTAACAGAGTAGATACACTCCAGGACATTATATGCATGTTGTACACATATCACAGGCCAAGTTAGAGCAAGGACCTTGTGGGGTGAAGAGGATTCATCATCTTTCTGCAAGTCTTCTGAAGAACCGCCTTTACATGTTCCATCATATTGGGTATCATTGACATCAAGTTTATTGGCCTTTACATTGCTCCGTGAGGTTCTTGTGGATATATCAGTGTGTGCAATTATATCTGACATGCATGGAAGACAACTAGTAGTTAGATTTATGTAATGAGTGCCTATAGGAGACGACATAAATAGTAGGATTGGGGTTAACTAGCAGCAACAGGTCTCATAAACTAAAGGGAGAACACAGATGAAAGCTACAGAATATGTATCGTTTGTACTCGAGATTAACTAGATGACACACAAAAGTATTAAAGAACAACATAGGAAATACTAGAAGTGGTATAATACTATAATCACCAGCCTGTGGGATAGCATTGGCTGATGGATGATAACTATGGAACAGTGTTACCTAAAGAACAAGTATCTGAGCTAACTATGGAACAACATTAACTCCTGAACAAGTCCTGTAAGAGATCGGCATGAATATACAGTGAAATGTGATGATCTATTTTCCATGCTTAGATGAATAACAAAGCCATAAATGTTGCACACAAGTAAGATGAGGGAGAACCTATCTGGCTACCATCCATAGGAGTGAGCATCATGTGCTGACTAGTGGATGGCCTTGCAGTTGTTGTGGCTATGCATGTCGGGCACGCGCATTCGATGCAGGGAACTGTTGAGTGGGGACTATAGCTCCCTTCTGGTGTATGCTTCCCTTGTTGGAGCAGCTGCGGTGAGTTGGAAGACAGTGTGTCTGAAGATGCAGATAACTCATAATGTTAAGAACGACATATCTCTTTGATCTGAAGAAATACACTAAGAGATCAACAGCAAGGTACGAGAGTGGTCACACATCTGTTGACTGAAGACTAAATTGGGGTCACATGATTTTATTTTATTTTGGTACTATCCGATCTATGCCGGATGGCTGGCCGTCTTGTGCCTCCCGGCTGACACTATTCGGAATCTTCCCCGAAGAGCCATTGACCAACGACAAAGCATCCTGCCTCTGCCGTCTGTGGCCCCGGCCAAAACCCCGCTCCCCGCCCCACCGCACTGCCGTGGTTGCGCCACCCCCGGGCCAATCCACAAAGACTCCCCGTCATCCAGATCCGGCGGCGACAGTACCTTCAACCCACACAACTCTAAAAGATAGCCATCTAAGCGCTGCTTCCGCGGCGAACTTTGCGGCCCCGCACCCATACGTTAGACACTAGCCAACCGGCTGCCTAGGAGCTCTGCCGCCTCGAGGGGTGCTACTTCCCATTGCAAATCAATTGGCCCAGAATAAAAATTCAGACAACTGACGCCTAAAAAAAGTGGTTTGAGATGAGGGTGCGACCTATCTGGCGGTATGGTGAAGTAGGCAGGTCCAGCTGCCGAGTCTGTGAGGCCGGCGCGGTTGCGGTGGCGACCGGCGGCAAGGAAAGAGCGATGTCGCGCCGGTCGACGGCTACGCCGAAGCAGCGCTAGGACTCTGGACGGATCCAAAGTTGGAGCCGCTCCGGCACCATGAACAACGGCGGGGGTGAATCGGCTCCGGTACGGTTCACACGGCCTTCGTCGAGGCAGCACCAGCAACACGGAGTAAGAGGCACACGGCCCAGTGCACGATGGAAAATGGACAGCGCCTCCGGCATTAGGGAGGAGGGCGGCTGTGAAATTGGTGCGGTGGGGCGCCATGGAGATGGGGCTGAGGTTTCGCGGCTCAGGAGAAGGGAGCTTCCAGGGGAGAAGGTGATTTGGCGCCCACGAGGTATGAACGGGGGCGGGCGGGGTAAATTGGGAGCGGAGTGGAACCATGTCTTACGGACGCATTTGTCTGAAATGTGAGGGGCAGTTACAGTTCTACCCTTGCCTATAGGCTTCTTGGCTTGGGTATGTGTACTGAGGGTCAGGGATAGTAGAGTAACTTTGCTTCTCTGGGCGGGAGCGATTTCGGGCGAGGAGGGCGTGTTTTGAACTATAGTGGGCGCGAGCGATTTCGGGCGAGGAGAGCGTGTTTTGAAATAGTGGGCGCGAGCTATTTCGGGCGAGGAGAGCGTGTTTTGGCGACCATGGTTTATGAATTATTCGGCACATGTCATTTCGGCCGAGGAGAAGACGCGCTTGGATGAAGTTAAGAACCTACCCTCGATGTACAACGGGCCAATTGATGTGTATCCCACATAGGACGGTAATTTCGCGTCTCCCATTTATTTGCTCGGGCGAATTCCACTGCACAGAGAGGATGTTTAACGCTTCGTTCAAATTTTGGGAGAACGAGCATCCATGTCTACCTTACCAAGTCGATTTGGATCAAATTTTGAAATATTAGCTTGCCACTTCTTTTTTAGATGGAGAGATGATGCTCGGGAGTAATGTGTTTTTACATGCTCGTTGCTAGCGATTTTCTATATGACAAATAGTTGACCCACTCAAAAACACGAATCAAACCCAAAATGAAATATCTCGATTCAATGAAATAGCTCATTCAGTAGGTCAAAATAGTGAACTAAATCCAAAATTGAACACCTCAATTGAGTAGCATGTTGTACAGTATTATAGTACTCCATGAACATGTTGAAAGTCAAATTAATGAACTTGTTTGATATATGCATATATCTATTCATGTGTGGATTGCAGACAACATGTTCTCCAATTTAAATATTTGAATGCAAGTTTATATCGAAACATGGTTTATATCAGTCTTTGATGCATAAAATGCGACCTCCCCCTCTCCCGGACTCCTGTTCTCTCTCTCTCTCTCTCTCTCGCCGACAATCTTCAATTCTGTCGCACGCATCCGACACAAAAACCTTGTTCGTCCCTCTCCCTTTCTCTCCATCTCTCTCTCTTTGTGTGTGTGTGGGGGGGTCTTTCTAGTTCGCATGCATATATACACCATCTATAGGTATCTCTCGCACACTATGTATGATACTCTAGCTAGTCCAAGCTAGATATCTTGGGTGCACTCATCGTACGCACACAGATTCCTTGGCTCTTTGCCTGTAACTCTATCATGCACTACTATGTCGTCTCGAAGCTCTTCCCCCCTCTCTCACTCTCCATCCACCTGGGTCACACATACACATGCATATCTCACTCGCACTCGATAGGCCCATCTAAAACTCTATCTCTCCCACTCGTTCTCTCTCCATCTCACATGGGCACACACACAATCTCATGCCCAGCTAGCCAAGTATGATGGTCTCTCACTCAATTGTAGGCACACACAGTCCCCCCTATATGTATATGACTAGCTAATCTTAGTCTCCATCACAAACATGTGCATGGTCTATCTTGGTTTCTCTCGGGGCATCTTTCTATCACGCACGCACTCCCTCGATCTCCCACCCATATAGTCCCCTCACGATCTCGACGGGATCTCTCTATCACAAACACGCCCCCTCCTCATGTATCCATGCCATCCATGTGTCCCTCTCGACCTTTGTTCCGTGTTGGCCACACCTCTATTGGACATGTGCTACAGGGGTGTCTCTCTCCATTGCAAACAATCACACACTAGCTATCTTCGTGTATCTCCTCACCTCGCTTTTCCATCTCGGAGATGCATGCATGATATGTTCGCATAAGAAACAAAAAAACACACACTCTCTCTAATTTATCGCTTGTTGTCACTTTCTCTTTCACACACATACTCTTTTTGCACACTTACTCATTCTCCTTCACACGCACTTGATCTATCTCGACTGAGGCACTCTCCTCGGTCCATAGCATATAGATTTATTGAAAAGTCAAACATCACAAAGTTTGACCATGTACGTGGAGAAAAAGAATTACATCTAGTACGGCAAACATATGCCATTAGATTCACCATGAGATGTAGTTTTGTATGATGTATCTTTGGTATTGTAGATATAAATAACATTTGCGTAAACCTGATCAAAGTTTCCAAAGTTTGACTTCTAAAAAATTTACATGCACTGCATTATCAAGTGGATGGAATATCTCTTTTCCCCCTCTCAGCTATCTGACGCACCACTCAGCCTTATCGGGGCTCCTCAATCTCTCTCAAACTTTATTGGTCAGTTTGGTTCATGACCTGACCCTCATGCCTTGATGGCCAGTACTGCCTGGTGTGGACGTGAGATGTAAAATATTTCTGCCTGGCCAGGCTTATGTGGTGCTGAAGCGTTTGGTTCATGCTTGGGCCAGGCAAAGCATCAACGTACCATCAATCAATCCATGCATCAATTATTTAATTCTAATATCCATCCATGTTGTTGTTAGCCTCGTGGCAACATGACCAGTGACGGCCAGGCGTTCGAAATCGGTCGCCTGGGCCAGGCTGCTTGAAGTGTCTGGAGTTCAGCCAGGCTAATTAAAGTGCAAGGGAACCCAGGCCAGGCGGGCTTTCTTTTTCACAGGGTAGCAACCAAACAAGCGTGCATGAAATCCAGCCACAACCCCAGGCCAGGCAAAAGATGCTCAAGACGCAAGCCAAACTGGCCTTATATCTCCCTGGTTCACACATACACATGTCTCGCTCGCGCCATACATATAGACCCATCCAACACTCTCCGCCCTTGTTCTCTCTCCATGTGACACGCACCCCCCTAAGTACCATAATCCCTCAATCCATCATAGGCGCAAGCACTCCCCCCTCCTATGTATGATTATCTCTTACTAGCCAACAGGAACACACTTATTGTCTCCTTCCATCCATACGTCTATCTCGATATCTCTCGAGGCATCTTCTATCGCTCACACACCTTGTCACTCGATCTCCCACCCATGTAGTCCCATCACGATCTCCAGGGGATATCTCTATGACAAACATACAATCTCTCCTCCCCATGTCTGCATTTTCTCCGTACGTCTCTCTCGACCTCTCTCCCTTGTTTGGCAGACCCCTCTTGGCCACGTGCTAGGGGTCTTGCTCTCTCGATTCCAAACAACCACACACTATCTCCTCACCTTGCCTCCTTGTCGAAGATGCATGTGTGATATGTTCTCATAAGACACACACGCTTTTTCTCTACTTTTATCGTGTGTTGTCCATGTCTCTTTCACACATGCACACACACTTTTTTCACTCTCTCTCTCTCTCTCTCTATCTCTATCTCTTGTTAGGGACTCTGTCACGTCCATAAGCATATGGATGTTTTGAAAAGTCAAACCTTAGAAACGTTTGACCAGGTATATGTGGAGAAAAACATTTACATCTGGAACGATCATTAGATTCATCACAACATGTACTTACTTCATACTATCATTTATCTTTGATATTGTAGATATAAGTAATTTTTTTATAAACTTGGTCAAAGTTTCAAAAGTTTGACTTAAAAAATGTTGGAACTACATTATCGAACGGAGGGAGTAGCTCTCTCTCTCTCTCTCTGTCTCTCTGCTATCTCTCACGGGCCTCCCCTCTCACTCGAACTCTCTATACCGACGGATTATACGCTCACTGTGTCAGCGTATAGCTCCGTATATTGTTTACTTGACCGGTCAACCAATCCACATGCTGCCTTGTCAGCTCGTGTTCTGTATCTTCGTGTGCTGGCCCATGTGGCAGTGGGTGAAAATAAGTAAACTAGAGGCCCATCTGACATGCCGTGAAGTAAACAAAGTTGAAACCACTAGGGGTAGCACCCCGAACGCTAGTAAATTGAGGGCGCATTGAGCACAAACTTCTTGCGCGCGAAGGACGCACTCGCGCACAATTCACCACTACACGGCGGCATGCACAGAAGGACGCACTCGCGCACACCCAGCACACAACACACACCAGCACCCGTGTACACATCTAGGAGTAGAAGGCCGTGGAAAAATCTGGCGCGATGGCCGCTGCCGGAGCCGTCCACCCCCAATCTTGGTGTTCCGTGCAATGCACGGGCATCTACGCACAGGAAATTATGTCGAACAGGGCTAGTTGTAAGCAGGCTAGCTCTACATCCATGATGATAGTGACTGCAGACAGTGAGGCTAACTATGGTATGCCGAACACGGCGCCTATACTCAGGTGTCATCTCCGGCGTAGGGTCTTGTCACTTCACTGTGAGGAGCAGCACGTAATAATTTGACCAACGGGTAGTACAGTGCTAGTACTCCTACTACTACATTGGTAGTACTACTAGTAGTACTAGTAGGACCACCGTTTGGATTTAGGAGTACTACCACGTTCACCGGCACCGAGGAACGTCTCCAGGTAGTATTGCTTGAGGCCGCCAGGGCAAGGGGCCGCTTGGACAACAACTTCTTCTCCTTGTTCGACGAGGTCCTCGTCGGTTTCCTCGACAAGTTCAGTGTCGTCAAGAAGCTTGCGGACGACATTGACGTAAGCCTCCAGCCGACGCGCCCAGGCTCTGCGATGCCCGCCACCCTCAACGTACACTATGGTAACAACCTCTTCGATGCACTGGTGGCCGTATGAATGCCCGCCGTCACGCCGGAGAATGTCCACCTCGAGGTCGCGCTCGCCTCGCAGCGCCTGGCGCAGCAAGACACCATCGACATAATCACCCACGTCTACGCGCAAATCGTCCACAAGGACTACTACATGCAAGAGGAGGACGATAGGACGCTGGCCTTCTTGGAGCGCAGGGCAACCTTGGACGGCACTGTTCAGAAGCACGTTGAGCTCGCCAACAATGCCGCTACTCCTCACATGTCGGTTGGTGACCCGGCGCACTAGGGTGTGTGGATGTCGTTGAACGTTGATGGATCCGTATGTATTTTTATCTTTCCGTCAAATCAATGTAGTAGTATATGATACTATAGTAATTATCTTACCTTTTGCATCAACTTCATAATTTTCGTACGTACTCCATGCATGAACAACGCCAGAACCAAACTTCTCATTACTCTAGGAAAAATCGTTGTTTTCTATCTATCGGTCGCGCCATGGAGCAGAACCAAGTTTTACAAGGTACGAGTTCAAAAGGAAAAGCCTGTCGTGTTCACGTCGCACCCCCACACGGTTGGTCCGGCACGCCGCTCAAGCGGGAATGCGTGTGGTCTTGCATTTTCACTTACAAGTGGGACCGCAGTTGAGCAAACCGGCTATCGGCAAATCCCCACCCCGCCCACCGCGTGATGGCTGAGAAAATAGGAGGAGAAGAGATGGCTGTAGCACGGACTCCAAGAAAAATGGTGTCGGATGGGACTCGTGTGGGTGGAGTGTGCCGTACTGCTAGACGTGAATGCTACTACTGAGTTATGGCCCATGCCACCCCACTATATCGAGCCTATATCGAGGTACGTAGAACAAATTTCCTGCAGTCCGTGCTCAGCCCTCCTCTATCTCTCTTCTCAGCCAGCCAGCAGACGCGCGGAGCCCATCGTCTGTTTGCTCACATGCGGCCCCACATGTCAGTGAAAACGCAAGAGGACCCACTGAACCTGCACATCTTTCACCTCGACGTGCTGGTGATGAAAAACAAATCCAATAAAGATCTTCGGTGGCCGCTTTTGGAGTTACTCAAGAGTAGTAAGATTCTATTTACAGTTTAAGCCAAGATGCACATCTCGTGGCTTCAACTACCACTCTATTTCTTTCATGACACGACCTGGATGTCGGATGTCCCACTGTCGGCAAAAGGAGGAAGAACCCGACAAAATCTTCGGTTCTGCTCTCAGATTAGACTAGTTGTGCTAACTTAAAAAATTTATTGTGTACTCCCTCCGTTCCAAAATACTTAACTTCCATTTGTCCAAAAATGGATGTACCTATATACTAAGACATGTCTAGATACATATATATTTTGACAAATAGAAGGCATGTATTGTGCAACGGAGGGAGTAGAATGGATGCAAGTTTTTATATTAGGAAGAAGAGTACATCCATATATTGATAGAGCGCAATTTAGTAGATGTTCTATCACTTTTAGCTAGCACAGACACAAGATCGATCCTCCACAGATCAACAATGAATGCATCGAGAAGGCACTAATCGAACTTACAGGAGTAGTAAAATGTATTCTTGTGGTTCTTGTTTTCTTTGGTCTTGCTTTTCTAGTCAAAATTATCGTTGGAGTCCGTGCAAAATGGGGGTGCGTTTGGGGTTGTGCGTTGGAGTTGGCCTTACAAGTGGGACCGCAGTTAAGGAAACCGACTATCGGCAAACCCCCACCTCTCCCGCCGCGCGATGCCTGAAGTTAGAGAAATGACGTGGTTGAAGAGATTGCTCTAGTACGGACTCCAAGAAATAATATGGTGTCAGATGGATGTCGTGGTGGTGGCATGGGCCGTACTCCTGGACGTGAATGCTTGTTCTGGCCCATGCCACCCTACTACTCCCTACTACTTACTCCTACTATATAGTACTAGTATCGAGGATTCGAGGTGCTGGTTACGTACAGCAAACACATTAGCATATGGCTACAGTAAAAACACCCGCCCGACGCGCGAAGCATCTGAAGCTAGTACAAATAGTGTACTACTATTGTTGATTGGCCTCATCCGATAACCTGTTGCAATGCACGTACAATTATATATTCGGAAAATATTTTTTTGCCTTGTCACACCACTCACTTAGAGAAGCGACTCGAAAGCCATTCATAAATTTAGTAAGTTTATCACACGCATATAAGTTTATTACATACAACAGGTCATCAACCCACATCGACAACGAGGATACATTATAAATACTAAAGTTTTCACCACACAACAAATAACAAGCAATGAAATGAACTTCAACTCCACCATTCCTCGGCATTGGAAACGCTTGCTTTGAACCACAAGTGATTCTCTAGGACGGGCCATCGATTGTCGATCTGGAAACCAACGCAGGACTGATCATCTAGGCTGAAGCGGCCTACTATATCCCTACCAGGGTAGGGAACCACACAAATGTTCGAGGTATAGGCACAATTGCTGCTCATAAATGTGTCAACATCAGTTGGATCACCTTTCACCATCATCGGATAGTTTTGTCCAAGGAAGAGCGAGTTTTCTCCAAGACTATCAATTCTGTACCAGGGAGAAGGAGTTGGCGCTAGCACACTAGAATCCATCCTGAATACCATGCAACGGGTGTTGGAATAGGTCCGGAGAGTGCGACCATGGGAGACACCTGCTTCCTTAGCAGTAACATCATCAGTGGGTTGTATACACACATGGAAGAGGTGATCCATCGGAATTAGTTGCCAAGCGCCACAGAGTATATGGGCGCTACTTGTCCTCATGCTCGTGATCATCACCATCGTCATCTCCCCCTTGGTTATAAAAATTATCAAGTATAGGTGGTGGGGTGTTCACAGGACCTTGGAAACACAAGAAGAAGGTTAATTAGTAAAGGGAAACTTGCTAACCCGCATGCATCTGGATGAAACAATTACAATTACGGTGGAAGACAAACGTACCGAAACTATGAGAATGCCATGCAAAAACAGTGCCACGAGTGGTGGCAGCAAACACAAGGCGCTCGTATTGAATTAGATCACAGTACTCATCTGTGTACAGAAACTGATTTTTGAGCAATATCCATCAAGTCAAACCATCAAGAAAGGCAACAAGCTTGTCGAAGATAGCAACAACACCATAGTTGCTGCAATTCGAAGAGCGGTGGAACTCAACAAATTGCTATCTTCCGTAAAATACAGTCACCATGATCGTATTTGAACGTGCGTACATTACCGGTGTGCTCAACCTCTGGGCAGTGTGCTGAGATTTTTGGAAGTGCAACCCGGTGATGAGTGTACACATTCACAAGTTCCCACTCGCAGTTGGACCCAATGTAAACAACCCAATCTCCATTTGCGCCCGCCCAAGCCTTGTCCTCAAGCGATGGCATCTTAACATCATACATATCATTATCAAGCGGCATCAACTTGCACAGGGCGAGGCCTCCGTCGTGCCGGCGCCAGTCATCAGGGTCACGACGAAGAAGATAGGGGAGATCAAACCACTCATTGACTCTTGGGTTCTTTGTAATGATGTTATTAGTTGAGTCGTGAATGGGCTTGAACGAACCTGCCATGCTAGCCGAGGTGATGACGTCGCACTGATCAATGAGTTCCTCCACCACGTCATCTTTCATATCGGGGCAAGAATAACGGGGTCGTTTCTAGCCTGTTCCCTCCATGGAGAAGACGATCGAACATTGGCAGAAGAAAGGGTGAAGGGCTGAAGGAAAATGGAGGAAGGAGAGGAAGAGCGTGCGACAGCAGTTCTAAATCGAGAGGGAAAGGCGAAGAGTCGGTGGACGGTTGCGAGTTTGCCACGGTTCACGAAGAGGCGCCCCGTCCTACACATCCGTTCAGAAATACTCCTACTACTCGCCGTCGTCTCACCGATATGTTGGAACAGGACCACATGTCAACAAAACATGGTGTGTAATTTCTCGTGCAAAATTCGATCTGGCCGCGTTGGCCCGAGGTGCCACATTAGTTATCGACCTTTATATTTTTAATGTCGTGCCGATCAGTTTTGAAGCACGACTAACTGGTACTGTACGTGGAGAGGATGACAGCAGGGACCTGCCAAGGTCATGGCAGTACGCAAGCAAGTGCCTCCTTATTTCAAGTAATAAAAAATGGCTCCTCCTAGTGGATTTCTGACATCTGGGTCCCATGCCATTGTCAACGTAGTCAATAAACGAGAGAATTGCACAACGAGCGGCTGACACCAGGGACCCAGCAGCTCGCCCACTTATTTTTGTTTTGGGTTAATTTGATAAATTCCACTCCAAATCTGGTGTATCCGAGAAATGCCACTGCAATTTCCAAACTTTGAAAAATGCCATTTCATGCCATTTCTAGTGGCATTTTTCGAAGTCTGCAGTGGCCTTTTTCAAAGTTTGCAAACTGCAGTGGCGTTTTTCAAAGTTTGCAAAAATTGCAGTGGCATTTTTCAAAGTTTGGAAATTGCAGTGGCATTTTTATGAATCGCCAAAATTGGAGTGGCATTTATCTAATTTGTTTTTGAGACGGAAGCAGGGTGTCAACTGGGCTGTGCGGGACACTCTAGTCTGTCTAGACAGCCTTTTCTTTTATGTTTACCACAGACCAGCCCAGTAGTTTTTTTTCTGAAAATGGCTAGCCCAGTTCTTTTGTGATTTGTCAAGGAAGTCGCTTTTATCAGGCCTGCTGGGCTGCAAATCTTTCAAGAGGAGGAGAGCTTCATTCGGCTGGCCGATAAAATGGCCTATCAGTAATGAGAAATGGGCTGTACATTTTTAAAACACATCAAACCGGCAATTATTTTCAAATATCTTTTTTTCATTTCGAGATTTTAAATAGCATTGATTTTTATGCATGGACAATTTATTGGATATACATTTATTTTAAAATCAGTCTGAATGTGACTCGAAATTTCGGGATTAAAAATAGTTTAGACCGCACCGACATATGCCAAACTTCGTATATTTTTTTAACCATGGCCACAATATGGGCTTTAATGCTAACATAAAGAATATGGGCTCCAAAAAAACCCGTAAGAATTAGCAAATGGGCTGTAAATTATTTGAAATAATGGTAGATGGGTTGTATGCTGTTTTCCATAGATTCGAGGCTTTCCATAGATGGCCTGTATACTGTTGGATGTCCATCGTCGTGCTTCTTCAATCTCTGCTCTTCCTGCTCCAGCCGCTCAAACAAGCGTCGGCGGGACTGCCTGCTCCCTCCTCCCCGCGGCCGGCTGTGCTGCCGCGCAGGCCTCACCGCCGCACCGTACTCCCATCGCTGGCCTAGCCATCGCTCTACTCACCCACACCTGTTGTTTTTCTCCGGCGACGGCAGACGAACTAGTAAACCCTCGTACAGTCTTACTTCCCTCCGCATGGAAAACATAAACAACGGCCGAGTCTTCCCTGCCTCCATGTCGTTCCCTTCCTAGTCCTCGCCGTCGTGCACCGCCCTAGTGCTCTCGACATGGTGTGGTCAGCGTGGTCAACGACCGACATGCATCTGAAGTGGACTGTACGTGGAGAGGCTGAAAGCTGGGTCCACGGCCGCACGCAAGGAAATGTCTCCTTATTATGCGCAAAATAATGATTTCCTCCACCTGACATCTGGGACCCATCGAAACGGCCTCTGTATTTCGCGAAAAAAATGTTACCGCCGCTGACAGCTTGGACCCACCAGCTATATCTTCGCACTCAAGGAAGTGCCTCCTTATTACGCACAAAAAAATGAGTACTCCCCCTGCTAGCTGGGAACCAGTATAGTGGGCCTACTAAGTTGACGGGGACGAAGGTCTTTGTCAACTTAGTCAATATGCACGATTCTAGCTTGACTGACTGTACGATGTCCATCCAACAGCCGTAGTGCTTCTTCAACCTGTAGTCTTCTTGCTCTAGCCGCCCAAAGCAGCGTCGGTCGTGCCGCCTGCTCCTACCTCCCGTGGCCAGCTATGCTGCCGCGGAGGCCTCACCGCCCCCATACTACTCCCACCGCTAGCCAGGCCATCCCTCCACTCCACTCACCCACACCCCCCGTTATTCTGCGGCAACCTCAGCGCAGCCGAAACCAGTGAACCCTCGTACTCCTCACCGTGTGGGCATCCACTGTCGCGTGTTCCCCGGCTCCACGTCGTCCCCTTCCTAGGCCCCGCCGTCATCCACCGCCGTGGTGCTGTCGGTGCGGCGTGGTCAATGTGGTCAACGACCGAATTCCATCGGAAGAATACTGTACGTGGAGAGGCTGACAGCTGGGTCCACGGCAGCCGTAGGGAAGTTCCTCCTTATTACGTGGAAAATAATTATTCCTCCACCTGACAGCAGGGACCCACCGCACACCCACCAGTATATCGCAAAAAAATGTTTGTGTCAGATTTCGGGTTCTGGCAGACCCTTGAGGTTCGAACATTGGGGTGCGCGCGGAGATTTCGCCTTCTACCTACCTACACCCCTCCGCCTCGCTAAGATCTAGGCTAAGGAAAGAACAGCACAAGAAACACAGGGTTTATACTGGTTCGGGCCACCGTTGTGGTGTAATACCCTACTCAAGTGTGTGGTGTGGTGGATTGCCTCTTGGGCTGATGATGATGAGCAATTACAAGGAAGAACAGCCTCGCGAGGGTCTGTTCTTAGCTAGGGGGGACGAACTACTAGGAGGAGTTCAGTCACCCTTCTCTCTCTCTCTTCTCGATTCTCTCTCTGATTTCAATCCCCAACCGATCGATCTCGAACCCCCCTACCCTGTGGGTGGCTGGTCCTATTTATAGGCAAAGGCCCTGGGCCTCTTCCCATATATTGAGCGGGAAGGGCGCCAACAATTGGCCATTTTGAAGGGGAACATGTGGTACACTTATCCTGACTAAAGTTGGTCCTCGCCTGCCAAAGACTCTGGTGGTGACGTTCGCTTGGGCTCCACAATGACTTCCTCCCTGCCGTAGGACTGGTCTTGGTCTCGTTGCACCGAAACGGGTGCCTTTGCTTGATGCTCCCGCCTGCGCTTGCTCCCTTTGCACCAAAGAGGAAAGGAGGACACTGCGCGGCTGGCGCCCGCCTGGCGCCGTTGGTCGTCATGGCTAGCGTCATGGGCACCTCGTGAGGTACCCCGCCTTGATCTCTCCGCCTCCTCGCAAGCCAGCCTGACGAGGCCGTGCCTGAGGAAGCTCCATGTCGTCCGCCCCGCGAGGCTTGGCCCCTCGCGAGGGTCTTGGCTCTGTGTTGATGAAGATGGGCCGTGCTGGGCCCCCCTTTGTGCCACGCCGCAGGCCGCAGGCAGGCAAGTCTGGGGACCCCCGTTCCCAGAACACCGACAGTAGCCCCCGGGGCCAAGGCGCGCCCGGACTTGACCGTGCAGGGAGGCGGAAGGGCAAGAGCGAAGCGCCGTGGGCCCTAACAGCCTGCGGCCTTGGGCGCCGCGTGGCGGTTGATTGGACATGGGCGGCACTGTTCCCCCACGCCCCCTTATTTTGCACCATGCTAGGCGGACTCGTAGTCGTACACAGCCGCCCCCCTTTCTGTTGCTCGAGCGCCCTCTGTCCTTCCTCCGCTCGAACTCCAGCTTCTGTTTTCAACCCAATCTCGAACCTCCCCCCCTTCCCATCGCCATGGCTCCGACGAAGAAGGGAAGAGGGAAGAAACCCATGCCTCCGCCTTGCCCGCCGCCGTTGGCGGCCCCCACCGAGGGCTTGGGCAAGGTCAGCTCGGCTCTGGCCACTATCTTCAACGAATGCGGGAGGACGACAGCCTGGCCCGCGTCCCACTTCTCCATCGACAGGATAGTCACCGAGGTCCCGTATTTTGCCGAAGCCCTGTGGGCGGGCCTGGTTCCTCCCTTTTCTGCTTTCTTCAATGCCGTGCTTTCCCACTACCAGATCCACATGACGCATCTGGGTCCTGAATCCATCACCCTCCTTTCGGTCTTCGCCTTTGTTTGGGAGGCTATGATGGGCATCCTTCCTTCGGTTGCCTTGCTGCGCCACTTCTTCTCTCTGTGCCTTGTCAACCCTACCCAACACTGGGCGTGCGTGAGCTTCGTTGCCGCGTCTGAGACAACAGCCTCAGGGATTGACTTCAGGCTCCCTCTGCCCGCGGCTGGGTTCCGCGAGCGGTGGCTGTATGTGGATGCAGGGGTGCCCAGCCCCCTGCTATCGGAGCCAACTTCACCTGCTGTCCCCAATTCGGGTTGGGGCCAGGAGACGCTTGAGAGCCCCCGCTCGTCTTCGTCTGGCACCGCTTCGCGTTCTTGAGGTCGCTTGGCGTGACAGCGCCCAAGGTGGTGAAGGAGTTCCTACTACGCTGCGTTGCTCCTCTCCAACGCCACTCCCATCGGATGTGGGCCTTCAGCGGGCGCGATGATCGTATGAGGCTCCAGGAAGAGGACCTGACGCCTGAAGTGCTGAGGACAACGCTCTTGACCCTGACAGGGGACCCCAACCCTGGCAGCATCCAGCAAGGAGGGGCCATGCTGTACCTCTGCCAGAGCAGGGGCGATTTTGTGAATCAGATGCCTATCTTTGATGAGTGGGGGCCGCGCCCCGCCGGCCTCCAGGGGCCTCGCGATAACCCAGTGATGGTGACTGCCCTTCCAGCCGGCCAAGGCGACTCTTCCTCAAGTGGCGGAGCAGGGAGGTATGAGGCGCCAGAGACCGAGGGGGCTCCCGGTGGGGTGATAGCACCGGGCGATGCTCATGAGGGAGCAGCTCTTGGGGCCCGTGCGGCTGAGGCTGAGGGTGGCAAGCAGCTGCCCTCAGCGCCTGCGACTGAGGCCCCTGAGGCTCCAGCCGCTTCTCTTGGCGAGGCGATTGGCAGCGCGCAACAGGTAGGCGCCCCTGATACGGATCGCCTTGACGCTCCGTCTTCATCGCAGGTTGATCCCTGCGCTCAACTCTTGGGCCGCTTCCGCGTGGACTTTGAGGCCCTCCGGAAGAGAAGGGAGGCCCTGGGCGACGATTACCCTTGTCGCCTACTGAAGCGTAGGAAGTACTTCGCCACTGATGAGTAAGCCTTCTCCTTTCCCGGCTCCCGATCCTTTTGTTGCTTTTACTGATCTTTGCTCCGCAGGCCCCTTCCCGCCGAGCTCGCGGAGACGACTGAGGTGCCGTCCCCCTTGGCTTCGACCCCTCCACCGTCCTCAAGCGCTCTGAGCAGCAGAGCCCTTGTGGTGAGGGCGATCGGAGAGGCGAACCATCCCGAGGCGCTTCGTGGCCCTGCGCACCTCGCGATCCTCCTTCGCGGGCCTTCTCGTGGCATAGCCAGCCTGCCGTGAGCTTCTCGCCTGGTCGTGGACTGTGATTGGCTAAGGCGCTCCTTGCGCTCTTCATCTGGGGACGGTCTGGCTCCAGGCCGGGCTTCTGGCATGGCGTGCCCGGCCGTCGCGAGGGTGCCAGCCCCCAGCCCCCTGCCCGGAGGGGGAGTGATGATTCGTGGCCCCCGGCGCTTGCTTGGGGCAGATGATGGTGTGGAAGACGTGCTCGAGCATGCCCGGGAGCGTCGTGCTCTCCCCCAAGGATTCCTCCGAAGGGCGGCTGACGCGGTGAGCTTGCTTGGTGAGGAGCTTGCTGATGAAGACGCGCGCCTTGAGGCCGAGGGCCTGCGCCTGGCTGCAGAGAGGTGCGAGCTGGAGGGCGCCATCGCCCTTGCGCGCCGTCAGCGCGATCTTCACGACGCAGAGGCCAAGGCGTCGCTGGTGGCCTCTCGGGAGGCCCGATCTTGGGCCGCTGAGGAGGCCCGAGAAGCTAACCGGTGGTGAAAGGCGGCGGAGGAGCGGGCTCGGGAGCTCCTGGCCTGGTGCCACTCACTGGAGGAGCAGGTGGAGCTGCGCGAGGCAGCCCTCGCGTTGATGAAGGTGGCCTCTGGCGACTCAACAGAGCTCCAAATGCATGAGGAGGCGCTGACGCTGGAAGCCGCCGAACGTACCCGCGAGTACGAGCGTCTGGAGACGAGGGAGCGCTTGGTGACGCAGGCGGAGGATGATGTCGCTGCACAGGAAGCCCGATCCTGGAGGAGGTCGTACGTCGGGTGGCGATGGCGCGTTTGAACCTCGAGCATGAGTTGGAGGAGAAGCTGGGGTTGATCCGGGCTGAGGCTGAAGGCAGGACTGCTGCCTTGAGGGCCAAGCTGGAGGAAGTGACGCGGCAGGCCGATGCTTTCCAGGCCGACCTTGAGGTGGCGCAAGGTGAGTTAACCACCTCCTAGGCCAAGGTGCTCCTTCTTCGCCAGTGGGTGGTGGAGGCTGAGGCCGTCGCGCGCCAGAATGCGGACGAGATATGTCAGCGGCGGATCGTGGAGCATGAGCACGGCCCCATGCTCACCATGCTCCGGGAGAGAGCCAACACAGCCTTGGGCAACATCTGCGAGGCGGCTGTTGGCGAGCCGCATGTAGTCAACTACACCGGCAACCTTCAGTTCTTCACCGACGTGGTGACGCAGCTGGAGGCGCGGTCCGTCAGGGCTGACAGGTTGGTTGAGGAGAGGAGCCGCGCCCTGCTCGGGCATGCCTTTTCTCGTGTCTTCAGCCATCTCCGGAACATGGATCCCCACTTCGATTTCGACGCCGCCATCGCCGCAGTCCCCCAGACCGTCTGAGACGACCTAGCGCACTGGGTGGAAGACAATGTGGATGCTCTTGTCAGGGCCTTCACTTCAGACAACGACGGCGTGATTGGCTGCCGACGAGGGCGGTGTGGTGAATGGCCCTGACACCGCTGGCGGCGACGCAGACAGCGATGGCGAGTTCAGCGACGCCAGCAACGGTTCGGGTGGTGCTCCGGAGGACGCATTGGGGGATTTATCCGACTGATTGTGCGTCATTCCTGCTTCCTTACCCTGCATGAATAGAACTCAGGTTTTGGCCTGATGGCTGTGAGAGCATTTTGGGAGGGGGAGCCCCTCACGTAAAACATGTGTTCATCGTATTAGTAGACGCTACATTGCCCATGCGCCCGCGCCAAGTGGTTGGCTTAAGCGACGCGCTGGTCGGCTAGTTTACCTTTGTCCCGTGCGGGCCCTGAGGTAGCCTGTGGGAGGCTGTGGTGTCCCGAGTGTTCCCTGATCGAATCTGTAGGATCTGCAGTAAAAAACCCTCCTGAGAGGACGCGGCGGCGGCAGTCCGGGCTGCGCGCAAGCTAGGCCTGACCCGGCTCGCGAGGGGCTCACGAGGGGAGGCAGCTGAGGCGAAGTGGTAACCAAAACGCGAGAAATTGCTCAAAAGAGACTAAGCACCCCTTCCCCGAACACACGCAAATCTCAAATTCAAATCCAACTTGAATCCAGCGGGGGAAAGTGACAACCAAAGGGAAAAGCAACGAAAGCAGACAAAAGGCCGCGTCCGGCACCTAATCTAGTCTTGGACGTCTTCTCACCAGCGCGGAGCTAAGTGCTTCCACTGGGCGTGGGAGGGAGCCCCAGGGCCTGAGGCCGGCACCCCTGAGACTCTGGGGCGTGTACAGCCCCACTCATTATTATGTGAGAGTGTCACGGGGCGGCGAGCTTCACAGGCACTGGGCCTTCTTTATAGGTACCGGCCTTGCTTCATATTGCCAGATGAGGGCCCCGCCTTGCGCCACACTCTAGTGCCATCAACGACGACCAGAAACCAGGACGCCGCAGATGGAGTAGAGCGGTCGCCAGCGGTTCCCCCGACCACCACGGGTCCTCTGCCAGGGGGATGCCCTGAGGCACCTCCCCAGCAGAGGGCCTACCTCCTGAGAACACCTTGCTCCGAACGCCGCGGTGGTTATGTTGGATCTCGGCCCCTCTCCTGCAGCCCCCTGCGCCCTCCTTCCGAGGGGTAGGAGACTGTAGGAGCGGGGCAGCTGCTCGCTGTGGCGACCTGCACCTCCTGCGATCCATGATTAGCGTATGCCTGCTCCTGAGGAATTAGCGGTACCCGATAATCGTTTCCTCCAGCGTGGCCAGTGGGACCGTCCCGGGACTCCTGGAAGGGCTCAGCTTCTGGCGCCTCGTCCCCCCAGCTTGGGCTGAGGAGCGAGCCTTGTTCGCCCTCGTGAGGGTGTTCTTGGTCCATCATGAGGGGCACGTATTCTTCTAGCGCCGTCATCCCGAAGGCCATGCCATAGTGCTCCGTGTGCCACGCAGCTCTGCTTGACGCGCCCACCCTGGGGTGGTAGCGCGGCTGTCCACTGGGGCCGTGGGTCGCGTCGAGTCCTTCTTCTTCGCGGACCGGGAGCGGGGGCGGCGCCGCCGCCGGTCCGGTGCCGACAGCTTCGCTTGCGTTGGAGTAGCCTTGGAGCCCGCGGGCGCGCGTGGAGCCCCCGCGCGGGCCGCCCTGGGCTTGAGATGAGAGCTGGGTGCAGACGGGGTGAGCCCCCGAGGCGGCGAAGCCCAGGAGCTCTGCCACCCGCTCCAGCAGCACGTCGCGGCCGCCCTCCTGCAGCCTGCACTGTAGCAGCTCTCGGGCCACCGTGAGCGCGGCCCTCGAGTTCGCCTGCTCCCGGCGGGTGTACGGTGTCGTGGTCGCGGTGTGATTGGAGGCCCTTGCTGCCGACCACGCCTGCCGCGGTGTGAGAGCTGTCGAAGCCTGTCCGTGTCGCCCGTGGCCCGTAGCGCCCTGCGGACCGCGAGCTGCCTGGGGCACGGGGTCGCCCAAGGCGAGCGGCTATGCGCGGGCGGGCCACGCCGCCCATGGATCTGGGTTGCCCGCCTGGTCGCCGGACATGGTGATGACGACGCGACGAGGCACGAAGCGGTAGAAGGTGGATTCCGGTGCACCCCTACCTGGCACGCCAAATGTCAGATTTCGGGTTCCGGCAGACCCTTGAGGTTCGAATACTAGGGCGCGCATGGAGATTTCGCCTTCTACCTACCTGCACCCCTCCGCCTCGCTAAAATCTAGGCTAAGGAACGAACAACACAAGAAACACAGGGTTTATACTGGTTCGGGTCACCGTTGTGGTGTAATACCCTACTCCAGTGTGTGGTGTGGTGGATTGCCTCTTGGGCTGATGATGATGAGCAATTACAAGGAAGAACAGCCTCGCGAGGGTCTGTTCTTGGCTAGGGGGATGAACTGCTAGGAGGAGTTCAGTCACCCTTCTCTCTCTCTCTTCTCGATTCTCTCTCTGATTTCGATCCCCAACCGATCAATCTTGAACCCCCTACCCTGTGGGTGGCTGCTCCTATTTATAGGCAAAGGCCCTGGGCCTCTTCCCAAATATTGAGCGGGAAGGGCGCCAACAATTGGCCATTTTGAAGGGGAACATCTGGTACACTTATCCTGACTAAAGTTGGTCCTCGCCTGCCAAAGACTCTGGTGGTGACGCTAGCTTGGGCTCCACAATGACTTCCTCCCTACCGTTGGACTGGTCTTGGTCTCGTTGCACCGAAACGGGTGCCTTTGCTTGATGCTCCCGCCTGCGCTTGCTCCCTTTGCACCAAAGAGGAAAGGAGGACACTGCGCGGCTGGCGCTCGCCTGGCGCCTTTGGTCGTCATGGCTTGCATCACGGGCACCTCGTGAGGTACCCCGCCTTGATCTCTCCGCCTCCTCGCGAGCCAGCCTAACGAGGCCATGCCTGAGGAAGCTCCGTGTCGTCCGCCCTGCAAGGCTTGGACCCTCGCGAGGGTCTTGGGTCTGTGTTGATGAAGATGGGCCATGCTGGGCCCCCCTTTGTGCCACTCCGCAGGCCACAGGCAGGCAAGTCTGGGGACCCCTGTTCCCAGAACGCCGACAGTTTGCCCCTGACTGCTAGGACCCACCCGACGGGCCACCGTATTTCGTGAAAAAAAGTTCCCCCTGCTGTCAGCTCACACCCACCGGAAGTGCCTCCTTATTACGCACAAAAAATGAATACCCCCTGTTAGGTGGGACCCACCTTAGTGGCAGGCTGACTTGTGGGCCTACTAAGTTGATGGGGACGGAGGGCTTTGTCAACTTAGTCAATATGCACGATTCTAGCTCCAATGACTGTACGATGTCAACCAACAGTCGTAGTGCTTCTTCAACCTCTGGTCTTCTTGCTCTAGCGGCCCAAACCAGCGCCGGTCGTGCCTCGTGCTCCTGCCTCCCGTGGCCGGCTGCGATGCGGAGGAGGCCTCCCCACCCCCTACTACACCCACCACTGGCCAGGCCATCCCTCTACTCACCCACACCCCTGTTATTCTGCGGCAACGGCAGCCTCACACCGCAGCGAACCAGTGAACCCTCGTACTCCGCTACGCGTGGGCATCCACTGCCGCGTCTTCCCTGGCTCCACGTCGTCCCCTTCCTAGGCCGCGCCGTCGTCCACCGCCCTGGTGCTCTCGGCGCGGCGTGGTCAACGTGGTCATGGAACGGCTTCCATCGGACGTGGACTGTACGTGGAGAGGCTGACAGATGGGTCCACGGCTGCAGTAAGGAAGTGCCTCCTTGTTACATGCAAAATAATTATTCCTCCACCTAACAGCGGGGACCCACCGGATGGGCCACCAGTATTTTGCGAAAAAAATATTTTCCCCCTGACTGCTGGGACCCACCGGACGGGCCACCGTATTTCGTGAAAAAAACGTCCCCCCGCTGTCAGCTCGGACCCACCGGAAGTGCCTCCTTATTATGCACGAAAGGATGAATACTCCCCCGGCTAGCTGGGACCCACCTTGCTGGGAGGCTGACTTGTGGGCCTACTAAGTTGACGGGGACGAAGGGCTTTGTCAACTTAGTCAATATGAACGATTCTAGCTCCAGTGACTGTACGATGTCCATCCAACGGCCGTAGTGCTTCTCCAATCTCTGGTCTTCTTGCTCCGGCCGCCCGAAGCAGCGCCGGTCGTGCCGCATGCTCCTGCCTCCCGTCGCCGGCTGTGCTTCCGTAGAGGACTCATCGCCCCCTACTGTTCCCACTGCTGGCCAGGCCCTGCGGCGATGGCAGCCTCACACCGCAGCCGAACCAGTGAACCCTCGTAGTCGTCTTCGCGCGAGCTTCCACTGCCGCGTCGTCCCCTTCCTAGGCCTCGCCATCGTCCACCGCCGTGGTGCTCTCCGCGCGGTGTGGTCAACGTGGTCAAGGAACGACTTCCATCGAAAGAGTACTGTACGTGGAGAGGCTGACAGCTGGGTCCACGGCCACAGCCCAGTTTTTTTTGTGATTTGCCAAGTAAGTCGCTTTGTCAGGCCTGTTGGGCTGCAAATCTTTCAAGACGAGGAGAGCTTTCATTCGGCTGGCCGAGAAAATGGCCCATCGGTAATGAGAAATGGGTTGTACATTTTTAAAACACATCAAACCAGCAATTAGTTTCAAATATCTTTTTTTTCATTTCAAGATTTTAAATTACATTAATTTTTATGCGTGGAGAATTTGTTGGATTTTATATTGATATACATTTATTTTTAAAATCAGTTTGAATGTGAGTCGAAATTTTGGGATGAAAAACAGTTCGGACCGCACCGAAATATGCAAAATTTCGTATAATTTTTTAACCGTTGCCACAATATGGGTTGTAATGCAAACAAAAAGAATATGGGCTCCAAAAAAAAACCTTAAGAATTAGCAAATGGGCTGTAAATTATTAGAAATAATGGCAGATGGGCTGTATGCTGTTTTCCACAGATTTGAGGCTTTCCTAAAAAAAGGTTGACGCATAAGCACTGACTGTTGGATGTCCATCCAACGGCCGTCGTGCTTCTTCAATCTCTGCTCTTCCTGCTCCAGCCGCTCAAACAAACGCCGGCGGAACTGCCTGCTCCCTCCTCCTCGCGGCCGGCTGTGCTGCCGCGCAGGCCTCACCGCCCGACCATACTCCCATCGCAGGCCTAGCCATCCCTCTACTCACCCACACCTGCTGTTATTCTCCGCCGACGGCACACAAACCACTAAACCTCGTACAGTCATACTCGCCTCCGCGTGGGAAACAACTGTTGATTCTTCCCTGCCTCCGTGTCGTCCCCTTCCTAGGCCTCGCTGTCGTCCACTGCCCTGGTGCTCTCGGCGCGGCGTGGTCAGCGTGGTCAAGGAACGACTTCCATCGGACGTGGACTGTACATGGAGAGGCTGACAGTTGTGTCCAAGACCGCAACAAGGAAGTGCCTCCTTATTATGCGGAAAATAATGATTCCTCCACCTGACAGCTGGGACCCACCGGACGGGCCACTGTATTCGCAAAAAAACGTTTCCCGCTGACTGCTGGGACCCACCAGCTACATCTTCGCACGCAAGGAAGTGCGTCCGGGCAAAAAAAATGATTCGCCCCCTGACTGCTGGGACCCACCAGCTACATCTTCGCAGGCAAGGAAGTGCCTGACAGTCGGGACCCACCTGGTCAAAGTGTACGTAGCATTGTCATTCTGATCGCAAACGTGTACGTACATACTGGTCGGTGTAGAGGCGCGCATGTGTCGTAGTAGAGGCGCTCACGTGTCGTAGTAGAGGCGCGCACGTAGCATGTACACGTACGTACAGCAGCCAGGTTGCAAGAAAGAAAATACGGCCACGTATGTGTACATATGGGCGGGGTCTCGAACGCCTACTCGCGCATACGTACGGCGAGGGCTCGTGTACATGGCTGGGTCGGAACAGAGAAACAGCGCCATCGTCGTGTTCATGGGGAGGCAACGGAATGCGTCGTGTTCATGGGGAGCCAACGGAATGCGTCGTGTTCATGGGGAGGCAACGGAATGCGTCGTGTTCATCGGGAGGCAACGGAACGTGTGGGGGCCAACCGGTTGGGTCGGAACGGAATGCGTGGTCATCTTCATGGGAGGGCTTGGACGGAACTTGCGATGGAAACTAGGCCTGGCGTACCGCACAACGGAGGAAACGGACCTCCTACGTTCGGAACAGGGTCCTGTTGATCGGAAGGGGTCTGGCGTACCGCAAAACGGAGGAAACGGACCTCCTACGGTTGAAACGGGGGTCCTGTTCATCGGGAGGGGTGTGGCGTACCGCAAAACGGAGGAAATAGACTTGTGTTGAGTGCTACGGTCGAAACGGGGGTCCTGTTCATCGGGAGGGGTGTGGCGTACCATAAAACAGGACTCCACGGGATATTGTTCATCTACACCGTCGACCCCCTCCAGCCTCCACAAGCTACTGTTCATCCACCGTCGACCTCATCCAGCCTCCACTTGCGACTGTTCATCCACGGGCTCCTGTTCATCCAGCCTCCACCGCGTGCTACTCCACCGGCTACTGTTCAACCAGCCCTCTCCACGGGCTCTTGTTCAACCACCCCTCTACGGGCTACTGTTCATCCTGCCCTCCACTGTCTACTGTTCATCCAGCCCTCCACGGGGTGGTCTTGTTCATCCAGCCCTCCACGGGGTCCTGTTCATCCAGCCCCAACCAGCTCAATCGATCGGGGTCCTGTTCATCCAGAGGCAACACCACGGGGTCCTGTTCATCCACCCCCACCGGGAACTGTTCATCCAACCCCCCCCCCCCCCCCCCCCCCCCCCCCCCCCCCCGCAACGCTCACTGTTCATCCAGAGGCAGCATCAATCGGCTTCAGTTAGCAGTACTAGCGAAGGAATCGCTCGATCGGGTTCAGTTAACAGCCATCGATCGATCGCTCGGGTTCAGTAACGCGTAGCCTGCAGTGCAATCGCTCGGGTTCAGTTAGAACCCAACGCCTCGCTCGGGTTCAGTTAGAGCGAACGCCTCGCACACACGCGCATACGTGTACGAGAGAAACGTGCATCGCTCGGCCCCCGACCTCCCACCGTAACCGGGAACTCCCCGAAATTTTCCTCTCCCTCGCTTCTACCATGGTTTTTTCCATCATGGACGGCCCAAAGAATTTCATGCAGCTGCGTCTCCGGCCTGCCCAGGACGAAAAGCCCATTTTCTGTCATGATTTTTTGTCATAGAAGTAGGAGCCCACCACATCTATGATGATACCGGGTTTTGTCACAATTATCGTCATAGAAGTGTCATATGTATGACTGCAAAAAATTCCGTTCGGCCCAAAATGTCACGGATGTGTCTTTTTTTGTAGTGCAAGGAGATTGCCTACTCTGTGAAGATCTACCCTAGTGAGGCAAGTCCTTCCTGGCCGATGGCCATGGTGGGATAGACAAGGTTGCTTCTTTGTGGACCCTTTGTGGGTGGAGCCCTCCGTGGACTCGCGCAACCGTTACCCTTCATGGGTTGAAGTCTCCTTCAACGTGGATGTACGATAGCATCACCTATCGGAACCACGCCAAAAATCTCCGTGTCTACATTGCGTTTGCTCCCTCCAAACTCCTCCATTTACATTCATATGCAATTGTTTTACATTCCGCTGCTATACTCTTAGAATTGCATGTGTAGGTTGATTACTTGTTTGTGGTAAGTTGCTAAAATCTGCCAAGACTTAAAATTCGGAAAAGGCAAGATTTTTATTTGGTCAAGTAGTCTAATCACCCCCTCCCTCTAGACATACTTTCGATCCTACACATGGAATAGAAGGAGGAGTTGGCGAAGCTCCGCATCGACAACCCGGCTGCTGTCAAGGTACGTAATGCGGCCGTGGAACAGATGATGAAGGATCGCGTCGAGAAATCCCGCGTCATGGACAGAATGAAGAAGATTGTGAAGGATACGCGCAAGGAGATGAAGGTCGTGGAGGCGATGAAGAAGCAGTTACGACTCCGTAGCGAATTAGATCATTTGGGGTGATAATCTTCCTTCTTCTTTTGCTCATGTGTTTCTTCTTTTGCTTCGGGTGTTTCGTCGCACGTGTCACGTTCTCTGCGAGGCATGAATAGAACAATGCTAACAATGAGATGACTAGCAAATTAGATCATTTTTATCGCCATATGGCACTGGGCTGCCGAGTTTCGTGCTCCTCCGTCGTACTAGTACTACTCCAGTGGAAAACTTGAGTATACCGCACGGTTCTTTGCTCCTCCTCAGGTTGTCGGCACATTTATACGAGCAGTCAAATCACAAGGCCCCGCCTTCCAGCAGTAATGAGCCATCAAATCACAAAGGCCCTTGCCTCTCGTGAAAAGGACCAAGCTAGATTGCCCCGCCCTCTAGCCTTTTAAAAAATGTATACATTTGTATAGTAGTAGTATCGATGGATTGCGCCATGGAGCCAAACTAACAAGATGAAACTAAAGAAAAAAGGTCGTACATATAGACAGCGCTCGTCGCCAAATTATGGATATACTATATGACACTACCCACTATGAAGGTACTAGTAACTAGTCTATGTTACTCTCCACTATGACCAGCCAAAGTCGAGGCGCGGATACCAATGAGGGTCTGGTTGTTTCTATACTTGGACAACTCACCCAACTGCATGTGCACCAGGCAGATGAAGCTCGTGTCGTGTTGGTGCCGTGTGCAGCTTGCACATTAACCAAAAGCTCGCGCCTCCATCTTAGCCTCCAAATTTTAAACTTCTCAATATCAAGGCCAAGGAGCAACGTGAAACCTATGATAGAGCCAATCGGATGGTTGAGAACACTACAATTCGTAGCAACAGATGCGTGTGTGAGAGAGGACGAGTGCATGCGTGCACCTCTTCTCAGAGTACAAGTGTATGTGGGTGGCATTGAACTAGGGAGCAGTGATGGTGCATGCGAGAAGTCCCGAGAGATAGGTGTAATGCGTCTGAAAAAAAGACTAGTCTATAGCTCGCCACGAGGCTATTCCTGTTGAACGCCAAGCGTAGGATATGTATCTAACGGTGCCAGTTTTTGCACGTACACGGCAGTAGAAAAAGAACTAGTACCATGGCATATGCTACACCATGGCCGAGAAAATGTGCCGACGTTACGCCATCCGGGAATAGTGCCACACATCGAAACTAGAACCGTCAATAAATTTTGAGCGCGCCTCATCACATTCCAAATTACTACTACTACCACGCTATATTTAATTGCAAACCTGTTCACACCGATCACAACCTAAACGGTTTCTGACTTAGGAGCGTATTAGTAGTACTCGGTTATAAATACTACTATGCTAAGATGACTGCACATTTATCCTCAACTCCTCATCCACAAAAAACAATCAAGTCAATCAAGCCATAGCCAGCGTGAGTTCTGGGTCGAGAGATTTCCACCAGGGAGAGGTGAGCATGGAAGAGAAAGTACGAGAGATGTCCCGCCTCGCCACGAAAGCAGCCGACATGTTCAGCCGCGCAGCAGTAGCAGCACAGAGGTCCCGCCGCGCTACCGAAGCAGCACGGAGGTCCTGCCATGCGGTCGATGTAGCAGACTGGTCCAGCCACGCTGCGGAAGCAGCAGAGATGTCCCACCGCGCCGCCGAAGCAGCACGCAGGTCCCTCTACGCTGCGGCAGCCTGGGAAAATTTCTCGCGGGCAGGCAAGGACTCTTATAGGCGCACGCATGCGATGGTCCATAGCCAGATGGATCAGATCTCCGGCTGGGCGAGGTTGCAGGACGAGGCTACCGGCATCATCCGACAACTAGGGGAGGGCAATGCGAAGCTCCAAGGCGAGCGCGACCTGCTGAGGGCGAAGATCACCGTAAGGGCGAAGCAGGAGGAGGAGACCGCTGCCTTGTTGTAGAGGACGGGCGTCATCATCAACAAACTTATGGACGAGAATGACATGCTCCGCATCGAGCGCAACAGGCTAGTGGAGGAATCCATGGATGCTGCCAAGCAGCGTATTAAGGACATGAAACTATTGAAAGAGATCATCGCCCTCCGCGAGAACTAGTCTCCGCGACCTGCAACGCATAAAGAAAGTAGAGATCAGTGAGCCAGATTGTTGTATGCGTCTTCCTTCTTCTTTTGCCCTTGTGTATTTCAGGCGTAGCCGCATGTGGATTTTTTAGTTATCTTCCTAATTATGTAAGGCAATTATTATCCACTCTCGCCGTCCTTATATATATTCATCAGTCTTGCTATAAGTCGCAGTAGATGCTATATAGGTCCGTCGGATCTTACATCAAGATCCGTGCAAAATTTTCTTTTTAGATTTTGTTTTTTCTCTCTTAAATCTCAGTTCAGTGAGACATTGCCACGCCATTAAACAGAGGCTCGGGTGCCATTAATGGAGACCTTGGGAGAGAGGTGGACGGCAGATGGAGGTCAAAGGGCTCACACACCTCCCGTACTCAAATAGCTACCCTGCACGGTGCCTCCTAGCTAATAAAAAAGGGGACGCGTGGCGGCATGTAAATGGTAAATAGAATGCCCACGGTTTCAATAATACTTGTGTTTCCGATTGTAACGTGACAACACTTGTTCCAAAATGACTTTGTTGATTGTTAATGGGCGCACCTTCGCAAATCAGACAGCAAAATTACCACAGCATGTTGGTGCCATGTCATGACACCAAGCCAAGTTTCATGATTTTCATGCGTGTTTTGGATTTACAGGAATTAAAAAACCAAGTTTCTCAATGTTTCCAGCCGAGCCATGAAGCCCAGATGTTTGAATTTCATTCCCATTTCTGGCATGGGACCTAGAAATTTACCCGAGGACACACATCTGATTTTTCAACCAGCTTTGGTGCACTGGAGGATGTGCTTGTATTTAAAATTTGAATTATGCACATAAAGGTGTCGCGTTCCCTCTCAGAACCACAAGCCTTCTTGAGAGAAGCTCCAGTTTGCAAGAAACTTGTACCAAAACTTGTTCCTATTCTGCCAATCTTTTTACCACAGCATGGTAGTACCATGACATGACACCATGCCAAGTTTCATGATTTTCAGGCGTGTTTTGGATTTACAAGAATTTTAAAACAAAGCTTCTCAATGTTCTCGGCCGAACCACGATGCCCAGATGTTTGAATTTCATTCCCATTTCTTGCATGGGACCTAGAAATTCACCCGAGGACACACATGTGATTTTTCAACCAACTTTGGTGCACGGGAGCATGTGCTTGTAGTTCAAATTTGAAGTATGCACATTAAATGACCAGAAACTCAATTAATGTATAAAAAGGCGAAACAAACCCAGAATAATAACAAAATTTAACAGGGCACTCATATAGTTCTATGTTGCCTCTGTAAAGAAAATCTAGGGGGGGAGGCAGTGTATATTGTTTCGCATACAAAGGTATAAAGAAATTAGCATACCTATTTAATTCTTGGGTTCTTATTATTTATGCCACTAGTTGTGTATCACTACTCAGTTTTGCCATTAGAAGTTACAACTACTCAAAAAATGCCATCGATCCGTAAGATGCCTGCTCAAAAATGCAATTACATATCTAAAAAATACCATCGTTAAGTTAGATGGTTGCTTAGAAATGCCATTAGACATTGTTATTTTCACATCAAACCCGTTGATCATGTTACATGACAAACATAAGCTGATTCTCACAATGATAAGTTAATGGTATCCAGCACAACACACCCCTCAAATAAAAGTAAGCACCCTGGAATTCTTTGACAGAACTAAGCACCCTGAAATTCTTTGACAACTAAACTGCTGGCTATATGATGTTGGCCATATATATTGTACGTATATAATGTGAAGAAACGGGTGGTAGTACTATACCAACTAAAAGATGAAATGTACGAAATATAACGAGAAGAAACATAACATAGTTCTGCTGGGGGCTCAGCATAACACACCCCTCAAATAAAACTAAGCACACCAGAAATTAAACTAAGAAACTAATCCAGTAGACACTACATTAGAACCACCATGAGCAACGACGCTGCCACCTTACTCGCAGTCCTCGTCCACGTCCTCGACTTCGTCCTTGTCCCTCTTCCTCTTGCGCGATACTTCTTTGCTTGAACCGCACACTTGGCTCTTGCTCTTCATCCAACCCTTGTAGATATTGAAACAAAGGTAGCCATCCATTGCAGCGTAGTGAATGTTGTCTATGTCTAGTACAGTCCATTGCCATGCACGATTAAACGTGTGTGGAGGTTTCTTCAGTTCACCGTACGAAGGATGAACCATGCCTCCTGCCAGGGTCAACATTGAAGGCTGATCAAGGGAGGGCACCAGCCCTTCCTTCTGGAGGTCGAGGGGGTCGCCTACAACGAGGCCTATCCAAGCCAGGATTTCCTTGTCGTTCCTAAAGTCTACAGTAACAAATTTGACTTAGCCGCCCTTGAGGAACTTCTTAAATTCCTCGCACTCAACATTAGCATGGCATATGTGGTAGACCAAGCATAAGTCAGGCACGAAAACCTGGATCACGGCAGGCTTCTTCTTCTCTGCCTTCTTTAGATTCTTCTCGCTTCCCAGGACTATGGTGTACTCAACATCTAGCCCAGCGACCCACTCATCATTTGAGTTTTCAAACATGTGTTTGAAGCGAGCAAGGCATTCTTTCACCTTTGCGGAAGAATGGGTGTAGATGACGTAGAACTCATCGCCTATGATGGTTCTAACCTTGTACTCACTAGGAGCGGTTTATCGATTGAAAAAATATCGAGTGGGGGGCGCATGCGAATGGCAGGGTAGTGGCTTGCCTGGTGGATAAATGGATTCATGCACAGTGCTATGGGGGCCCAATTATATGTCATGTCTACTCAATGCCCAATTAAACGGCTTTCGATGTCATGTCAAGCGTCGGGAAAATTACAGGTGATATGAAGCTTTCCATTCTCCCATGATACGGGCTTCCGAGAGCCCTTGCATATGAGATCGAACGGTTGCATGGTGTGATTCTAGACCTATGGGTGAATACCCTATCTTGGAGGGTTATTCTACAAATTTTCAGCAACTTAGCATGCGACCATTCGATCTCAGATCCAATGGCTGCCAGCAGCCCGTATCATGGTCGCACCTACCACGACCGTCACCTCGCTCGCGCAGTCACGCCATTGGAGATTTAACACGGTGCGTTCGGCTATCTGATGTTGGCATGTCATACATAGTCATCACTTAGTCACTCATACAACAAGGTTAGCTATAAGCTTAACTATAAGGTTGGCTATAAGAGTATTTTATGTTTGCTTCTCTATATCTCTTTCTTCGTAGTATTTATCGCATTTGCCAAGGAGTGACCTCTTCCAATGAAATGGTGCTTAGATGAGGTGCTATGGGCATTAAATGGCTTAGCAACTCAAGTCCCCAATGCATAGCTGCTTAGTTTTTTGTTGCTAAGTTTGCTTCATCTAGGTACACGCGCTTATCATCGTTTCTTCCTAGGGTCACCAAACTAGTCTCTCTCTTCTTAATTAACTTGCCACATCAGACTTTATGCCTATGTGGCAGGTTTAGCACCTGTAGGATCAAGTACAATCGTGGGCTATAAGCCCGCTTTACATGGCATTTTTGCATATGTGGGGGAAAGAGGCAAGGAAAAAGTGGAGGAGTGGGATCTCAAGCAAGAGCCAGCCTCTACATGATGGAGCATCGGGAGAGGCACCTATACGGGAGACTCATGCCGGTCGTAGCGCCAGAGTTAAAATGATAATGGAAAGTCAAATCATCGGGCCCCACCTGTCCAGCAGTAACTCACTGTCAAATCACACAACCCTACGTTTGCAACAGCCTACTCCCTCATCTTCTCGCGTCTCTGTCGAACCGACTAGGCGGAACTGCCCCGCCTACCACGCGGGAAAAGCCCCGCCCTCGACTTTTAAATAGTACAGTATACTAATTTTGTATCCATGGATTGCGCGATGGAGCAAAGACTCAAGAAAACGGCGGTACACATGTACGGAGTATACAACACGCCCGTCGCGTTCGCGTCGCACCCCAGATGGTCGGTCGGTCTGGCACACCGCTCTCCGAATGGAACGCGCGTCATATTGCATTTGCACACACATGTGGGTTTGCAATTGAGAACCGGCCATAGGCACACTCCCCGGCCCCGCAAGTCAGGTGAGTTAATAGAAGAGAGGGATGAGTGATAGTACTACTAGAGAAGTGTTGTAGGAGTATATACGTTGGTACCTGGACGATCCCTGCAAGACACGGAAGATCAGTTCGTCCATGCATTTGACCAAACTCTAGCAGACACGCCTGGATTGGCTACCGTCTACATATCGTGTAGGCTGTGTTGTACAGGGCTGTAGTTCTGGTGAGCAATATTAAAAAAGGTTTCTTGTCATCTTGCAAAATTAGGTGTCATGTGCTTCGGATCACTGCGAGGGGTAAACAGCGAGAACTGAGTTCGGCTAGTCATTGGGGGCACATGCACGAAGACTACTCGGCGGCCATCTAGGTTAAGCCGGCTATGTTAATTAGGACATCTATCGACGGACCCCTTTTCTACGAGTTTATCTTTAATTTGAGCTTTGATCCTTGTCTAGTTTGTCCGTCGGGATTCATCTTGTCTCCTTTGGGCAATGAGGTTATGATTTCTTGTCATGTGGCATTTTTTCTTGTTATATGTTATAATCCAGTGCTTCAGATCAAAATGATGACAACTGCGCCCCCGGGGCACGTGCATGAAGACTTCTCGACAGCCATTGCCGAGGTCAAGCCGGCTCCGGCCGGTAGACAAAAGAAAACTAGTACTCCACTATATAGGCAGGAGCCTCCGCGCTTGCTTGCTAGTGTTGCTCTCTTCACACTGTCTCCTCCTCTCCAGATCTAAACACGATAGCGGTGGCCACACTCTCTCTCTCTCTACTCACCGCTGGTCACAGATCTAGCCGGATCCTCTCCGCCGGGGAAGGTGAGAAGGTGCAACATTCACGCGGTCGTCCTCAGCGACGGCTCTTACCCACTGCCGGCGCGTCCAGATCAGCGTGCCTTGCCGTTCTCTCCCAAGCATCAATGGTGAGGGAGGGCCTCCCACCCCTTCTTCCTCGCTGCCGTAGTGTGGGAAGATTCGGCCTCCCGCCACCCACCTAGCGACATCCCGGCGACCCTCAGGTATAACTTCCTTCAAAAACCGGCCTTGCTCTACTTCCCGAGCTCCTGACGTTGCTGCATTTGTATCTTTTACTATTTCTCAGGCCCCCTCGTAGATAGGATCGATCGGCTGTTCGAAAACCACCTAATTTTTTACTGTTAAGAGGTAAAACTAGTTCACGCACTCGAATCTAGTAGTACTTGGTTCAAACAAGGAAGAAAGGGCGTGGGGGTGGGGGAAGATTTGTTACCTGAATCCAGGACTTGGTCGGAAGAGGAAATAATGTGGGCGAAAAGTAGCAGAGACTGGCTATCCAACTGGTCTCTAGGTCTCATTGAGAAATAAAGGGAACGCAGTACAAACTCAATATAAACCCGATCTATTGGTTGAAAAGGGAAAGAAAGTGGGGACTGGGGATAAGTTAATAGAGTACGTCCAGCACTAGATTTGCTAGCCTCACACAGTATAAGGTGGCTATATACCCAAAAAATGGGACCAACCCAGATATCCTCTTCTGATATTTGTTGCCCCGAGCCACTCTTATGTAATGCCACTGGTAAAGTGTAGCAGTCGCACTGTTAAAAGTAAGGACACGTTAAACCAATGTTGTTTTCAATGTAATGCCTCCAGTAATATGAATCAATGGAACTTTTTTCATGTCCTGCTAAATTTCCCATTAAGATAAGTTGCTTCTTTTCGTTAGAGATGCAACTGTCCTGGCGCCTACTCTCCCGTGCCCAAATACCGACTCTGTAGCAGCTATTAATGTAATGTTGCTGGTAAAATGAAGCAATGGCACCATTAAAGTAATGTGGTATTTAACAGTTGTCATAGTTAATCCTAATGCCCACACTAATATCTAGCAATGCTGCTAGAAATTGCTACTGTCCTTGTACGATTGCCATTCAGATAAGGAACATGATTTTTCTTCATTTAGTGCATGTTTCATCACTTGTTAGTCACCCTCCTTTCCAGCTTTTTTTGTGCAAACAGATATATACATTTCACACTTGATCTTACTTGAGTTGCACAAATGATATCCAAATTATAGTTGAACATTCCAGGAGCTTCACGACCAACCTTGATGTTGCTCAATTTTATTGCAACTAATGAAGAAGAAGCTCTGTGGGTTTCGTTTTCTGATGGAAATGGAACCGGGGCTGGAGCCCTTTTCTTGAAAAAATAGAAGAAGCTGCAAGCTCATGGGACATTGCTCTATTTTAGGTGAACTGCACCAAAAGGTCCCATGAATTGAATCATCCATGTTAGTGACTGGTGTCATCCCTTCTACGATGGCGTTGACTGTAGATATGGTTCCCATCACGAGGCATGTTCCTTTTTGGTCTGACCGTATGCCAAAGATCCTGCATGTTGATCCTGCTCTTGTGCTACTATTTTGGCACTGCCATGATAAAGCAGTAATGTTATTATTTTGCACCTTAATCTAGTGGCACTATTAATTTGAGGCAATGTTTTGGCACTGCTAGTGCCACTGTTTTTTATATTGAAAGAGGGGGGTTCCCTCCGATTTTATTAAAGAAACCCAACCATAGAGAACCATTATCCGACAACATCTCAATGTAAATGGGCAGTTATGCAACTACTACTAGAACGGACTGAGTACTAGCAGGAGACAAGTTCGCCACATAAGCTAGGCAGGTAGAGGGATGCAGCACCAGCTCGACCAAATTTGGATTACAACCCAAATGCTACCACAGAAACATCAGGCAGAAGATAGGGACTGAAAGAGCCAGCTTCAGCATCCCAGTCTAAGCACCCTCGGCCTTCATCCTTGCGACGCATGGTACACCTTGTTTGCCACCTGCTCGACCCTAGTGTCACTGATAAAATGAAGTAATAATACATTTAAAATAGAGTGAGTGTCCTCTCTATCATTTCATTTCCAATGTAGATAAAGAAAGTGCTTCTCTTTGTTAATGTATGTTTCATCAACTAGTCCCATTGTTAATGTTTAAGCGTTTTTGCAAACTGGGGTGCTTAATTTTAGTTGATCTGCACAAAAATAGAGATTTGAATGTCTCAAGGCCCCTCCTTGTACTACCGCTATACACTGATGTTCATCACTAGCAGAAGGTGTATCGGGGAGACTTGGGACAATTTCCAGTATGAGGCATGGCGTACCGTATGAGGCGTCGCAGGGCCCATCTCGCCCTCACAGCATGGCATACTATGATACTATCGCAATATTTTCTTCTATTTCTTTTGCGTGTTTCATCAACTAGTGCCACTATAATGTAATCATGCTTTTTCATTATCTGTGGAAACAGGGTTATTCAGCTGCATTTTGGTGGAACTGCACAAATGTACGGATGGAACCGGCATATATGCAGAGTGCGAGGTGTGCCAAGTAAAAATTACTGACACCAACCATGCTCCATGCACGCATTGGCATCCACCACCACTAGTGGGATGTGTGGCGCTCTCTGTGGACGGATCTTTCTCGGCATCAAATCCTCTAACCAAATACTAGTAGCTTATATTGGCAGTTTTCTAGGGAGTATTCTTTTCTGAAAGAAGCACCAATCTATTTTTCATTATTTATACATAGTGCCACAACTTTGACCCAAAGGTCCAAAGATATTTAAGGGTGATTGGCGTAGTACTCGGAGAATGATTGTAAGCATGATTTTCATTATCTGTCACACTGATTGTAAGCATGAGCAGGTGGAAGATTAGGTTAGTGTGAAGCTTACCTTAAACCCTACCTCTGCCGTTGAAACGAGGCGAGCGTCGAGGGAACCGTGGAGAACGGGGGGGAAGCAACGTCGCACCATCCGGCCTCCTCTTGCGGTGGGAGAACGAATACTCTTGTGGCTCCGGCTGGCTCTGCACCCTCACGAATGGCACACCGTACTCGATCGATTCGTTATCATCTGGGTGCTCGACCTTCGACCTGTACGCCCACCACCTCCACCTAACTTACGCCTCGGGCGAATCTGTCTGCTCCATCGCCTAGAGGAGATACTCAATGAACTCGAAGGACTGCGGCGTGACTGCCACCGAGGAGTACATGTACATCGCCGCCCTCATCGTCGCCGTCTCGCTCTTTCGCATACGTTGCCACATGGCCCTCACCGTCCTGGAAATCTCCCACTCATTGTCAAACCAAGTAAGGATCTCCTTCAACCTGGCTAACTTTGCCTGGTCGCCGCTGGCGATCTGCCTGATTCGCTGCTGCATCCTCTCCATAAATGTCCTTCTGAGTGGTCCGGTGCTAGCTTTGGAAGACGGGAGGAGAGACGGTGGTCTTGCAATAGAGAAGTGGGAGAGGCGAGACGGTGGTTTTGGAATGGAAATGATGGAGAGGAGAGGAGGTGGTTTTGCAATGGAGAAGAGGGAGAGGCGACACAATGGTTTTGGAATGGAGATGATGGAGAGGAGAGGAGGTGGTTTTGCAATGGAGAAGAGGGAGAGGCGAGATGGTGGTTTTTGAATGGAGATGACGGAGAGGAGGGGAGGTGGTTTTGCAATGGAGAAGAGGGAGAGGAGCGTGCGGCAGCGATTTAGGATTGGACGAGAGGGCTGGCGCATTGTGACTGGATCAAAATCAAAATCAATTTACCCTTCAATTAAGAATGCGACCCACATTAACTAGTCTCCCTTTTATTCTGGGTCATAATTGACCATGATTTTCACAAATAAAATATATGTTATACGTTTCAAAAATAATATAATTTGAAAGTACATTCAGATACGAACCAAACGATACAATTTTTGGTGACATGCATTCACATTTTGGTTGTCAAATATAGTACGTGGTCAAACTTTGACCCAAAATACGCAAAACAAAAAAATACTTCCAAGACCAGCGCCGCTCTTCCGCTCTTCTCCTCTTAAACCACCGTCGCTCCTCTCCTGTTCAAATCTAAATGTAGCGCCGCTCCTCTCCTCTTACATTTCAAAACCACCTCCCCTCCTCTCCTGTTCCAATCCAAAACCGGCATCACTCGTCTCCCGTTCTAATCCAAAACCAGTGCTGCTCCTCTCCTCTTCCATTCAAAAACCACCACCGGCGAGTGAAGGTCTTGTGGAGAAGTAGATCGATGGAGGAGTACAACTGATACGTGAGGATCGCAGACGGTGACCCTGTGAAGCTATCTAGGATGTTGGAGATACAGTCTTGGTTTGACAAGACCAACTAGCGGCGACGGCAACATCCATGGCCAAATATCTGCAACAAAGTGAAAAGCTGGCGATACTCCTGGAGGGAGTCGCGTGGGAGTACATAGAGCTTCTCCTCTGGGCCATGGAGCAAACAGATTCACCGAATCCGATCATGAAGGAGCGGTGGTGGGAGTATCGATCCTAGATGGAGCATCCACTGGAGATTGAAGGATCGAGCATCTATAGGGTGCCATTTGTGAGGGTGTCGTGCCAGAGCGAGCCAGTGGAGTCTTTGTCGATCGAACCCAACTGCAAGAGGAGAAAAAAAGTTGGCCCGATGACGCTTCCCCGCCATCCTCTCCCTCACTTCATATCGTCTCACGGGGCGACTGTCTGGCGCAGAGGAATAGGAGGGACTGCCCTCCCCCCAGCCCAATAGTCGGGCAAGCTGTGAATTGTCAGGAGGAGCTTAGGGTTGTTAGTATTTGCAAGTTGTGAATTGTGTTATGTGTTGTGTATTTTGAGAGTACTTTCAAATATGAATGTCTTTTGAATTTCAGATTTGCAGTATTAAGCATATGAAGTATTTTATGAATTCTAGAGATCTATTTTTAGCACTTAAAAAAATGTAGTTTCATAGGAGTATAAAAGTGCAGGCAATGTGATTCTTAGAGAAGAAACTGCAAGTTTCAGTTTCAGATAAGAAACTCCAAGTTCAGTTTCAAATAAGAAACTGCAACTTTCAGAGGCAGAGCATTTATATTAACACGACATTTTCAAACAGTGTTAACATCATGTTGGAAGTTTTATTCATGGTCGAAACTGGAACTACCAACCAGTTAACATCATGCTGATCAACATTCATGCATAGCACATCTTCATATGATGCACAGTCAAAAAGATATGCTATTTTCAAAATGCCCACACAATGTCGAGTGTGCGAAAAATAAAGAAAACAAGGGACGAAGTTTTGGCAAGTGTTGGACATGGTGTTCGTAGATGACAATTGGTACCCACATGTCAATAAAGGCAGATGTAAAAAATTTGGATATATTTTCTCTACACAGGTGGAATCGAACCTGGGCGGAACAGTTGTCGGGTAGTTTCACTCGGCCACTAGGCTAGTTCAGTTGTTTCGTTACTAATAAGGCACTTCCTCTAGTGGTGATCTCCTCCTGCGCCTTTGTGCGCTCGCCGTGACGCCGTTGTCTGCCGTTGTGAACATGCTGAACAAACAAGAGGAATCTGGAGAGGACTATACGTGGAGAGGTGGAAAGTCGGGACCCACCAGGTCTATGGCCGTACGCAAGCAAGTGCCTCCTCGAAAAAATACTTCCTCCTAATGCTATATTGACGTTGGGGCCCACGGGTTTGTCAACATAGTTACATTTTTTAGGTGTTTCAATGTAGTTACTATAGGAGATAAATTCACAATGAAGCCGGGGAGTAGGCAGGTATCATTTATTATCACTGGGGCACCAAGTATCAGTTGGGTTTTGGGCTGCCCCGTCTAGGCTTTCTTTTTTAACATGCGCAGCCCACGACCTCGGATGGGAGGTCCATAGGCCTGTTTATATTTTCTATGGACCTCCCATCCGAGGTTTTATTTTTCCTGACACATCGGCAGCCCAATTTATGTATTTTTTTGAAGAAAACGCAGAGGTCTGTTCTATTTTTCTATGAAACAATAGGAACGTGTGGTCCAACTTATTTTTCCCTTCTAACTATATTATATATATTTAAATTATTTTATATGTTATTATATATTATTGTTATTGTCATCATATATTTAACATATACTTACATATGTAAGAAAACAATATCCCACATCTTATTAACTTATAAAAATAATTTCTTAACAATAAAATCCTAGATTTGTTTGGCAACAAAAATCCTGGTGATTGTGTACAGAAGCTTGGTAAGATTTAAGGACAAATATAATAATAAATCACTTATTATTTAAATATATATAACAAAATGCTCAGCCCATGTTTATTTTTTGATAACATTGCTGCGCCCACCCCAACATTAGAATTACAATCAGCCTAGCAAAATCTTGTATTTTGAGAAAGTGCAAATGGCCTGTAATTTTTTGGGAAAAACATAAATGGCCGCATGGACGCTACATTATTTGTTCACCTAGCCTAGCTAGTAGACTGTAATTCGAAGAAAAAAAGATCAAATTGACTGTCAATTCTACCCCGCAAAAAAAGACTGTAAATTCTGAAAAAATGGGTTGAATACATGCCACATTTTTGGAGGCTGAAATGTGGGCCAATAGGTCGAAGCCATTGCAAGCCGTTGTCAACTTACTCGACAAATAATTCTGACATCGTTAGCCGTTGGATTTACATCCAACGACCGGCATCCATCTTCAATCTCTCGTCTTCTTCCTCCAGCGTCGCCGGGACCACCTGCTCCCGCCTCCTGCTGCTAGTAGCTCTGCTTAGCACGCTTCGCTGTGAAGCGCTACTCCACCGTTGGCCAGGCCATCCCTCCACCCCTCCACACCTCCTGTTCTTCTCCACCGACTGCCGAACCACACCGCACCAGAACCAGTTAACCCTCGTACACCTCTCCGACTGCGACTCTACTCCCGCGTCTTCCCATCTCCGGCGCGTTGCTGTCCGGGGCCTCGCCGTCATCCACCACCTTGGATGCGCTTGGCGCGGAGTGGTCAACGTGGTCAACGAACGACACCATCGGAAGTAGATTGTGCGTGGAGAGGCTGACAGTTGGGTCCACGGCCACACGCAAGGAAATGCCTCCTTATTACGCGCAAAATGATGATTCCTCTACCTGACAGCTGGGACCCACCGGAAGGGCCTCTGTATTTTGCAAAAAAAAATGTTCCCACCACTGACAGGTCGGGCCCGCCAGCTATATCTTCGCCCGCAAGGAAGTGCCTCCTTATTAAGCACAAAAAATGAATACCCCCCTGCTAGCTGGGACCCACAATAGTGGGAGGCTGACTTGTGGGCCAACTAAGTTTACGGGGATGGAGGGCTTTGTCAACTTAGTCAATGTGAATGATTCTAGCTCCAGTGACCGTACGATGTCCATCCACGGTCGTAGTGCTTCTTCAACCTCTAGTCTTCTTGCTCCAGCCGCCCAAACCAGTGCCGGTCGTGCCTCGTGCTCCTGCCTCCCGTGGCCGGCTGCGATGCCGCGGAGGCCTCACCGCCCCCTACTACTCCCACCACTAGCCAGGCAATCCCTCTACTCACCCACACCCCCTGTTATTCTACGGCGATAGCAGCCTCACACCGCAGCGAACTAGTGAACCCTCATACTCCTCTACGCGTGGGCATCCACTGCTGCGTCTTCCCCGGCTTCGCGTCGTCCCCTTCCTAGGCCTCGTCATCGTCCACCGCCCTCATGCTTTCAGCGCGGTGTGGTGAACATGGTCAAGGAACGGCTTCCATTAGACTTGGACTGTACGTAGAGAGGCTGACAATTGGGTCCACGGTCACAGCAAGGAAGTGCCTCCTTATTAGGCGGAAAATAATTATTCCTCCACCTGACAGCAGGGACCCACTGGACGGGCAACCGTATTTTGTGAAAAAAATGTTTCCCCCTGACTGCTAGGACCTACCAGTGACATCTTCGCATGCAAGGAACTACGTCCGGGCAAAAAAAACGGTTCGCCCCCCTGACTGCTGGGACCCAACAGCTACATCTTCGCACGCAAGGAAGTGCCTGATAGTCAGGACCCACCTGGTTGAAGCGTACGTAGCGTTGTCATTCTAGTCGCGAACGTGTACGTATATACTGGTCCATGTAGAGGCGCGCACGTGTCGTAGTAGAGGCGCGCACGTAGCATGTACAAGTACGTACAACGGCCAGGGTGCAAGAAAGAAAATACGGCCACGTACGTACATACGGGCAGGGTCTCGAACGCCTACTCGCGCATACGTACTGTAACACCCTCGATGTAACTTTCCCAATTTGTACTCCAACTCTTGCCGTTTCCGGCGTTAAGTTATATTTATTTTCTCGGGTTCGGGTTTTTGTCTCCGTGTGTTGTTATCATTGTCATGCATCTCATATCATGTCATCATGTGCATTGCTTTTGCATACGTGTTCGTCTCATGCATTCGAGCATTTTCCCCGTTGTCCGTTTTGCATTCCGGTGCTTCGTTCTCCTCCGGTGGTCATTTCTAGCCTTCTTTCGTGTGTGGGGATTAAACATTTCCGGATTGGACCGAGACTTGCCAAGCGGCCTTGGTTTACTACCGGTAGACCGCCTGTCAAGTTTTGTATCATTTGGACTTCGTTTGATACTCCAACGGTTAACCGAGGGACCGAAAAGGCCTCGTGTGTTTTGCAGTCCAACACCCCTCCAATTTGGCCCAAAATCCACCAAACTCTGCTCCATCTCCTAGAGCGTTCGATCACGATCGCGTGGCCGAAAACCGCACCTCATTTGGACTCTCCTAACTCCACTTATGCCTATAAATAGACCCCCCCCCCGAAATCCGGATCTCTCCCTCTCTCTGAAACCCTAGATCCATTCCCCACGCCGCCGCCGGACAAAATTTGCCGGGCCGGACGTGTCCGACCCGACCTCCGCCGCCGCCCGCAGCCAGTGGCGAGCCGCCACGTGGCCGCCGCGTCCCTCACCCGCCGCCGGCCCGGGAGGCCCAGGAGGGGCCCCCGCGAGCCCATCCACGCGCCGCCGCCCGAGGCTTCCATCCCTGCCGCCTCTTCCAACTCCGGCGGCCGGAGCCGCCATCGCCGCCATCGCCGCCGCCTCGCCCGGCTGCCGCCGCCGCCTTTACCGGGCCGCCGTCGCCGCCACCGCGGGCCGCCGCTACCACCGCGCCACCGCGGGCGACCGGCGCCGCCCCGCCGCCTCCACGCCGCTCCTCTCCGGTGACCGGTGCCGGATCCGGCCGCCTCTTCCTCGCATCTCCGGCGAGCGCTCCGACTCCGGTGAACAGGGACCCCGGCGATCCTCGTAAAGCGTGCAGATCTGAGATCTGTTTTTTCGGTTGACTTTTGTCTCTCTAACCCTAATTTTTTATGCATACTTTGACCTGCCATTTCTCCACATCCGTAGCTCCGTTTTGGACATATAGTATATCAAAATGTTCGTCTCGACGAGTACATCATTTTGTCCCATTGCGTCATTTTCATTTGAGCTCATCTTGATGCCCGAAATGCTGTTAGAAGGAGGCTTTGTGAGTTATTTGTCAGATCTGCTAGTTCATCTTAGATTTTTGTCATTTTTGCCATGATTATTGTGTGCATGATATGCCTGTGTGTCCTTCATATGTTTTTTTAAGCATCTTGTTATCTTTCCAGAGGTACAACCCATGAATTTTTGTGATGTGTGTGGTGACCTGTGCAAGCTTGCAAAGTGAGGCACCCGGTAAATCTGTTTTCAGGGACTTAGGAGTTTTCACTAAGTCTGGGATTTTTAAGTTCATGATGCCATATGTTCTTGTTGTTTCCTAGTGATCCGTGCCTCTTTTGAGGATGATCAGTAAGGGAGTTTTGTAAACCTTATAGTGCTTTATCCATCCAAGTCTTTGTTTGCAATTATGGAGCACCCACGCTTGAGTCAATTGAGCTCTACTTTTGCTTCGTTGCGAATCTGGGCAGATCGTCAACTTGTTTGTGATTTTGCCGATGTTATTGTAGTTGATCCGTGCATGATATGCCATTGTTCTTGCCATGTATAGCTTGAATTTTGTGCCTTCTTGAAGGATGTATGCTTGTCTTGCCATGATTTGCACCGTAGTGAGTGCATCGAGCTCGTAAACATGCCATCGTGAGTTATGTTTCAGCATGTCCCAGTTTTCACTAAGTCTGAAAACTGATTATGTTTTTGCTATGTTCGTGTGCTTGTTAGTATATTTTGTTATCCCTTTTGGCTCAAGGTCACTAAGGGACTTTTGTTAAGATTGTTGAGTAGCTCCATGCCATGTCTTTCTTTGTCATGTTCAGGTCCTATAGCATGTTGTTTTGTTGCTCCGAAGAGGGCTATATGACCTGAAATTCCAGACAAGTGTTAATTTCACTAAGTCTGAAATCTGTTTTGCATTTACGTTTTTGCCATGCTTGTTTGAACCTGTTAATGGATGATTTGGCCGTAGCTCAGTGCTAGACTTTTGTTAAGAATCTTGTGTGCATCCCTGCCATGTATTTTGATGCCATGTTTGGGTGCTGTAGCATGTTCATTTCATTGCATTTAGATGCCTACTTGCTGCAAATCGCAGACCGGTGTCATTCTTAAAACACTTGCCATTTCCAAACCGTAACTCCGATTCCAATGATCTTTATATCGTTTTCAAGCGATTTCATCCCATCTTTCCAGTGGCGCACTTGGTTTTCCAAGTTGAGGCCAGGTTCATGCATTTCCTGTCATATCTTGCATTTGGCATCCCGCATCGCATCCCGCATAGCATATCATCTTTGCATCGTGTTGATTGAGTTTGCACGTGGTTGATTGTGTCTTTGTTGCTTGTTTGTATTGTTTGGGTAGAGCCGGGAGACGTGTTCGCTAACGAGGAGCCCGTTGAGTTTGCTTTTGAGGAACCAGTCAAATCTGACAGCTTTGCAGGCAAGATGATCATACCCTCGAAATCACTACTATCTTTGCTATGCTAGTTTGCTCGCTCTTTTGCTATGCCAATGCTATGATGCCTACCACTTGCTTGCAAGCCTCCCAAATTGCCATGTCAAACCTCTAACTCACCATTGTCCTAGCAAACTGTTGATTGGCTATGTTACCGCTTTGCTCAGCCCCTCTTATAGCGTTGCTAGTTGCAGGTGAAGATTGGAGGCCGTTCCTTGTTGGAACATTTATTTACTTGTTGGGATATCATTATATTGCTATGTTATCTTAATGCATCTATATACTTGGTAAAGGGTGGAAGGCTCGGCCTCTCGCCTAGTGTTTTGTTCCACTCTTGCCGCCCTAGTTTCCGTCATATCGGTGTTATGTTCCCGGATTTTGCGTTCCTTACGCGGTTTGGTTATAATGGGAACCCCTTGATAGTTCGCCTTGATTAAAGCTTTTCCAGCAATGCCCAACATTGGTCTTACTATTTGCCACCTAGCCTCTTCTTTCCCTTGGGTTACCAGAGCCCAAGGGTAATCTTATTTTAAACCCCCCCCCCCCCGGGCCAGTGCTCCTCTGAGTGTTGGTCCGACCGAGTAGACTGCGGGGCCACCTCGGGGCAACTTGAGGGTTGGTTTTACTCGTAGGATGTCTCATCTGAGTGTGCCCTGAGAAAGAGATATGTGCAGCTCCTATCGGGATTTGTCGGCACATTCGGGCGGTGTTGCTGGTCTTGTTTTCACCTGTCGAAGTGTCTTGAGTTACCGAGATATCGAGTCTGATCGGAACGTCTTGAGAGGAGGTCTATTCCTTCGTTGACCGTGAGAGCTTGTCATGGGCTAAGTTGGGACTCCCCTGCAGGGATTGATCTTTCGAAAGCCGTTCCCGCGGTTATGGGCAGATGGGAATTTGTTAATGTCCGGTTGTAGACAACTTGAACCTAAATTAATTAAAATGAATCAACTGAGTGTGTTACCGTGATGGCCTCTTCTCGGCGGAGTACGGGAAGTGGACACGGTGTTGGAATAATGTTTGCACAGGTTGTTGTCTAGTTTCTCGCTCGTGCTTTGCTTCCTCTTCTCGCTCTCCTTTGCGCATAAGTTAGCCACCATACTTGCTAGTCGCTTGCTGCAGCTCCACTCATATTTTACCTGGCCTTACCTATAAGCTTAAATAGTCTTGATCGCGAGGGTGCGAGATTGCTGAGTCCCTGTGGCTCACAGATTACTATTACACCAGATGTAGGGCCTGATGATTCCGCTCCAGGAGACGCGTATGAGCTCAAGTGGGAGTTCGACGAAGACTCTCAACGATACTATGTTTCCTTTCCCGACGATCAGTAGTGGTGCCCAGTTGGGGGTGAACGGGACCATGTCGCATGTTGGGTTCTCTTTTATTTTGGCGCCGTAGTCGGGCCATGAGTGCTTGGATGATGTAATGTTATTTATGTACTTGATTGACGTGGCGAGTGTAAGCCAACTATGTTATCTCCCCTTTATTATTCATATTACATGGGATGTTGTGAAGATTGCCTAACTTGCGACATATGCCTTCAATGCGATTATGTATCTAAGTCGTGCCTTGACACGTGGGAGCTATAGTCGCATCGAGGGTGTTACACGTACGGCCAGGGCTCGTGTACATGGCTGGGTCGGAATGGAGAAACAGCATCATCATCGTGTTCATGGGGAGCCAACCGACTGGGTCGGAACAGAATGCCTCGTCGTGTTCATCGGGAGGGCTTCGATGGAACAGCCGATGGAAACGAGGCCTGGCGTACCGCAGAATGAAGGAAACGGCCTTGTGTTCGACCGGCCATGGTCGAAACGGGATCCTGTTGATCGGGAGGGGTCTGGCGTACCGCAAAACGGAGGAAACGGACCTCCTACGGTCGAAACTGGGTCATGTTCATCGGGAGGGGTGTCGCGTACCGCAAAACGGAGGAAACGGACTTGTGTTGGACCGCTACGGTCGACCCCCTCCATCGTTGACCCCCACGGGATACTGTTCATCTCCATCGTTGACCCCCTCCAGCCTCCACGAGCTACTGTTTATCCACTGTCGACCTCCTCCAGCCTCCACCTGCGACTGTTCATCCACGGGATCCTGTTCAGCTAGCCTCCACCACGCGCTACTCCATCGGCTACTATTCAACAAGCCCTCTCCATGGGCTCCTATTCAACCACACATCCACGGTCTACTGTTCATCCAGCCCTCCACCGTCTACTGTTCATCCAGCCCTCCACAGGGTGGTCCTGTTCATCCATCCCTCCACAGGGTCCTGTTCATCTAGCCCCAGCCAGCTGGATCTATCGGGGTCATGTTCATCCAGAGGCAACACCACAGGGTCCTGTTCATCCCCCCCCACCAGGAACAGTTCATCCAACCCCCCCCCCCAGCAACGCTCACTATTCATCTAGAGGTAGCATCGATCGGCTTCAGTTAGCAGCAGTAGCGAAGGAATCACTCAGGTTCAGTAACATAGCTAGTGCAATCGCTCGAGTTCAGTTAGAGCCCAACACCTCGCTCGGGTTCAGTTAGAGCCCAACGCCTCGCACACACGCGCGTACGTGTACGAGAGGAACGTGCATCGCTCGGCCCCCGACCACCCACCGTAACCAGGAACTCCCGGAAATTTTCCTCGCCCTCGCTTCTACCATGGTTTTTTCCGGGGACGGCCCAAAGAATGTCATGCAGCTGCGTCTCTGGCCCGCCCAGGACGAAAAGCCCATTTTCTGTCATGATTTTTTGTCATAGAAGTAGGAGCCCGCCACATCTATGATGATACCGGGTTTTGTCACAATTATCGTCATAGAAGTGTCATAAGTATGACAGGAAAAAAATTCGTTCAGCCTAAAATGTCACGGATGTGTCTTTTTTTGTAGTTATGCCCAATTTAATGCATGGAAATGCTTGGCTGAGTAAATATATCCTTGTGATGGCCGCTTAAGTCTCCTCAATACGCGGTGACATTTTTGACTTTTTGAGTGATCATGAGTTTCCGTTGATTTGTGAAATAAATATATGATAGTTTCCTTTCAAATTGGGTAATTTGAACAATGTGGTACTCTACAGACTAATTAGTTAAATTCCAACCAATAATCAATTTCCTAGTTGTGTTAATGTGCTAACTATGAAAATCTAAGTTATGTAGTGTCAAGAAAACACTATGAAGCAGTAGCTAGTAGGCAGTTAAGTGGTCTCGCCATTTGATACTAATATTGTGCAGAGTGTTGATGCTGTTGGGATTAATTGACTTGCTGCCCAGGAGCGAACAGCAGCAACTTACAGGTGCCGAACATGGCTTCATCCCACTTCCTGTAGGACATTGTAGTAAACAAAAAAAATTAATCACCTGAGGCATGCAATGGCATATCTAATGGTTCAGATTGAATATCACAATCCTGGGCAGGGCGATGGCGGAGGGGCGCACCTGCTGCTGGTACTTGTTGTCTAGTCTGGAGCATGCAATCTCGTGTAGGAGACACAATGGATTACTATCCAAGCATGAAGGACCAAGGCAGGCCACTTGCACTGAGTTGCCGACTCCTGTTGCCCTCGTTCTAGTTTGACCTACAGATCATGAATCGTGAGGATGCAATATGCATGACAAATAGTTAACTTCTCAGAGCATGTATATTAGTATAGATGGCACTATAGACACATTCTACAGTAGGGTGTCTTTTCGGTTCTGTGCATAGGCTTTTGATTAGATCAAACATTAGGTATCTATTGATTGACACTTAGTTCGTGTGGTCTATGGCAGCTGCTTGTTATGTACATTGTCCTTCATCCCTGTGTTAATGTGTTGCTCTTGAAAAAATTCATTGTTAATTCTTAGCATGGCACAACAAAAAGGAGAAGCAAAAAGTGGAACCACGGAGCAAAGAAATTCCTAAATTAATGCATGCAGCAACCATCATGGTTCTTTCAGCACCTTTGCAATCCCAGACTCCACGTTTTCTGATATGCAAGCAGGATCGAGGCCACATGATGAAAATTGAAGGCGAATTTCAAGGGAAGACAGCCTAAAGAAGCACCGGCATGGATTCGTGGAATCGATGGTCAACTAATCATACATGGAGACATAGACATTAGGGGAGAACATGCATGGTGGCCTAATTGGTAGAGTAGCGAAACCAATACCTGGTGACACAATCGGTGGAGCAGCAGAACCTGATCCCATGACGATGCAGCATGATCGACGTGCCAAAAGAACGATGCGTTCATGGTGGCGGCACCACGGATGCAGAGCCTGATTGATCTAATTTTTTGTCTTGTTTTTTCCTATCTTGTGAGATGGAGGAGGCACGGGGAAAAACTCTAGGGCATAGGTGGGTAGTTTCTTTTAATTATTGTGTTACTAAATTCTTTCTAAGATCTAATGGCTGTGAATTTTTGTTCAAATAAACTAAGGAACAGATGTTTCTAATTTTTGTGGATTTTCTAGTTAATTCTCTTTTTTCTGGTTAACCCGTTAATTTCTAGTTAACCCATTAATTACTTTTAGTATATAATAAATAGATTTGTATGCACCGGAGCATGTGCATGTAGTTTAATTTTGAATTGTGCACCTGAAATGGCTAAAAAACCAGTTTAATGTATAAAATGTCCAAACGAACCCTGAATAATTCCAATTCTTTTATGACACACATATAGTTGCATGTTCACTACAGATAAAAGGTCTAACAATTCAAACAGGTTCCATTGCCGTTGTGACCCCAATTTGTAATTCAAATCAAGTAGATCCCACACAGTTTATTATCACCAACCGTGTGGGATGTAGTACCAAATATCTTGGAGCACCATCGGTGTATAGTACACCTATGGCTTACGCGAGAAGGTGCATCGGCTACAGTCCACAACCGGCGTGTCGAGCATACTGGCTCGCTCCCCAAAAACTCCCGCCCCTGCATCCCTTGCAATCTCGAAAATATCTACCGCCTGAAAGGTTTTAATGTTTGATAGCACACAATTAGTATGTGCGGACCGTGTGCGATGTCTGTTACTCCCACTCTACTTCAGTCCTTGATTCAAATTTTCAGTAGCCCCGACATTTTACTCCCGCCTCTGCATCCCTCATAATCTCAAAAATATCTCCTCGCTCTTGATCCAAATTTTCAGTAGCCCTGCCTTGTTATTCCCGCCTAGTATAATTTTCAGTTGCCGCAGTATTTCCTCAAACACAACCTTCGCTCACACAGACACACACAACCCTTGAAACCATTGGTAGGTCGCCGCCATCGCCGGCGCCTCCAGCCTCAACCTCTGCATGTGTGTCGGGGAGCTCAAGGAGCCAATGGCCGAAAAGAGGTTTATCGCGGCCTTTTCGCCCGACGCCGGCGACGTGGCCGCCGAGGTGTCCTCGTCGTCCTCTGCGGGCCTGATCCGCTGTCGCCGGTCCCCCGATCCACCCGCCGCCGCGCCCCTACGCCAGTTCGAGGACTTCCCCGTCCTCCCCCGGACCCGGCAGCCGACAAAGTCCTGCCTCGGGGTCCAGCAGCGGCGGTGGGGGACGTGGGTCGCCGAGATTACAGATCGAGAGACCCACACCCGTCGGTGGCTCGGTAGCTTCCACATGGTCGAGCTCGTGGTGATGGAGTACGACCGCTGGCAGGTCCACTACCACGGCGCAGCGGCTAGGCTCAATTTCCCCTTCGGCACACGTCTGGTCGACCTCGTTCCGCTGGAGCCAGGGATGGTGATCTCGGCTATGGCGCGGGAGGACCACGAGGCGTGGGAGTGCCTCTAGGCCGAGGCCGCCAACGAGGCCTACATGCAAGAGCTCCATCGGCAGCACCCGGAGCTCGTGGAGGCGGAGCAGGCGATCTTTGTCGGTGCAGAGGGCGGCGAGGTTATCGTGCTCTCCTCCGATAACGAGGTCGAAGGCGGCAAGGATGGCCGCACGGAGGGCGGCGAGGTTATCGCGCTCTCCTCTGATGACGAGGTCGAAGGCGGCGGAAACGGCGACGCGGAGGACGTCGAGGTGGGCCCCGAGGACGAGGAGATCGACATCAACGAGTATAGGAGTGCCTTCCCCAAAGACCCCGGCGGCGGTACTGGCCCGGACCCGGCATGCGACACACCGTACATGACGAGGAAGGATTGGCTCGACCTCTATTTCGACTGAAAGTAGTTTAGCTTAGTTTAAATTTATGTTTTATGTTCGGTTATGCAAAACTATCTATCTTTATGTTTGAATGCATGCTACTTTTGGTTGAACCTGCTTTGAACTTGATCAAATTGAAGTTTACAACCTTAAGTTTAGGGGATCGACTAGAAAAGGCCAAAAAATGCTGGAGTATATATATATCCACTAAGGGTTTTAGTCCATTAACTTTTTAAGTATCGCTTAGAGATGTCCTTATGACTTGTTTATTTCAGTTGTTATATAATGGGATGGATGGAGTGTTGTACTACATCATTTTTCAATTGTTGTTTAGCTTCTAATATTAACTTGGTGCTTTTAGGTACATGTATCATTGCCAAAGATCCACACTTCGACCCTTTCTGTGTATGGGGCAATGAGATATTCATGAACCAGCATCAAGTGAGGAAACTGATAAAGATTGCTATTAAAATGGGTCAAAAGATGTCAATCGGACTATTTGTTTACACTTTATGCAAGACAACAGTGAACTGCAGGATGGTAAGTAAGAACCATGTAGCCTTCTTTTTACTGCCCATAATGAGTTGTGTTAGATAACAATATCTGAAGCTTTTTTTTGAAGTGGATCCTGAAGCAGTTTACTCAGGATTACCTCTCAAACTACATGATTGGCGGCTGACCATCACAAGGGGTTGGACTAGAGTTCTGCATACCTTCTGCATCCAGGAGAGCACAATAGGGCCATTCCGCTTCACCTTGATCAGCAACTGGAATGTCTGTCGCCTCTTTCTTTACCATTTGTAATAGTACAAGTATAGAACCATGGTACATCATTCTTTATTTGGTGCTTATGTAATTCATAAACATATGTGTCGGATGTGGGGTTCCGGCAAACCCTTAAGGTTCGAAGACTGGGGTGCGCGCGAAGTCTTTCCCTCCTACCGATCTACGCCCTAGCTCACTAAGATCTCGCGGACGAACTCGACGAACTCGCAACACAGAAAGACACGAGGTTTATACTAGTTCTGGCCACCGTTGTGGTGTAATACACTACTCCAGTGTGGTGGTGGATTGCCTCTAGGGCTGATGATGAACAGTACAAGGGAAGAACGGCCTCCTGAGGTTGAGGTGTTCTTGTGAGTAGGCTCTTGATCGGGTTGGATCAAGCTAAGATGAGATGCCTCTACTATGGTGGCTAGCTCTACTTATATAGGCCCTGGTCCTCTTCCCAAATGTTGAGCGGGAAGGGAGCCAACAACAGTGGGCAAATTTGAAGGGGGACAGCTAGTACAAGATATCCTGACAAAAGCGGTCTTCGCCTCCGAAAAGCTCTGGTGGTGACGCTGCCTTGGGCTCCACGATGACCTCCGCCTTGCCGTCCTTCTGGTCTTGGTCTCGTTGCACCAATATAGCAACCTTTGCCTGATGCCTCGGTACTCTTCGCATGCACTGGCCTCCTTAGCACCAAAGAGGAAATAAGGACACTACGCGCGCTGGCGCACGCCTGGCGCCCGCCTGGCGTCGTTCGTCATGGCTTACGTCACGAGAGCCTCGTGAGGTTTGCCCCACCTTGATATCTCCGCTCCTCATGAGCCTTCCTGACTAGGCCACTCGAGAGGAGGTCTCGTTTCATCCACCTCACGAGGCTTGGCCCCTCGCGAGGGTCTTGGGTGCCTTGTTGGCGAAGAGAGGTCGTACGGCCTGCTGGCTCCGCCACGCCGTGGGCCGCAGGCAGGCAAGTGTGGGGACCCCCGTTCCCAGGACGCCGACAGTAGCCCCCGGGCCCAAGGTGCGCTCGGGCTTGGCTTCGCGGCGAAGCCAAGGGCCAAGTACGGAGCGCCGCGGGCCCCAAAAGCCTGCAGCCTCGATTGGCGCGTGGCGGTTGATTAGACGTGGGCGTCTCCGCTTCCCCACGCTGCTCTTGAAACCGCCTGGCTATGTGGCCCTGCCTCTTACACAGTTATTCTTCCTTTGCCACGCCTGGATCTTCCAATCTCCCTGCTTCCTCGACGCCCTGCTCCACCTTCCCAATCCGACCTGTGCTACGCCCGCTTCACCGCCATGGCGCCGAAACAAGCCAAAAAGGGGAAGAAACCTCTATCCTCGCCAACTGCGCCTCCATCCTTCGAGCCGGCGCTCGGCCGGCCTCGGGTGCTCAACGACGAGGCCATGGACAAGGTGCGCCCCATGCTTGCCTCCAGTTTCAACGAGTGGGGAGAGACGCCTGCTTGGCCCGGGTCTCGCACCAGCATGGCTCGGGCAGTCACCGAGGTTCCGATCTTCATTGATGCCCTCTGGGCTAGCCTGATTCCTCCCTTCTCCACCTTCTTCAACGCGGTGCTCGAGCACTATCAGATCCACATGCTCCATCTTGATCCTCAGTCTGTGACCCTTCTCGTCATCTTCGCCTTCATGTGCGAGGCCATGGTGGGCATCGCCCCGTCCGTGGCACTCCTTCGCCACTTCTTCTTGTTGCATCTCACCGGTCCCCGATAGAGCTCAGGGTGCATGGGCTTCCAGGCCGTGGCTGCGATGGTAGGCGCGGGGATCGACTTCGAGCTCCCTTCATCCATGAGCGAGTTCCGTATGCGATGGGTGTTTGTTGACGCCAGCCTTCTTAACCCTCTGCTCCAAGCTCCGGCGGGGCCTGCTATTCCAAACTCCGGCTGGGGTCATCTGAAGCTCATGAGCCCCTGCCTTGCCCCCGTCTCGGCTAGGCTGAGGTGGTTGAAGGATCTTGGCATGACTGCGCCCATGGTGGTGAGGGAGTTCTTTAGGCGTCGAGTTCTCCACTTCAGCGCCACTCTCGCCCAATGTGGGACTTGCTCGGCAGATAGGACAACATGAGGTTTCAGGAGGAGGGGCTTCCTCTTGCTGCGCGGCAAACAGTGCTCACGGTCCTAGCTGGTGTTCCTCTACTAGACAAGATGCCCAGGAAAAGCTGCATGTTGTACCGCTGCGAGAACAAAGTCACATTTGCCGCAAACATGCCTTCCTTCGATGAGTGGGGGCTGCGCCCAATTGGCTTGGTGGGGCCCCGCGAGAATCCCATCATCGTGGTCCCCTTCTTCGCTGCCGGTGCCGAGCTCGCCCCAGGTGACGGTGCGGGGGAGCGAGCTGCGACAGGGGCCGGCAGCTCAGGTGCTGAGGAGCACATGTCGGGTGGTGATCTGGGGGCGTCGTCCTCGGGGGCCTGCGACCCCCCTCCTGAGGCGTCGGTTGCCGAGGAGATGCGGCATCTGGCTCCCAAGGCTTAGGCTCCAGGAGCCTCGGGAGGTCGCAGTGAGAAGGACCTGGCCTGTTCGCCACAGTCGGGCTCCCCTGAGGCCATCCCTCTTGGTTCTTCTTCGGCTCTGCCACACGCCGACCATCACGTCCAGCGCTTCGGTCACCTTCGTGTGCACTTCGAGGAGCTCCACAAGAGGAAGGGATCCCCCAGCGGCAGCAACATCTTCGGGCCGTTGAAGCGACGGAAGTACATCGCCATTGATGCGTAAGCAACTTATTGCCGTAGCTTCTTGCGTGTGGTCTTCTCATCGTGACGCCTGTCCTCCAGGGCTCCTTCCGCTAAAGTTGTTGCGTCTTCCGAGAGGCGGCCTGCCCCTTCATCAACTCCCCTATCAGCCTTGAGCGTTCCTGGCCTGCTTGCCGCCCCTGGAGCAGGGTCAGTCAGAGGAGCGTCCCCCCCTTCGGGACGTGCTGAGACCGCGGTTTGGTCACCCCTCGCCCACGGTCTGGCGTGGAGCTTGGCGGGCGTGCCCAAGACTCTTCCTCTGTTCATGAGCAGCCTCTGGTTGACTTCAATCTTCGGTTCCTCTTCAAGCATTGGGCCCCGATCAGCTTGGGCTCCTCGCGAGGATGGGCCGACGTCAGGCACGGCGCCAGCCCCCGGCCCCCAACCGGGGGGTGGCGCACCACTTGATGCTCCACCCGCAGCCCCCGAGGTGGAGAACGAGGTGGGTCGAGCATTCGAGCTGGAGCGCGGGCGCAGCGTAGTCCGTCACTACCTCTTCTAGGAGGCGATGGGCGCGATGAGACATCTCGGTGAAGAGCCTGCTGATGTGGACTCGTCTCTTGAAGCTGAAGGTCTTCAGTTGGTGGAGGAGCAACGCAAGCTGCGAGTGGCCATCAACCTTGGTCGCTATCAGCGCGACCTCGAGAACGCGAAGGCTGAGGCGTCCCTCAAGATTGCCAATGAGGCCCGCTCGCGAGCTTTGGAAGAAGCTCGCGTGGCCGATCGCTGCCGCGAGGCTGCGGAAGAGCACGTGTGGGGGCTTCAGGCCTGGAGCGCGTCCCTTGAGCAGCAGGCGGAGGTGCGTGGGGCCGCTCTTGCATCGCTGAGGGGAACGCCCGCGGAGGAAGAGGAGGTTCGGAAGCGCGAGGAGACGCTAGCCCTAGAAGCCGTGGAGCGCGGCCTCGACCTCGAGCGACTGGAGACGAGGGAACGTCAAGTTGCTCAAGCAGAAGATGCTGTCGGGGCCCGTGAAGCCGGAGTCGAGGAGGAGATCAATCGCCGGGTGGCCGAGGTTCGCGCAGGTCTCGAGGGGATGTACAACTTGAAGCTGAAGCTCGCCGGTCTGGAGGGTGCGAGCAGGGCCGCTGCCCTCAGGACCAGGTTGGACGAGGCCGAGAGGTGTGTGGAGGCCATAGCCGCCGCCCTGGTTAAGGCGCACGCGGACTTGGCCTCCGCCCGCGCCGAACTGCTTTCCCTCCGGAAATGAGTTGATGATGCTAAGGCCGTCGCATGACAAAACAGGGAGGAAGTGCTCCAATGCCGAACGCTAGAGCGCAAGCATGCTCCTATGCTTCAAGACCTTCGGAACAAGGCCAACACCGCCCTGGGTTACATCTGCGATGAGAATGCCCTGACCCCTCACTCAAATGACTATGCCAGCCACCTGACCTTCTTCACCGAGGTGGTGACGCACCTGGAGGCTCAATCTGCCAGAGCTCGACAGCTTGTGGAGGAGAGGGGTCGTGGCCTGCTTCATCACGCCTTCTCCCGTGTCTTTAGCCACCTTCTGAATGCCGACCCCAACTTCGACTTCGACACCGCCATTGCCCCTGTACCCATGGCCGTCCGAGGCAACCTGGCGCGTTGGGTAGAGGACCATGTCGACACTTTGGTCAGGGCCTTCACCTCGAAGGATGATGCAGTGGTGGTCGTCCCAGACGAAGGTGACGTGGTCAACGACGGCGATGGGGGCGTCACCGTCGGCGGCGACGATACCGACGAAGATGGTGATGACGCGAGTGACGTGTCCGTGAGTGATGTAGTGAGTGATATCTCTGGCTGATCCCATGTTCTCCTGTTGTTTCATCCTGCACGCAAAACTCGGGCGTGGCCCTTGGAAGACTTGTAAGAGCATTTTGAGAGGGGGAGCCCCTCATGAAGCTGGGGGTGAGCTCCCCGACATGGTTTACCTTAGTCAGCGCCAGCTTAGGGCCGGGTCGTGAGGCGACGAGTTCCTGAGAATCCTGCGGAGCTTATCGCCCCGTTTGAGGGGGGCCCTTAAGAGGTGAGCACCAGGCGTAGTGCTAGCGCGTGCTTGACGAGCGTGCGCTTTGCGCGGTCCGGATCGTGAGGAGCTTTGCGAGGGAAAGGCGATGGACATGAGTCCCAACCCAAACAAGATCCAGAAGGCGAGAAACGGCTTGAACGAGAAAAGGCAGCCCCCGCACGCATCGATAAAAATTCAGCTTCAACTTAAGTCCAGATTCAGAACGCAAAGCCACAGAAAGAGAGATCCAAAGCAAAAGGCCGCGTCCGGCACCTAGTCTAGTCTTCAAGTCTTCTCACCAGCGTGGAGCTAAATGATGTCCACTAGGCGTGGGAGGGAGCCCCAGGGCCTGAGGCCGGCGCTCCTGAGACTCCGGGGCGTGTACAACCCCAACTCATTATTACGTGAGAGTGTCACGGGCGGCGAGCTTCACAGGCACTGGGCCTTCTTCACAGGTACCGACCTTGCTTCATATCGCCAGACGAGTGCCCCGCCTTACGCTACCCTCGACCTCCTTTGAGCCGGCCGGTCACCAGGACAACACAAAAGAGGGAAAGGGGACGCCAGCGGTTCCCTCGGCAACCACGGGTCCTCTGCTAGGGGAAGGGTTGTCGACGCCACCCCGGTAGAGGGCCTACCTCCGGGTGTCCCCTGGTTTCACGTGCCTTGGGGAGGGGCCTGGCTCCCGACCCCTCTCCTGCAGCCCCCAACGCGATCCTCCTGTTGCCAGGGGGCTATCGAGCTAGGGCCGCCTGCCGCCGTGATGACCTGCTCCTCCTGCGACTCATGGTTAGCGTAAGCTTGCTCCTGAGGGATTAGGGGTACCCAGTAGTGGTTGTTGCACACGTGGTCGTGGTGGTTCCTGGGCAGCTCCTGGAAGGCTTCGGCTCCTAGCGCTCCTTCTTCCCAATCTTCTCCAACGAACGAGCCTGGGCCGTCCTCCGGTGTGTACTCCTGGCCCATCATGCGGGGCACGTAGGCTTCCATGGATGTTACCCCGAATACCTCGCCGTGGTGCCCCACACTCCATGTCGCTCGGCCCATCGTGGCATCCTGGGGGTGATAGCGTGGCATCCCACTCTGGCCATGGAAGGCGACGCTTGTGCCCATGCTTGTTGCAGGCGGTACGGGGTCGGTAGAGCCCTCGGCGCCGCCGGCCGTGCCGGCGTTGACAAAGCCCCCTGGCGCACTCGACGGTGCATGATGGCGGTGTGGCCCGCCGAAGACCCTCGTGGCGGCCTGAGGGGGAAGCTGATGGCAGAAGGGCGGGGCTCCCGAGGCCACCGCGTCCAGCAGTTCGGCGACGCGCTCCAGCAGCGTGTCCCGGTCGCTTTCCATCAGCCGGTGACGAAGCTATGTACCTAGGGTAGGGTCATGGATCTGTCCAAGATACCCTCCCCAAGGACATCCCTAAAAGAACCAGAAGCAGTCAAAGAGAAATCATCATCCACTCGACCATAAAGCCATATTCCACTCGACAGTATTGAAGACACTCGACCACGCGAACAATCACTCGACTACCAGAAGATGAGAAGTCGCTCACTCTGCAACGGTCGGGGTTTAAGTCATAGCTTTAATAATATATTTATGGCACTTTACTTCGGACGTTACCAGTAACGCTCCTCCTTTATGAACATTGAACCCTGTGTAACGGAGGGGAGCTGGGGTCCTGGCGCACTCTATATAAGCCACCCCCTCCTCTGGGACAAGGGTTCGCACCCTTTGTAATTCACACACATATATCCAGTCGACCACCTCCGGGCTCCAAGACGTAGGGCTGTTACTTCCTCCGAGAAGGGCCTGAACTCATAAAACTCGCGTGCACAACTCCTCCATAGCTAGGATCTTGCCTCTACATACCTACCCCCCTATTCTACTGTCAGACTTAGAACCATGACAGTTGGCGCCCACCATAGGGCAGGTGTCTTAGCGACTTGTTGGAGAAGTTGCAATTTTTCCGATCCCCTTCATCATGGTTTTTGGCGGAGGTTTGGCCGAGGGTCGCGAGATCCGTCTCGGCGCGCTCGTGTTTGTCGCCGACGACTCCAGTAGGCTTCAGGAGGCTCCACTCAACATCGACGCACTTCCCGCCCGCGGGGCAACGCACTTTCGCGCGTGCGTCCACGGCGTCCTCCTGCGGCAACCGTCGACCCAGTATCAGTCGACTCCTGCAGCTTTCCCCCTCCCTGTGGCCCGCCGGAACAAACGTTCTGGTCGATCGAGGCTCCAGCGGTGGGTGAAGCATGTGGTGGCTCGCCAGTCGGCCACCCCTCAAGTCACGGTGATCGAGCCCGACGAAACCCTCTACGGCCTGTTCAATCTGTCGACTGGCTCCGTAGAGACTACATCCTAGTGCGACAGCAGCGACCCAGCGGTAGAAGTTTTGATGGTCAATGGACCGCGCAGTCCTCTTGGCTTCACTCGTGAAGACAGGGGCGATGGGGACGGCGACCCATCGCATGTTCATGAAGAGTAGCGCACTGAACCACTCTGTTCGCAGCGGAGAGAAGAACTTCGCCGCCGAAACATGGATGCACTACACATGCCTATTGTAGGAGAAACCCCTGAGGCCCAGGCCTTGGAGCTAGCGCGCCTGGCCAACTTGGCTGAGCGCACTCGACTGGAGAATCTTCAACGCGCGCTCGACGAGCGCGCTCGACAGCGTGCTCCCGAGTCCAGTCAACTTTTTCCACCTCAGACTCGGGTGTACCGGACTCCGATCCAGAATCTTGCAGTTGCTGCCCGGATAGCAGAGTCGATCCAACCTTCCCAGTCAGAAGCTGGCCGAGGTCTGGTGCAGATCCGAGCTTTTCTCCGAGCGGCGGGAGAACAGAATACAGCCGTATCCCAGTCGCGGAATAGGATCCATAGCAGATCCATGGTTTCAGACACAGTTCAGTCGGCTCACAGTCCAAGATCGCCCTCGAGGCATGAGGGACGTGGGGATCGATGAGATCAGTACAGAAACCATGAGCAGTATGATCACCGAGTCGATCGCGATGATCGTCGTCGAGTGCCCACGCCTCCCCCAAGGAGTGGGTCGTATGTGCCTCGGCAACACGATGACAGGCGCCCTCACAGTGTTGGGCGAGGGATTCCAGTCGACCCCAGGGAGCCAGCCTTTGACGCAAGATCTATTCTCGTTCAGGGCTCAGTCGACAGAAACAGAGCTCACCGAGAGGGTCATGACAGGGATCCACAAACCAACAGCGGGGTGCATGTCCCAGGTCCAGAGTGCTTCAGCAGAGCCATCAGGGCTGTAGTGATTCCCCCAACTTCAGGATGGCGACTGGAGTCAGTAAGTTCATTGGTGAGTCCAAACCTGACACTTGGCTTGAAGACTACCGAGTGGCTGTCCAGATTGGTGGCGGCAATGATGAAGTGGCCATGAAACACCTTCCTCTGATGTTGGAGGGCTCGGCTAGAGCATGGCTGAATCAGTTGGCACCTAGCAGTATTTATACTTGGGAAGATCTCGCCCGAGTGTTTGTCAGAACATTCGAGGTCACTTGCAAACGATCGGCAGGTTTGACAGAATTACAATGTTGCGTTCAGAAACCGATGAAACTTTGAGGAATTATATCTAGAGATGGATCACCCTGCACCACACGGTGGAGGATGTGTCTGATCATTAGGCAATTTGTGCCTTTAAGGAAGGCGTCAAGTATCGGGAGTTGGATCTGAAATTTGGTCGGACAGGAAATATGACTCTGACTCGGATGATGGAGATTTCCACCAAGTATGCCAACGGTGAAGAAGAAGAACGACTCCAGAGTGGCAAGCACAAAACAGTCGTCCCATGAAGCCGGAGGAGGAAACTCCAGTCGGAAGCATAAATGCAAAGCCGAGCCAGCAGCTCGTGGCGAAGCCTTAGCCGTGATTCAGGGAAAGTTCAAGGGGAAGCCCAAAGGGCCGTTGAACCACAAGAAAATAAAAGATCAAGATGGAAACGATGTGCTGGATTTGCCATGCCTCATCCACACCAAAAAAGATGAAGAGGGTAATTTCATTTACCCGAAGCATACCACTCGACAGTGTCGACTCTTGATCCAACAATTTCGAGAGAAACAACCCAAGGAAAAGGAGAAAGAAACTGACAAGGTTGAGGATGAGGAGGAACATGATGATGGTTATCCCCACGTGAATTCCACTCTGATGATTTTTGCTAATGTTGAGAGTAAAAGTCGATTGAAAATCATAAACAGAGAAGTAAACATGGTCGCTCCGGTGACACCCAGTTATTTGAAGTGGTCCTAGTCTGCCATTACATTCGACCAGTCTGATCACCCAACGCACATAGCCACCCCTGGGAGGCAAGCATTGGTGGTCGACCCAGTAGTCGAAGGCACCCAATTGACTAAGGTTCTAATGGATGGTGGCAGTGGCCTGAATATTCTGTATGCAGAGACGTTGAAAGGGATGGGCATTCCGATCTCCAGACTCAGTGAAAGTAACATGAGTTTCCACGGGGTCATTCCAGGCAAGAAGGCTGCTTCACTCGGCCAGATTGCTCTCGACGTGGTTTTTGGCGACTCCAAGAATTACCGCAAAGAAAGGTTGACATTTGAAGTTGTGGATTTCCAGAGTGCCTATCATGTTATTCTGGGCAGGCCAGCTTATGCACGTTTTATGGCACGACCATGCTACGTGTACCTCAAATTGAAGATGCCTGGTCCCAAAGGGGTGATCACTATCACTAGTAGTCGGAAGAAGGCAGAAGAGTGCTTCCAGAAGGGCTCAAAGATCGCCGATGCACAGATGGCCGTAGCAGAATTGCAAGAGTTTCAAACAAATGCAGATCCGAGTGATTTGTTGCGAGGCAAACAAAGTCGATTCACATTCACCCGACGGATCCCAATGCTGCTCCGACTCACATTTCAACAAAACTCGACTCCAAATAGGAAGAAGCGCTCACCCAGTTCCTCCGTGAGAACTGGGACATCTTTGCATGGAAACTTTCGGACATGCCAGGTGTTCCCTGGGATCTGGCTAAGCATCATTTGTGAGTCGACCCAAAAGTGAAACCAGTCAAAGAACATCTTCGACGGTCCGCCGTATAGAAGAGTAAGGCAATCGGTGAAGAGGTGGCTCGGCTTTTGGCTGCTGAGTTTATCCGTGAGATTTACCACTCCGAGTGGTTAGCTAATGTTGTCATTGTCCCAAGGAAGGATGACTCACTTCGCATGTGCATCGACTTCAAACATATCAATCGGGCCTGCCCGAAAGATCACTTTCCTCTCCCTCGCATCGATCAGATAGTTTACTCGACTGCGGTGTGTGAGCGTTTGTTCTTTTTGGACACATACTCTGGGTCCCACCAGATCCGTCTGTACGGACCTGGCGAGATAAAAACAGCTTTCATCACCCCATTCGGATGTTTCTGTTATGTCACTATGCCATTCGGCCTGAAGAACGCTGGAGCCACATTCATGCAGATGATTCAAAAGTGTCTGCTCACTCAGATCAGTCGGAATGTGGAAGCATACATGGATCATTGTGGTCAAGTCACGTAAAGGTTCCGACCTACTTGCTGACCTTGCTGAAACCTTTGCCAACCTCAGAAGGTATGATATCATGCTTAATCCATCAAAGTGCACATTTGGAGTTCCAGGCGGAAAATTACTCGGTTTTCTCGTTTCCGAACGAGGGATTGATGCTAACCCAGAGAAAGTGGGCGCTATACTTTGTATGAAACGCCTTGTGCGTGTGCATGATGTCTAGAAGCTTACTGGTTGTCTGGCCGCCCTAAGTCAATTCATTTCTCGACTTGGTGAAACGGCACTGCCTCTTTACCGATTAATGAAGAAATCAGATAAGTTTGAGTGGACTCCTGAAGCTGATGCAACATTTGCAGAGCTAAAAGCCCTGCTTTCCACCCAGCCAGTGCTTGCTGCCCCAATCAGCAAAGAGCCTTTACTGCTTTATATAGCAGCCACTAGACAAGTCGTCAGTACAGTACTTACGGTCCAGCGGGAAAAAGAGGGAAAAACCTATATAGTTTAGCGCCCAGTTTATTATATTTCTGAAGTTCTGACTCCGTCAAAGCAGAGATATCCGCACTATTAGAAGCTCATTTATGGGATTTACACGACCAAGAAGAAGGTTGCACACTATTTCTCTTATCACTCTGTTACAGTCGTCAGTGACGCTCGATTGTTAGAGATTCTGCACAACAGAGATGCAACTGGTCGAGTGGCAAAATGGGCGATTGAACTCCTTCCCTTAGATATCAAGTTTGAGGCAAAGAAAGCTATTAAGTCCCAAGCTGTAGCGACCCGACCCGAATGGATCAAGTCTCTGTGCTTAAGTGTCATCCCTGAATCGGTATGCTGACACACACAGTACTCGAGGATTTATAACAGAGGTAAATCACATGTATAAGTAACGTAAAATACTATTACCTTAATCAAAAATAGCGGAAGCAACAAGGTTGTGTATTCCCATCAATACCAACGGCAAAGTTGAGTGTAGAAATCGTAACCCTAACGTATCACTTACTCGTCGTAAGAAACCTGCAACATGAGACGTTGCAGCCCGAAACGGGTCAGTACATTGAATGTATTGGCAAATTCACACCATAAAGAAAATGATGAACAATGGCTATCACTATGTGCATATATGGCTGGTGGAAAAGCTCTATGGTTATAATGTTTTTGCGAAAACCCAATTTTTCCCTACTACAAAGGAATAAATTTATTTAACTATCATGGTTGTTGTTAAACATTGAGAATGGTTGACAGCATTCTCAATCCCAATTAAGTAACATCATTAAACCCAACAATATTCATTTAAATTAACGTGATGAGATCAACAGGATAATCCAAGAACTAGATACTCAAGATGTCCATAACCGGGGACACGGCTAACCATGATTAGTTTATACACTCTGTAGAGGTTTGCGCACTTTTCCCCACAAGACTCGATCACCTCCATTTGGTTTCTCGCACTACATGGTGTTTGAGAAGACGGATGACCGAGACATAGTCTTTCAGAAGTGCTAGCACCTTACGATTGGGTAGACCGTACCACCTACATCCCCTACATCTGCTAGTATACCACTGTAAGAGTTCGCACGACTTAATCAGCAATGCTAGAGCCCATAATAACTTGTGGCTGCACACGGAAGGTTCTAGCATGAATAATCTTATGATCCCTTTGAGCCTGGGTGGTGGGCCATACGATGATCACACGGTATATCCCCGAGATCTTCTAGGACAACACTGGTATATCCCCAGGTGTCCGGGCAAGTCCACTGGTATATCCCCAGGGTGCCCCTAGCAATCCACCCAGATGTGTATTTAAGTTGCCACCTTAAGTTGAACCATTAAATAACAATCTCACATCTGTCATGGATTTCTCTCATACCTAAACCACGTCTACGAGCATAGCATGGCACTATAAGCATAACGTAAGAGTAACTCCCAAGGGTTTGATAATAAACATGTAATAGGTACTACCTCATCAACTACTTCCCAATACCCACAATTTAATTAGATCCTATTCATGCAATGTTTGAGGTTTGATCTAATGCAACAAAAACTGGGTATGAAAGAGGTATGATCAAAGTGTGAACTTGCCTTGCTGATGACCCGCGAAACCTAACGATTCGAAGTAACAGGCAGCGCACTCCGGTTATTCTATCGCAGACAAACAAACAAGCATACAATAAGTACTCATCTAAAGCACAGGTAAAACTCAAATAAGAGATCTAACCAGAAGGTTCAACTTAAGAACTCCGGTTGGCAAAGAGAATCAAATCGAACGAAGCAACGAAAATGAAACTGCGAAAGAAAACAACTTCATTCTAGTAATCTGGATCTAGGGCAAATTTTACAGTAACAAAATCTTGTTTAAGATGGTTAAACGGATAAAGGGTTTCGAGACGAATGCCTAGGCCCTTGAATCGCCTGATTCCGATAAACAGCGAAAAGTTAAACTAAAACGAAAATCGGATCAGGAATCGCGATCAGAAAAATCACGGATTTAATCCGAGAAAAAGAAAAACGACGAACGCCGATTTTTTTTTCTATTTTTTCTCTTTTTTTTAGTTATTCCGCTGGGAAGAAAAATAAAAAGAAATACTAAACGGACTGCAAAAATTCTGAAATAAATTTTCACGGGCTTCTAACATCAAGCCGCACAAGGTGAACAATTATTTGGGCCCTAAATGCAATTTTGAAAAACGCACATTTTTCCTAAATTCAAATAAAACACCGAAAAACTCCGAAATAAAATCTTATTTGATTTTTTTATTAAATCCTCAATATTTCTTTATTTTTGGAAAGTCATTTTATTCCCTCTCTCATATTTTTGTAATAGAAATAATTGATGATAAAATAAATAAAATCAAATGATCCTATTCTCAACATTTGAGAAAACTCAAATATGAAAATAACGAAATCCCCAACTCTCTCCGTGGGTCATTGAGTTGCGTAAAGTTTCAGAATTGGAAATATTTTCCAAATGAAATTCAAATATTTTCAACACCCCATGTCATTTAAATAAATGGAAGAAGTCATGTCATCTTCTCTCCAGGGTTTCGTGATGAAAAGAATTCGAATTCTCGGGGATCAAAAGAAAAAGGTGAAAGTTTGGGAAAGTCCTTTTATTCCCTCTCATTTAACTTTTAGAAAGTTTCAAATTTCACTCACTTTCAGACAATCAATCAAACAATCAATCAAATCTATCTATTTGTTTATAACATTCCAAAATTTAGAATTTTGGGATGTTACAAACCTACCACCCTTAAAATGAATCTCGTCCTCGAGATTCGGAGAGGCTAGCAAGAAATTGGTTAGGGTTTGGGGGTCTCCTCAAAATCCATCGATCATCACATGGGGTCTGGGGTGCTACCACCCTTAGAAACATGGTAACGGTTCCATGTAAACTCATATACTCCATCCTTATTGCTGATAGTGTTGGTCTTCTCAAATCCTCCGAAAATTCCTTCTCTGGCTCTTCCGGTAGTGGCATAACCTTTACCTCAATTCTTCTGTCCTTTCTTCTTGGTAAGGTTATTCCGAGATTGGGTCTTCTTACCTGACAGGTCTGGCGCCAATACTAAACAACTATCGATATCTTATGGTGGTCAACCATTTATGGTTTCTCCTGCAGGAAACGGGTCTGGTTGATCCTCACCGTATAACCTACAGTTGGCAACAACTGCCGTGTATAAGGGAAAAATACTTATACCATTCTAAGTTTAAACAGGGTTTTGATCGTCGTCTCTTGACTATAGGTAAGTCACTCAGATTTACCGTCCCACATAGGAAGGCGAATAATAAGAGTATGTCGGTATGGTGATCAATCCATCCCGCACCCAAATCATTACCTTGTATATGGTTTAGCGAATCTCGCATTCTAACACTCGGTCATCCACACAAGCATTGCAGAATTTCTCTTGTCGACGAACTGGGTTTGGATAAATTCATGGGTTCTGCAAGCCAAACAATCATCTAACGTTTCTTCACAACTCTCAGGTTTTGCGTTACTCCTATAAAATCGTCTGTCGACAAAGGTATATCCTCTTCCAGGGTTTTTCCTTCAGCAAGAATGTGCTTGCTTCTTGGCAGGTCCTGGGGCCTGTGGGTTATGGCACACCACATAACTTGTAGTCCTTGAACTTATCATCGGGCAACTGATCATTATTCCAACTTCCAACTTCCTAGTGTTCTTAAATCCATCCAATTGTACTGTCTTCCTTCCTTCTATTGGCACCAAACTAGGACATGATTACTCAGACTCATCATGGAGTTTCCATTGATCCATATTTCCGACATCATACCTCCTTTATATCCAATAGTAATTTATCTCTTCATCCTCATGGGATATCCCACATACCGAGATAAAAACTTATACTTATGGAGTCCATATTCCACATCATTATCCTTTCCAGGGTCAAGCGTCCTTACAGGGGAATATTGGCCATCTCTGCATGGCACTTCTTCAATCTGGGAAACGTGAAACACTTCATGAACTCCTGACAGTCCTTCGGGTGACTCCAACTTGTTGGCCACTTCTCCCATATGCTCCAAAACTCGGTATGGTCCTACAAATCTCGGGGCTAATTGTCCCTTAACTCCAAATCGTTTAACTCCTCGCAGAGGGGACGAAGACCTGCTCTGTCTCCAATCTCATAGACTACCTCCTTGTGTTTTTGAGTCTACATATCTCCTCTACCTGGACTGAGCTAGCTTCAGTCTGTCTCGAATCAACTTAACATTCTCTTCTGACTCCTTGATCACATTTGGTCCGAACAACTGACGGTCTCCAACTTCATCCCACATACTCTTGGGGTATCACACATATCGAGACAAAACTCGTATTCATTTTGTCTGAAATCCACTCAGTGGAGTATCCTTATCTTTTCCAGGGGTCAACGGTTCTTATAGGGTACTACCACCCTTAAAATGCACAAATCTTCCATAGACCATATTTCTCTTATCCTCAAAAATGGTCAAAATCCTTCTTCATAGAGTAACAACTCATAAAATCCACATCAGTACCAATGATGCTAACTTTATTCATTCTCAAATCATTACCATCTCTCGCTTTTCCATTACATGTCTCAACTCAACACCTCAATATAAAAGAAAATGTTCTCACTTCTACTACTCCATTTCTTTTGTTGCAAACTCAACTATCTAGCACAAGTTTCCGTTTCCTTGGGGCATTCTCTGGCAAAGTGCCTTGCTCCATTACAACTAGAACATATTACTTCTGACAAGTATTGAGGTTTCCTTTTTGGGAAACTATTGAGGTAGTGCCCTGACACCTTGCACCTGTAGCAGGTGATATGACTCAGGTCCCTCCTGGGCTCCAATCGGTTTCTCTTCCTAGACTTTTCCATTCCAATCAGGGCTTCTATTTCCTGTGGGTCATATTCTAATTCCTCTGTCAGGAATTCTACTAGATCCTCATTCATACAATTCTGGGAGATGTGTCCTTCTTCTCCACATGAATAGCAAGATGTGGTGCAGGGTTTAATTGGTTCTTCTTTGGGTGTGTCCTCCACTTCTCCCTTCATCACAGGTTCTTTCAAAATTTCCGTTAGGGCTCCTTTCATTGCTTCTTTCTTCTGCTGGATGTTTCTTGGTACCATGGGGTAAATGTGACACTGTGCAGGGTAGTGGGTAGTCCCTTCACACAAGAAACAAGTAATCTGCCTAACTGGGCATTCTTCAACTGGGTGACTTCCTTCACAATTAGGGCATTCAACCTTGTGTTCTTTATGGGTGTGTCCTATTTCTCCACAAATCTTGCATGCAAAAGGCTCCTTCATATCCTTTCCATAAGGCTTCAACTTCTGGGACACAAGGTGAGATCTTTGCAGAGTCAACTTTAATTCTCTCCAAGTGGTTACTCCTTGCCATCCATTGATGGTTTGGTACATTCTCCACCAAGTAGCAGCACCTCTTTCAGAGCACTGAAGAGCATGCTGGGTCATATCCTTTCCGACTACAGGGTTATTCTTCATGTGATCCTCCATGTTCTGAATCCATCGGTCTGTCTCCAATTGACTCATCGGTCTAGAAAATACAAGCTCATCTCCATTCATCCTCTATTGGGTCCAAGGGTTTTGGGGTGAGATAAGAGAGAGAGAGAGGGATGCACAATACAAACAAAAGTTTTCAAAAGACAGATTTTATTTGTGGCTGTCGGGAAAAACATCAAACAATTGACAACTCACAAACATCGCATCTAACGTAGGTATATAACAGGGGTTTGGTCTTCTAAAAATAAATCTTCAACGTCTCCAAACTCTTCAAGCCTTGTTCATGCCTCCAATGGCTTCTTCCGGTCATGCTTGTCTTTCTCAAATCCTTTTGCCAGATCATTTCTGTTGTTGCAAAGTCTATCATGACGTCCTTTAATATTCTAGAGTTCCATTCCAAACTTCTGGTTTCAACATCCTTCGCATGAACCATGGTCCTATTGTCCTTCAGTTCTTGACAAATCTCTGGTATCTCGAGGTTTTAGCTCCTCCAGCTTGGCTACTTTCAGCTTTTGGTTCCTGAGTTCTTCACAAAATGCTTCCTTGTCTAATACGGCTTCATGGAGCTCCACCTTAAACTTCTTGATGTACTACTCCAGATCCTGGCGATACACCGGCCTAGGTTAAAACTTCATCTTACTAATAGGTGCTCCATCAGCCTTCTTCCATGAAATCCATTCTGAAGAAATGCATCCTTAACTCAGCACGGTGACAATAGCATCAGCGGGCGATGACATCATGGATAACCATGTTTCTATCCTTGTCATTCCCATGAGCTATCATTCCATAGTTGATATCTCCTGCCTTAGGGTTTTCTTGACAAAACTTTGAGTTCTCATGCTTCATGCTCCGGTCTTTCTCCGATACACCTTGACCTCGGGTATTGACAACTTCCATGGTCTGCCAAGTTACATAAGGGTTGCCTTCCTAGGTCACACAAATCTGAAAATTCATCAGAGCCTCCAATTTTCCTAGTCTTCAGAGTCTTCAATAGTTTGTAGTTTCCATTATTTAGATGCACGAAAAATACCCTTCATTCCGAAGTGGTCTTAGTTGTCCGATATCTTGTGCTTCTTGGAGTGGTCTCATCAGTCGAATCTTCGTGTGGTCAAAAGGCGAAAGGGGTATGGTCTCACTAAAAGGGAATATTTGAATAAGCTCAGAGGAGAAGAGAGGTAAAAGATCTTTTTGAAAGGGAAAGTTGTAGAGAAAAATCTTTGCTATGGGCTTGCCAGTTTCTAGGGTCACGTCCTACAGTCAACATGTGCTCTGATACCATCTTGTAGCGACCCGACCTAAATGGATCAAGTCTCTGTGCTTAAGTGTCATCCCTAGATCAGTATGCTGACACACACAGTACTCGAGGATTTATAACAGAGGTAAATCACATGTATAAGTAACGTAAAATACTATTACCTCAATCCAAAATAGCGGAAGCACTACTAGAAAAAGGGCTATAGATGGGATTGACACTAATGGCGCACCAGACAAGCGGTGCGCCATCAGTATATACTAATGGCGCACCACCTTCTGATACGCCATTAGAGCTGAAACTACTAATGCCGCACCTGGCCCAGGGTGCGCCATTAGTATCAATTTTTTTTTGAACTAGTGCGCCTTTCCAAACATACTAATGGCGCATCCAGACAATGGCGCACCTGTTGGAAAGTGCGCCACTAATGTTGTTTTTTTATTATATTTTTTATTCCTTTTTTTGCAAAACTACTAATGGCACACTGTTCGACCGTGCGCCATTACTAGTTTAAACTAGTAATGGCACACTGTGGAACAGTGTGCCATTAGTATGTTTTTTTTTGCAAAACTACTAATGGAGCACCACCAGAAGGTGCGCCATTAGTAACCTGGATTACTAATGGCGCATTTAGAGTTGGTGCGCCATTAGTAAGTGGGCAGCAACAAGATATTTTGGACAGCCTCTCCTACCCACACTCACTTTCTCCCCACTTCATTCTCTCCACCTCCTCCTTGTCTCAGGTGCCTCCTCTTTTTCACCTCATTTCCACCATAGATTCATTCAATTTAAGTGGTTAAATTACCTTGTTTTGATAGGTAAGTAAGGGGGGAAGCTATATTTATGTTGTTCTCCCTACGACAATGTGCACATGCACTTTTTATGGCCTAGCTAGATCTATGTATGTTCGTGGTGTTGCATATGTTTGTGGTGTTGCATATGTGTTTGTGTTTGGAGGTGTACCGGTATTTGAAATGCGATAGTTGCCAATATTTTGCCGGAATGTTGATTCATTTCCGTTTCGGCGAGAATTTTGGCATTAAGCATTCTTTTTGGTCCTATTTTTAGGGAAAGTCATGCCAAATTTTTTCTTGGTTCTAAAATATCGTTTTTCTCTACCCCACAGGCGACCATGGTCCGCACGATGACCGAAGGCATCGTGAATAGGTTTTTGAGGTCCGCGAAGGCCGAGATGCTTCGAAAGAACGAGACGGAGATAAGATGTCCGTGTCGAAGATGCAAGCTGAAGAGCCTTATTGCGGAGCCGGAATCCGGGCAGGTGCGGGACCACCTGCTCTTGCGTGGTTTCATGGATGGCTATTGGTGGCAAGGTGATGAAGATGACTACGAAGTCGTCCATGGGGGCCGGGCAAGAAATGAGGAAGGGCAGCAAGACAACCACCGCGGCTCGGGCGGGCGAGAAGACAAAGAATCCCCAGGAGATGATCACGACGGTGATGCTGTACACAGTCATCATGTAGAAGATGCAGGACATGATGATGAGGAAGATGCCGGAGCAGATGACGAGCATGATCATGAAGATGATGATGCCGGCGGAGCAGACGACGCTGGACCATCGATGGGCTGGGTGCAGGACCCTCATATTCAAGAGCTGCTTCTCAAGCAGACGGATAACGCAAGAGCTGCCGCCCGAGAGAAAGCCAAGATGGATCAACTTGAGTTAGACGCGGTTACTCCATTGTATGAAGGATGCAGGCCCGAGGATACCCGCCTGAAAGTAACGCTCATGGCTCTGGAGATGAAGGTAAAACACAAAATGACCGACGCATGCTTCGACGAGAACATGTCATTCTGGCACGAACGTCTTCCCAAGGGGAACAAGTGCCCGACCAGTTTGGATTTACCGCATGTGAACAAGGCGAAGAAAATCATGTGTCCTCTGGATTTACCGCATGTGAAATACCATGTGTGCATGAACAATTGCAATATTTATCGGGACGAGCACGCGGAGTCTACCATATGTCCGGTGTGCGGCGTCACTCGATACAAGAATAGGAAGAAAGCTCCTCGAAAAGTGGTGTGGTACTTTCCGATCTCTCCTCGTCTGCAGCGGTATTTCGCGGACCCTAAGGTAGCAAAGCTCCTACATTGGCACGCGGATAGGGAGGAGAAGAAGCAAGAAGATGACGCAAATGATCCGGAGATAGATAAAAAAGACAAGATGCTGAGTCACCCTAAGGATGTGAGCCAGTGGCAAGCGTTGAACTTCGAAGACCCAGAATTTGGGAACGATCCAAGGAACATCGTGCTGGGTGCGAGCACCGATGGAGTCAATCCGTTCGGCAGCCAGAGAAGCACACATAGCACCTGGCCTGTGTTTGTGGGGATGTACAACCTTCCCCCTGGTTGTGCATGAAGAGGAAGTACATTCACATGAGTATGCTAATTGAAGGACCGAAACAACCAGGGAACGACATCAATCTGTATCTGGGGCTGCTGAAAGAGGAGCTTGACACGCTGTGGAAAACGCCAGCCAATACATGGGACGCCGTAGAGAAAGAATATTTCCCTATGAGAGCCGCGCTGCTCACGACGGTGCACGACTATCTCGGTTACGGATATGTCGCGGGGCAGGTGGTCCACGGATTTTCTGGATGCGTCAGGTGCATGGATGACACAACGTATCGCCAGCTAGATAGAGATCCCGGGTCTTCGAAAACCGTGTTCATGGGACATCGAAGGTGGCTTCGCGACGATGACCCGTGGAGAAAACGCAAGGATCTGTTCAATGGTGAAACCGAACCCCGAGGACGCCCGCGTACGAGGAGCGGCGAGGAAATAGACGAGCTGTTGAAAAATTGGAAAGACTGCCCACTGCCGGGAAAGAAGCAAAAGGCACCAGAGCTGGGAAAGAAGAGAAAGGCACCAGAGCCGCTGCTGAAGGTATGGAAAACGAGGTCTGTTTTCTGGGACTTGCCGTACTGGAAGATCCACCGTGTGCCTCACAGCCTTGATGTAATGCATATCACGAAGAACGTGTGCGAGAGTCTGCTTGGTACCCTGCTCAACATGCCAGAGAGGACCAAATATGGGCCGAAAGCAAGGGCAGACTTGAAATCAATGAGCATCAGGCAGGAGCTTCACGCTATATATGATGATGATGATGATGATGATGATGAGGCGAAGCAGGACACGGAAAGTCATCGCATAGGAAAAAAGGCCAAGAAGACCGGAAATGACTACCCTCCCGCGTGCTTCACTCTAAGTCAGGAGGAGATCGAGAAGTTTTTCACCTGCCTCCTAGGAGTAAAACTTCCTTACGGTTACGTAGGGAAGATAAGGAGATACCTAGACCCAGCGAAGCTGAAGTTCAGCGGGATGAAGTCTCACGACTGTCACGTGCTGATGACGCAGATACTTCCAGTTGCAATCCGTGGGATCATGGACGCGCACGTCTGTGAAACGCTATTTGTCCTATGCAACTTTTTCGACGTCATCTCTCGGAAGTCTGTTGGCGTGAGGCAACTCAGAAGGCTACAGGAAGAGATCGTGGTGATACTATGCGAGCTTGAGATGTACTTCCCGCCCGCATTCTTCGACGTTATGGTGCATCTGCTGGTCCATATCATGGACGATATCATCCAACTCGGGCCGACGTTCCTGCACAGCATGATGCCGTTCGAAAGGATGAATGGTGTCATCAAAGGATACGTTCGCAACATGTCACGTCCAGAGGGAAGCATAGCCAGGGGCTTTCTGACCGAAGAGTGCATCTCCTACTGCATGAATTATCTAGGCATTGAGAACCCCTTTGGTCTGCCCATCAACAGGCACTTCGGCAGGCTCGCTGGATGGGGTCACCATGAGGGTCGCCGCGAAATGCATGTAGACTTCGAGGGTCGACTCGCCGACTTTGAAAGAGCAAACCTAGTCGTGCTACAACACATAGACGTGGTCGATCCTTGGGTAGAGCACAAAACCTTTATTAAGAAGACGTACAATGACCGAGGCCAACAGAGGACGGACGGAGATATACTGAAAGAGCACAACTCATGTTTCACGCGTTGGTTCAAGCAGAAGCTTCTGTCGTACCCTTTACATGAGGATTCTTCCGCAGAAGAACAACTCATATTCGCCTTGTCACAGGGCGCCGAGCACAACCTGATGACCTATGAGGCTTACGATATCAACGGCTACACATTCTACACCGAGGCCAAGGACATGAAGAGCGATGGTTATCAGAACTCCGGGGTAACGATGGAATCCTACACCGGTAACGACAAGGACAGATACTACGGAAGGATCAAGGAGATCTGGGAGCTGAGCTACGCTGGAGAGAAGGTCCCGATGTTCCGTGTCAGATGGGCCAAGAGCGTCCTAAAAGAAGACGGTATTTCACCACCATGGTTATACCCGAAGCCAAATCCAAGACCGCGGGCGCAAACGTCACCGCGAAAAATGAGCCATGGGTACTGGCTTCCCAAGTGGACCAATGCTTCTTCATTACCGACCCGTCAAAGCCCAGTCGTGTTGTCATGAGGAGAGGCAAAAGGAAGATCATCAGAATGGATTGAGTAGCCAATGAGCAAGACTTCGACAAGTACGGCGACCCGAGGATCGAACATGATGACGATGATGAAGTAGCAGCATACACCACAAGAAGAAGCAGGACCACCCTACCTAAAGGACGTCCGTTCCACAGAAGAACTCCATTTGCGAAAAAGAAGGGCAAGAAGATTGTGAACAGATAGCTAGCTAAGATCGATTGTATTCAAATCGTAGCCTTCATTTCTCGATTATATTTCCTGGGCACTTTTTGAACTATCATGAATAGTTTTAAATTTCATGGACACTCGATCTTGATCCCCCTCCATGTTGATCGCTATCCCACCTCGCCAGATCCGGTCCCCCTCGCCGCCGAGCACCCCCCGGTCCACCGGCCGCCGCCGCCGACCCGCCGCACCCTCGATTCCCCTACTCAACCGCCGCCGCCGACCCCCCGCACCCCTCCCCTACTCAACCGCCGCCGCCGACCCCCCGCACCCTGCGCACCCTCCCCCGCTCCACCGGCATTACTGTTTGATGATATTTTTTAAAAAAATTATTACTGTCTTATAAAAAAATATTACTGTTATGATTTAAACAAGTTTGAACATATTTAAACACAAATAAGTATCAAACAGCATTTTAAATGCATAAAAAATTGTGGAGCCTAGGAATTGAACCCAGGACCTCCTGGTGTGAGAACTGGCTGCTGACCAGTCGAGCTAGTAGAGGGAACTTGGTGTGGATCAGGTCAGGTGGAAGATAACCTGTTGGCTCGAGCAGAAATCAAAAAAAAATACTAATGGCGCACCAGGGTGAGGTGCGCCATTAGTATGGATGTACTTATGGCGCACCGAGGGGTGGTGTGCCATTAGTATTGTGCCGCCCCCACCATATTTCCTCCCCGGCCCAAACCTATCCCCTCTCTCTCCCTCGCCCTCGCCCTCAATCCCCTTCCCCTCTCCTCTCCCGACGCCGCTGCCCCGCCGCCTCGACGCCGCCCCGATGCCGCTACGCCGCCCCATCGTCCTCGTCTCCGCCCCGACGCCCCGACGCCGCCCTCTCCTCTCCCGACGCCGCCGCCCCATCGCCCCGTCGTCCTCGTCTCCTCGGCGCCGCTGTCCCCGTCGCCCCACCTCGTTGGACGCCATCGCCCTGCCGCCCTCGTCGCCGGTGGCCCGGACGCCGCCCCGTCCACACCACCGTAGCCGGAGCACCACCACCACCCGGACCTCGTCGCGTCCCGGACCTCGTCGCCTCCCGGACCTCGTCGCACCACCACCACCCGGACCTCGTCGCCCCACCTCGTCGCCCCGTCCACACCACCGCCCCTGTGAGCTCCCCCTCCTCCTCTCCCCCTCTCCCCCTCGCAAGCTGGATCTTCCTGCCGGTAGGAGGATTTCTGAGGTCATTTTGATCCTGCAATTCTTGCTCTTGCAGCTCATTTTGTTAGCCATTAAATAAAAAATAGTAACAGAAGGAGCATACTATCTAGGATGAGGATTGTACGAAGTTCCTGATCCATCAGTACCTTATTTCTGAGGTCAAATAGCTCATCAAGGAATACCTTATTCTCCAAAAATATGCGGCTTTGACATAAGCAAGGCAGAACCACTAACAACAATGTCATATATAGTGAACCTAACTCTATAGAATTTTTTTTCTTAAAAGTTGAACTAAATCCTAACTACAGTGGATACATCACCATTTAGATGCTCTGAAGTAGGTTTTCACTAAGAGAATTCAAAATTAAGACATGTTCTTAAACTGAAGCAGTATTTGTATCACAGAGAAAGTTCTGAAGCTGTTGAACCTTACCTTATGTAACAAGTTTTTTGCCTTCTTTGACCTGATATGCTTGACGAAATTTCTGTTTGATTCTCAATTTGATCAAGCTCCTTCATGCTAAGTGGACCCATAAATACACCAAGTATATTGTACTACTATGACTGAGAGCTGATAAATTGGAGAAACATTGCAATATATATACAACAAGTAACTGTTCTGCCCCGTCTCTGTAAACTAGTACAAAGTAATCCTTGATGTTCAGACCCAAAATTTAAGCATCAAGTTTGTTCGACAAAAAAAGGCAAGGAACATCATGAACAACTCTCCATGACTTAATTTTCCTATATGCATTGGCCTGTACAGCAGGTTCACTTTTCCTATATGCATTGGCCAGTACAGCAGGTTCACTTTTCAAAACAAATTGGAGCAGACCTCATACACCCAAGAAAACCTGAAAAAAATGAAGTTCAAGCCCTCACTTTTCCTATATGCATTGGCCTGTACAGTTGGATTTGTTTCTGATTTTAGTGTTTTCAGTCTATTTTTCTATTTCTACTTTAACATAACGGAATAACTAATGGTGGCTGCCTAATGATGAAAGACTAAGTTTCTGATTTATTTTTTATAGCAGTGTAGATTCATTGGTAGCAATTGTTTTCAGTGTCTCATGTTGCTTGTAGTGGTTTGTCCAAAATGTTGAATGATACTGCTTGGAGATGCATATATTGTTTCACCTCTTCACATGCCAATGTATTTTCCATGTTGTGATGGAGGCCTTTTCTGCCTTGTCCACCCGAGAGGCCCTTGAGTTTGCTGGAATGTCGATTAACTTCCGTTCCGGCAAATTCGGGTACTCCATATGTCCTATTTTCAGCAAAGGTCATGCTGAAATTTTCCGTGAATTTTAGCATGACTTTGCTAAAAATAGGACATATGGGGTACTTGTGACTAATGCATGGGCCAGGGTATCTTAGTAGTTAATTAAGTAGGATCAAGTGCCCCGGCGTACTTGTGACTAATGCATGGCTTTTAGGGTGCCTCGGTGTCGATAAAAACCGAAATGATGAAAGCTTAGGCTTTTAGGGTGCCTCGGCGTTGAAAAACCCTCAATGATAAAAGCTTAGCTTTTAGGATGCCTCGGTGTCGACAAACCCTAAATGATGAGACCATGATCTTGTTCCTTGACAATAACCAACTTTTTGACAAAACTTTGTTCCTATTTATAGAGAAACATGGACAACAACGATGAGGCCGGGGGTTCGGGCGGCAAGGCATTCTGGAAGCTGTCCCAGGAGATGGAGGAACAACCTCACTTGTATGAGGACGCCGCCTTCCCCATCGATCCTGAGACCACTGATGGTACCGCCGAGGATGACCCCACTGATGCCACCACTGATGGTGCCGCCGAGGATGCCACCACTGATGATTGCGGCGCACGCACAGATGGCAGCCAACCGAAGAGGCAACGGAAGGAGCGGCGCACGACCGTGCTCCGCACCCTCAAGGAGGAAGTTACTGAAGTGGACTCCGACGGGAATCCAACGGCGCCCGAACGAATAGTCAAGGGGTACTCGCTTCAGCTCGGGTGCATTCTCCGGAGCACCGTCTCGATCAACACCGAGAACCTGAGGCATCCTGACCGAGGGAATTTGCGCAACCTCCTCTTCACGAAGCTGCACGAACAATACAAGTTCCCCGCTGAATTTGAAAACACAAGCCTCAAAGGGAATAAAGTGAACAATGCTGCCCTCACGAAGATGAGCAAGGCCCTGTCTACTTGGAAAAGCAATGTGAAGAGAATGATCGAGAAAGGTGAGAGTTATGAGAAGATCAAGGAGAAAAATCCTTCGATCACCGAAGATGACTACAACGACTTCAAGATCAATTGCTCGAGCACCGCAAACTCCGAATCAAGTAAGTGGGGGAAAGAAATGCGGGAGCTGAACTTAGGGGAACACACAGTCGGTCCCGGCGGTTACAGAGTGGCGGAGCCTATATGGGACAAGGAGGAGGCGGACCGTGCCGAGCAAGGCCTACCGCCCCTCTTCGATAAATACGGTGACAAGCAGACCAGGAACTTTGTCAGGGCCCGGTACAAGAAGGACCCGAAAACAAAGGAGCTTACCACGGATCGGAAGACCAGGGCGCTTGAGCTTGTTCTGGTAAGGAATACACCCCCGCGTAATTGGCTCCATATGGTTGCATTCTAATTAATGAAGCCAAATTTCTAAATGGTTCACATTCCTTCCGCAGGCGACTGAGAGCAGTAGCACGGGGTCGACTAAGAGCAACCCTTGGGACACCACTCTAAATAGGGCGTTGAATGTAATGAAGAACAAGGATAAGCTCAGTAAGCCGACGTCAGCTTGTCGTGTGGCCGGCAAAGGCTTGTCGACAAAATGGTCGTCATACTATAACACTGGTGGGCGAAAGGAGAAAAAGACCAGCTCGGAAAGCCAGGCGCGCGAGGTTCAAGAACTCAGGGCACAGGTGGAGCAGATTCCGGAGATTGTCCAAGAGCAAGTGCAACAACAACTCGGAGCGACGATCACCGCCATTGTGCCTACCTTGATCCAGGGGATTAGTGCGTGGATTGCGGGCGGCCAACAGGGGCCGCCCCCGATTCCTAGCTTCACGGCCAGCAACTCACAGAACGCGATGGCGGGGCCATTGGTGTCTCCGACGCCAGCACGGGAGCTTAATGCACCCGGTTGTACGTCGGCCGGCACCTCTGCAGCAAGCGGCCCCTCCGTCAACTGCACGCTCACCGTTGGTGGTGCCTCGACATTAGCCGAGCTCGATGCCATCATCACGGTAACTAATTAAGCCTCTCTCGGCCGAGGACTTCATCTCCTTGCCTTTGACTGGGCATCCCTAACGCCCTACATGTTTTCGCAGGGCGCCGCTGACGTTCCGTGCACTCTCCTGCACTTCATGAACAACGAGTTGGTCGATGTCGCTAAGGGAAAAATCGTTCAACCAGGCAACCCCTTGTTCCACGGTACCCAGATGCCACCCAACTTGTTTAGGGTTCAACTGGTTCAGGTGCTGCCAGGCTGCGACGAGTTGTTACCTCCGATTCGACCCGTCGGGGCTGATGATGATGACGTGATGACCCTCAGCGCCTGCCTGAGCTGGCCCCTGCTTTGGCCGAAGAGCCAGATTCGTTTGGGGGCGGGGGACACCACCCCAAAGACAACACCGCCAGTCATGTCGGCGCCAAGTCGGCCCCATGGCAAGACCGCCGCAACGGTGCTGGACATCCCTATGCCACTGGATCCAAACATGCATATGGCACAGGATCAGAACGACGACGCCGACGATACATTTGCCAACGTCGATCAGTACTTTCCGATCATGGGTACGGTGGCGACTTCATGGGGCCTCCTTCTCAAGAACCCAACCCAACAAAAGACGTGCGCGATCTAGTTCGTACCGCGGAGAAGCCAAGTTGCAGCAGGCGTCGTCTGCCGTTCAGCTCTCAGGAGACACCTCCAGCTGCCGACTTCACCGAGCCTCAGATAGGCGAGGTGCGAAATATTATCAGCCCCAACACACTCAAGAAGGCGGTCTGTGAGCAGAACTCGGTCCCATTACAGGAGAAGAAGAAGGCACGCAAAAGAAAGACTAACAAGGGTGCGGGCCAGCCGGCACCGAGTACGATCCGTGCTCAGGACGGGCCACCTTCACCTGAGGATATCTCGAGGAGGGTGCATGTGGCGGGTAGGCCGATGCTACCGAGAAATATGCTCGATGCTGCAAGCGGTGCTATGCGGAGTCTGCATGACAGTGTTCTTTCTTTGGAGAAGTGGCATCTCGGAGAGAAGGATGTGGCATACCCGGTTTTCGCAGCCAAGGTGCCAGAGGGCAAGGGCTTTGTGGATAACTCCATCGGGGGTATGATCGTCCTGCGGTTTGATGACATCCACGCTATGTTGAACCTTCATCCGCTGCACTACACCTTCGTTCGGCTATTTTCGCTGAGTATGGAGATGCGGATCATTCGCGACAAGACCCCGGACATCGTGCTAGTCGACCCCTTCTACATGCGTGCCAAGATCTTGGGCAGCACTGGGGACCGGCAAGTGGCGACTTCTTACCTCGAAGGCGTCATTCTGGCAAACCAAGATAAGGATAACTTCCTCGTGGCTTACTTTCCCGAGTAAGTCCTCCCCTCAACCGCCCCGTAACATATGAATTC